>NC_135173.1:49703864-50073864 GCF_041146795.1 Maylandia zebra | reverse complement strand
TAACTACAAATATATGTTAAAAAAGCAAAAACGATTTTCAATTTTTTTGTAGTTTATTGCACTTTTTTTGCAATTTATGTAATTATTATGCACTTAATGAATACATATTATTAAAATCTGGGCTATAATGGTTGTATTGATGTATAGCAACTTGAAATGCTCCCAAAAATGGCTCCACAGCATGTAAAAATATAATATAAGCTCTGGCGGACTTGGTTCTATGGTAGGTCTTAAAGGGTTAAGCTTGCTGCGGGAGATTTCACTTGTCATGTTTGTGTAGTAAGCTAACGATTGATAAGACGATGTCAGAGGAATTGGTGCACAAATTATCATCACTCACAGATCAGTGCTGTCGCTCTCTATACACAGTTCGCGCGATTGCAAAGTGAAAGCAAAAAAACAAGCGCAAATTCAAACGCGATTTCAATGTCACATATTGACAGTGGCTCACCGATGCCAATGACATAATTACCCATCTTTGGAAAAGAGAGTTTATTACAGAGAAATGGCTCTTTCCAAAATAAAAGCTATACTATACGCTTCTTCTGCGCTATATTCTCAGCAGCATATTGTAGCGGGTCAGGGCTGTTTGGGGTTCTGTTTGTACAGTTATGTTTTGTTTATGTTGCCATAGTGACGGGTGACGCCCTCTTGCTGCGACGGTGTGTCCTTCCGGGGTCAGAGGGCGCCCTGTGTGTTGTTGATGTTGTTGCTGTGCGGTTGCCGCGCTGAGCAGTTAGCTAGCGGCAGTGTTCTTCTGCAGATGTCAATAAACGGCTGTGCTCCCTGGCTAGCTCACGGGAAGCAAGACCAAACGATACCTCCGTCTCCTCCTTGTCTGAGCTCGCCACAATATTAAACATGTCAGGTCCCCATAAGGAGAATCATGTGCTAACAGCTGTGTAAATGACTCGGGTAAAGTTTGTAGCATGCATGCTTGTTGTTTTTGTCTGCTTCCACTTGTCTTTGCACCAGGATGATGTCGGCGTAAATGTGCAGTCATATTCGTTGTAGTCAGTCAGTCATACATACAATTATTTAGTTAACTGTAGCATTAACTCATAAGTCTTGCTAAAGTACCTTGTATTCTGATTCATCACAGCAGCAGTTCGGTTGGATGATGTCAGCAACTGCAGCAAGTGTCTTGCTGACTGAATAATTTCATCTTGCATAATCTGAAACAAACACATAAAGACAGACACAATTTATAAATGAACGTTCGATAAAATCTAAGAATTAATCATTTATTAGATACCAATATGAATATGTCTACCATAAAACTTGTGTGGAGCAAAGTTACATTCAATCAAGATCGTCTGGCATGCTACAACTTTATAGTTAAATTCTGGGTACAAGTATACATACCCATCTTGTACATGTTTTTTTTTTTTATTATTATTATTATTATTATTATTATTATTATTATTATCCTACCTAAATACATGTTTCTTTTAATCAGAGTATGCCGTTTTAATGACTTTACAATATCATTTACATTGTGTTCCTTACATTTTCCCTAATTGTATGTTATATTAATCCTATATTTCCGTTTTAATATTACTAATGTTTGCCTTGTTTTCTTCACTGTCTGGTCTGCCTCTGTCTTGCCTGTATGGATTTTAAGTAGGACTAGGCGTTCTGTAATGATCTCTAGTTAGGAGAAAAACTTAATCACTCACCTTTAAACAGCTCTCTTTTAGGAGACACACTGCTGGCTAACGGTGTCATGTGATCAAACAGCGTAATTTAATTGGCTGAGAGCCGCTCGACTCGATCTAGTGCTGATTGCTCTGGCTTGGGTCATTCAAGTTCGTCACCTTTGCAGTTGAATTTTTGCAGGTGCAATTTTGCAGATGAATTTTTGGAGTTGAATTTTTTGCAGGTGAATATTTTTGAAGGGAAATTTGGAGGATAAAAAATTCAGTGTTATAAATTCAATGTCTAAAAATAGTTGAATTCTGATGATACTATATTTCTGCCATAAAGTTCAGAAACGTGCTTCACAAACCATGACGTTGTGAGCGCGCGCGAGGGACGTCGCCGCCCACTTCAAACACTCTTTTTTTTTTCTTTTTTTTTGAGAAAGAAAAACGGGTACCCGCCTTATCTGCTGCTTTTGACTGTCAACACGGTGGAAGAAGAGCACTTGTCGTGTACCCCCTCAGTGCCTGCTCACCATGTATAAAGCTATATCGAGTCTAAGCGGACGCTGTGCTGCTTTAACACGAGGGTCCTGCTCAATGCCCTGTTTGGCCTATTTCCACCGGGCAAGTGGTGAGTTCTCCCTGCTTCAGCTCCAACATTTACCCCCACTATATAAGTGTGTTATGCTTTTTGGTTTGTTGCTACTACAGTGCAGGAGGAGCGTATTTCAGTTAATTGATTCAACGATTTTTTTTCTTTCTTTTAATAATGTCTCAATTTGAAGATCTGTCACAGCCATGCCATTGTAGATGTCTGCTGGAGGTTTCACAACAAGCAAACAGGCAGCATTACATCAATGTGCTATGAGGTCAAAGGTTATCTTAATGTGGTCCCATCCTGGCTTCAATATTGCTGAAAAGTGTGAATGAAATGAAACCAGTAGCATCAAAAGCAAACACAGTTTAAACCTGATTTGTGTGGTTTTTTTTGTTGATGATTAGAAATTACATTTGGTAATTGGGTGTTAAATATTTGGCATTTGTGTCAACAGAAAGATGTTTCACATGATGTCACTGTAATGTCACGCCAAAGCTTTGATCATCCTCTGCCAGATAAAATAGAGAGCTCTATGGTTGTCAACCAGCTGTTCTTCCCTTCTTCTTCTTTTGTTTTCATGCTGCAATTAATTTACAGGCGCATTATGTCAGAAATCAGCCTTCAAGCCCCCCTCTACAGACGTGCCAGAGATGCCCCCGTGCAATTTCAGTCCAGAAAAATACACGGTAAGAGCAGACTCCTGCTGATACATTTGGCCTTGCATTATGTAATCGCTTCAGTAATAACAGTACTTAGTTGGCTGAATAAATGTAGTAAAAAACCTCAGTTACAAAAAAATAAACATCCCATTCTGCAACCCTTATCTTGTTTATTTGTCTCTATCAAGGGTATGTCCAAAGACCGTATGATAGAGATCCGCAGACAGAACTGCAACCCCATGACCATGAAGGTTACTTATTATAAGAAGCCAGTGTTCATCCACCAGGGGTACATGCAGTGGCTGTGGGATGTGGACGGGAGACGATATCTGGATCTGTTTGCTGGTGTGGCGACTGTCAGTGTGGGCCACTGCCACCCGTAAGATCCTTTACAGTTTGCCGTGTTACACATGGAAAAGTATTTAACAAACACAGGCATCCGATGGATGAAGTAGAGACACTGACATGAGTCGGTTATTGTAACATTTATGCACCACTTTCCACCCAGCATACAGTGCTATTGTAACAGCATGGGTTTTTTTTTTTAAAATAAAGCATTTTTAAACATGCCCGTTTTCTTAAGAAAGCATACATTATTTAATAATGATAATTAATTAAATAACTATTTCAGAAAAAGATATTTATCAGGGTCGTAATTCTTAGCTCCCTGAAAAATTGACCAATGTGCAATGATGTGCTTTAACTTTGTAATGCTCAGAGTTACAACAATCCAGTTACAGCCAAGGTTATCTTCAAATGTATGCACAGCATAAACACTTAATCAAGGGTTTAAGCTGTAACTTGAATTGTAACTTCAAGAATTATTGATGCTCACAAAGCAGAAGATAGAAATACAACTTATCCCAGTGTGTTATCCCAAAGTGTCAAGAACTGGAGCGAGAAGTGTCATAAAGGAATTCATAGAAAAAGCCCCACAGTACAGAACAAACCTGGCAGGATTGAAAGGTTTTAAAGACTGGAAATTAAACTAGTGAGAGATGTGCCTAAAGACCCCAGAACAACTGCTGAGACATGAGTGAATGACCTAAAGAATAAAATCTTAAAGAAGACAATCACTACAAGTAGAGATGCCTTTAAGGCAGGCTGAAGTACGCTAGGAGAACCTGGAGAAAGATTATGCAAACTGGACACGCAGCCTGACATGTGTGTTCTTTACAACCCAAAAACACCATCCCCACAGTGAAGCACGGTGGTGGGAGTATTATGCTGTTTGTCTTTCAACACGACAGCAACAACCCAAATCAGATGTTGCTCCTGGTGAAGAACTACCATAAGAGGACCAAAGTAAACGTTACTGACTATTGACCATAAAATCTAGAGAAGGCTGAGAGATTAGTCAAAGAAGAATGGGCTGGTATTTCTCAGGAGATTTGTTGAAAACTACAACAAAATCTGCTGCAGACTGTTATCCAAGAAGATATGATACATGTTTGACTATTAACATCATGGGACTAATAGTTTGGAAACCGATAGTTTAGGTTTTTGTTCGTCTTAAAAGATGTTCGTTTTAAAAATCCCTTGCTCTATTTAACAGATACTCTGGAAATACTTAACCAAAATATGAGGCTAATAATTCTGTAAGCCTCTCCTATAAGACCTCTGTCTGTCTACCATCCCGAGTAGCTTGGTCGTTTTAGAGAATGCCCTACATCAGTCGTCCCCAACCTTTTTGCGCCACAGACCGCTTTATGTCCGACAATATTTTCACGGACCGCCCTTTAAGGTGTCACGGATAAATACAACTAAATGAAACCAGTACCGGTACGAAAAAAACAAGATTTATTCATAACACACGGGAAAAGACCCAGGGAATCCGAGTTAACGATAAAAAACGATTACAAAAATAGCCGAGCCTCAACTCTCATGGCCCAGTATCAAACGACTCCTAGTCCATGGCCCGCCGGTTGAGGTTGTCTCCTGGTTTCTCTTTGCCTAAGCTAATTTATTTTCTGCTGGACACAATAAGAAAATCACTTATTTTCCACATGTCAGCACCAAATCTACTCCATAAAACATCACAACGTGCTAAAATACTCGCCGCATTCTTCATGCCTTTACAGAACCTGTGTAAAGTCCCCAACCTCCTTTCCACCTGATTTTTTCCCTCACTGTTGTACATCTGTTAATGAGTAACACCTTAAATTAGATTTTTTTTAAAATGCTAACATAAGCCAAAGGTAGTTCGTTGGTTCCAGCTGTTTCTAGACCTTTTTAATCTTATTACACACCTGTTGCATTAGACAGCAGCAGCTGGTAATATCAATAATTACTGATTTATCCCTGCAGAAATGGTCAGTCTGCATCTAACAACCAATATGTACCGCACTTCAGACAAGTGAGCTATGAAAGTTATAGATTAGATGCTATAGTTTTATAAGCCCAGTTAGGTTGTGAATTTTCTAAAGAAACTATGAAACCATTGTTCTACGTTACTGAAAGGTTACTGTGAAATGTTGCGCTTAGTACTGTACAAGAACTGAGGCAAACACTCTGAATGAATAAATCTAACATATTTAGCAAAGTACTTGTTGGAAGTTGCTGAAGTACTTTTCTAATTACTAAATCATCATATTATATTATCACAGAGGGAATGAAATGGCGTCTTTGTTCACAGGAAAGTAACAGCAGCTGCAGAGCAGCAGCTGAAGAAACTGTGGCATACAACTAGCATCTATGTTTATCCAACGCTTCATGAGTATTGTGAAAAACTAGCCTCCCACTTCCCAGATCCGCTAAAGGTAAGATATTGAGTTTTTCATTGAATTAGCTGTCATCATGGGCTGAGGCTGTCATTAAACAGTGTGCTGGTCTGTTCCTTGTCCAGGTGATATATCTGACAAACAGCGGCTCGGAATCCAATGACCTGGCAATTTTGATGGCTCGTCTCCACACAGGCAACAACGATATAATTACTTTAAGGTCTAAATTTTTCCTTTTTTCTATGACTAACAAAGGCATCCTACTCGCCTCCTGATGAAAGAAAAATGTAAATTCTGTAGAAATGTTTGATTTTTGGCAGCTTTGGTAACTAAACTTCATAGGCATTGTTTACTACGAAGCAGGGTCAACATACCCAGAATAATCAGCCTAATCAGTCTCATGAAGGTGGTTATTGACCCAGGGTTTCGCATGAAGGGGGTGGTGTTGCAGCAAATGACCAATCACAAACAGGGATGGGTCTACTGACAGTGTAGCAGCTCATTTTACAAAGGAAGATAAAACTGACATGATTGGAAATATTAAAGAGGTTAAACATGTAATACAAACTAAAGTCAACACAACAGCTGCAGAAAGTGAGCAGAAGTGTGATTGGCTATACTAGAAAGTAGTGTAGTATTATAAATGCTGTATGAATGTGTTTTATGCTCTTCTGCATATCTTGATTGCAATAAGTGTTTATCTGAGTTACTGACCTCTGGCATCAACGATGCATTTTCACCCAGAGAACTGCCGCTCACTGCTTATTTTCTTTTTTCTTCTGCAGAGTTGATCAGCAGTTTCTGAAATATTTAAACCAGCCCATCTGGCACCAACAACCACGCCATGTTAAAAGTGACGTTTCCTTATGATTCTGATGCTCAGATATAACTTAAACAAGTCAGGCTGTCTGCATGCTTATCAAACTGACCAGGGAGGTGCCCTGTTTCAAGGATCTTTAAGACTTAAAAAATAATTTTAAATTGTTTGCAACCAACAGAAAATTGCAGGAATAAGACTGCATCGGAGCTGCCATATTTCTCACAGGTGCTCACAAGGAAACAACAAAGGCTTAAGACAATTATAAAAACCTTTTTGTAGCCATACAGAGCGGTCGAAGGCAACCTTCAGCAATGCTGCCGCTATTTTCCAGAGAACTGTCAGTAGGCAGTACTTGTTACTTTATACTTGTTGATCTAGTTAGACGTGCAATATAAATTGTCATGATGCCACACCTTTGTAACATTGAAATTGCTCATGTTGAAGCGGCTTTGCTAATCCTATAATCTTGTTTCGTACTACCGGCCTCAGGTTTTTGTTTGTTTTATTGTTTTACAGTTTTTACTATTCTCCTTTTTTATGCTATTAATTCATGTTATTTTATCTGTTTGGAGGCACTGAAAAGACAAGCACAGAGTTAAAGTAAATCATAAAAAACAACGTTGAGGATTGCGGTATTGTTGCTAGTAATGTGTATTTTTGCCTTCTAGAGGGTCATATCATGGTGGCAGTCCACAGACCATTGGCCTCACTTCCAATGCAGCATATAAATACCCTGTTGCCAGTGGTTTTGACTCCACAAATGTAGGTACTGCAAGAAGACAGCAAAAAAAAACAAAAAAAAACTTTGTTGTATCTGAAAACTGGAAGATTTCCCATTCAGTGCATAAAGACACATATAAACAAGTTAAATTAAACAAATTAAAGAAAAAACTGCAATAAAACACTGGCATTAATTTGTTGAAAATCTTTTCAACTTTTAATCGAACATTACTCACAAAAAGATATTACCTCATATGCAAATCTCCTTGTTGTTCAGTTGGGTTGAGTAGTCAGTGAGTCAAAAAATTTTAATTTTTAACTCTAAGCAAACTTTTCAGTGATCCCTGGTGCCCTATGATAGTTAATAATTGGCTTAAAGTGACACATTTAAGGTCAAAATGTATTGAAGGTGTGTGTCACTGAATATGTTTGCATTATTTAAACTAATTCATTTGCACATTTTATATCTACTTAATTAAATATAATTCTGAAATGGGCTGAAGGTGGCCGATGCTTTCGCAGCAGTAAAGTTTGGTGATGCTTTATTTGTGCTGTTAAACTGAAATAAGCAGACCTGATTTCTGTCCAATGAACAGACCATGTGTCCCGATGTGTTCAGAGGGCCTTGGGGAGGAAGCCACTGTAGAGACTCCCCCGTTCAGACCATCAGAGAGTGCACTTGTGCCCAAGGTACACACACATGTGCACTTGTGGCTCAGCGCTAATTCACCCGTTCTGTTCTAATAAACAGAATAAAAGAGGGAGATGTTTTTAATTTTTTATAATAGTCTGTCTGTATCCAGGTGACAAAAAAGGAGATCTCTTTGTTTGGGGGGGGCGGGGGGGGGGGGGGGGTCCTTTGTTTTGCATAGATCATTATTGATTGACACATGCATCTAAACAAAATTATATACTTTCATTTTTGTAATTTTCTGTTTCCCTTTTGAGTTGTGATTCAAAAACATGCACTTCTTTCAAAATACAGAGTAGGGCAGATTACTTATAACCCCGAAAACAAGGCAGCTGTTCAGTATTTACTTCTTTTAATGTTTTACCACTTTCAGGAATGTTAATAATAACCTGTCTCTACTAGACCACTTGAAAATGGTACCATTGTCAGCACAATTTCATGGATTTCTGCACAAACCAAACATCTGTCGCTGCAAAATAATATCTGAATCAGCCAACCATCTAAACTGACAAGAAAGTTTTTTTTGTGTTGTTCCCCCTCCACAGGTCACTGCATGGCAAATGAACAGTACATTGCACAACTCAAAGAGACATTTGCTACAAGTGTCCCAAACAGAATAGCTGCTTTCTTTGGAGAGCCGATTCAGGTACTTTATTCAATTGTAGGGTTAGGGTTTCTTTAAATATTTCCTTTTTTCTTTTGGGGTTAAACACGTTGTTACGCTGAATGGATTGTGATTTAATTTAGAATAGGCCTTTGTTAATATACTGTCTATGTTTGTTGTTTTACCTTGTTCAGAGTGGTCGCTGTGTTTGTGTTAATTAAGATGTGACAGTGGGATGTGCACGTGTGTGTTTATACAGGGAGTGGGAGGAGCTGTGCAGTATCCTAAAAACTACCTTAAGGACGCTTACAAACTTGTTAGAGAGCGAGGAGGAATCTGCGTTGCTGACGAGGTTAAGTGCAAATGTTAAATAGGTTTTCTAATTAAATTTTTTTTAGCTACATTGTTTTGTTTGGGTCAGTTTTTTGTTTGTTTTTTAAATTCTTAAAAAAAATCTTTAAGCCTGCCACAGCATATTAGAAAGTGGAGATTAAGCACATCAGTACATGTGCTGCTACACGTGTTGAATCTGCTGTGTTATTTCCATTTAAATAAAGTGCTTTATGGTAAAGCATTGTTATAAAATATTCCTAAATGCATTAAAAAATAAGAAAGTAACTGCCAATCACTCATAAGCTACCAAGTCAGTGGGCATAAACACTATGTTTGCACATCTGTGCCTTAACCACACATACTAGTTTTACACACAAATGCAGGAGTAGGTGGATTTATTCTAATAAACTTTGTTTAGAAAAACCTGTTCTCATAGGAAAACTTTTCAGTATTCTTGTTTCAATACAACAACCACACAAAACAGAAAAGCCCAAAAATCCCCCAAATTTTATACACGATATTGAGCCCTGGATTTTTTTTCTTCAGTCTTGAAGAAATTCAGTGAAGAGGTGGGCGTTATTGTTTCAGTTTCTTCAGTTGTAAAATTCTCCTGCTTTTTCACTATTGCGGTGCATTTCTGTCTCCAAAAACAACAAATTATTTTGTGTGTGCACTTAGTTTGTACGTACTCTAAGACCATTTCTATGCACATCTTACGATAATGTAGCATGTGTATGTACATATGTCAGTATGTACCTTATCTCCTCCCTGACAGGTGAGCCAGTCTGACTGAAACTGTGTAAGAACATTGCCACACTTGCATCAATTATTAACATCCAGATGTTTTAAAAAAAAGATTTATCATAAATTCCAATTCTTCACCCCCCTGTGACTGTAATGTTTCACAGGTCATGTTCAGAGTATGTCACTCGTCTATAATTTAACAGTCACCAAAATGTATGTCTGTGGCAGTATTTTGTTCGAGTCACCACTGAATATGGAAGGAAGACAAAAGTGCTGCAGGCTAGGATTAGTGAATGAGACTCAGCGTTTGAAGGGAAATGTTTTATTATCTTGATTAAATTACAGATTCCTACAACACCCCCAATAGGTATTAAATTCTTATGGACAATTAAGGTTTTTTGGTTGTTTTTTTTTTTTTGCTTCCTTTACTGTAGTACTCCAAAAAGGGGGGAAATAAATAAATAAATAAATCACTTAATCATCAGTTTTTCACCTGGCAGGTCCAGACTGGATTTGGACGAACAGGAAGCCACTTTTGGGGTTTCCAAGGCCACGATGTTATTCCTGATATGGTTACAATGGCAAAGGGCATTGGCAATGGATTCCCAATGGGAGCTGTTGTTACCACACCAGGTGAGAATATACTCTAGTGTTTGTAGATCTGCTTCTATACTCAAGAAACATAAACAAATACATTTAATTACATTATACATTATTTTCACTGGCAAAATGTAACTGGCCGTGGTGAGACAGCATCTGTCTCTTTCTGCCAGGTGGTGATGGAGCTTTTTGAATGTGAAGACTCAACAATTTAACATGTATTTATAGTTTATCAAAAAAAACCAAAAAAACAAGGACACCATGAAAACGTATTTTTTTATTTATTAATTATTTTATACTTTTCAAGCAACAAGCAGACCATATTTTCTTTTTTCTTTTTTTACTGAAATTGTGAGTGAATGAAATAATCGGCTCTCCAGTTGTGACTCACCACTTCAGCCAAGCTCTCAGCAAGAAATTGGGAAAGGAGACAAGGAGGAAAAAGTAGTTCCACATTGAATACCTAAGACATAGATTGATTTGAAGAAAAGCTTCTAGTACTTGTTCCATTAGAACAACGCTGCTGAAGCCCTGAGAGACTTGTAACGTTGTATTAATAATGCTGTGAGCCTCAATGTGAGCCTCTCTTTGTTTATCATATAGTAGCTGTATGACTGATGTGCTACCTTGAAAAGTACCATCAGACTCCCATTTTTATCCATTTTGGATTGTTAGTGTTAAACAATACTAAAAGACCTAGCATCAAGTTGATAAAGAGTTCAACATGAATTCATTTTTATATAAAATACTTTTGATAACACAAAAGTATTTTATATATCTTATATTTTGAGATGTAATTTGAACGGAGCAGTCGCTGGAGGTTTGAATTTGTTTTTTCATTTTTTGTTGTTTTGGTTTGTTTTTTTTTTTGGTTTGTTTTTTTTAGAAATTGCAGCCTCCTTTGCCAAGGGGCTTCACTTCAACACCTTTGGGGGAAATCCTTTGGCTTGTGCTGTGGCTTCATCGGTGCTTGATGTAGGAATTCTTTAACCTTTTCTAAATGAAGCCTGTTCAAGATAACAGTGACAGCAGCGACACTGAAATACAGAAAAAAACCCCTGCATTTTTCCTTAACAGACAATCAGAGAGGACGACACCCAGCAGAACAGCCTTCGTGTGGGCACCTATCTGATGACAGAGCTCGCGAAACTCAGAGACAAGTATGAGATCATCGGTGATGTCCGTGGAAAAGGCCTGCAGATCGGTGTGGAAATGGTCCGAGACAAGGTGCTGTGATCCTTGTGCTCATATGTTTATACAATACATATTTGCATTGTGCCTCCCTGGGGGCGTTGGCCAGCATTGCCCCAGTTAACTGTTTTCTGCAGCATGTGTGCCATTTTTAAATTCCGAAACATGTATACAGACATTCGTATACACACCTGGCGTAAGGTTTGGTCTTGTGATCGCAGAGTCTGAATGTTATTTTGGTCATTTTATTAATCCTGATTGCAAATCGGAGAAAAAGCCCAGTTAATACATAATTTCAAAACAAAACAAAAAACATGTATTTAAACAGCCATAATTCTGTACACACCTTGTGCTTGTTAGAGGACTCCTTTGACCTATAAAATCGTGTGTTTCTGAAGAAACATATCCTGCGCCGTTCTCACGTGCTCCTAAAAATCAGGCTTTTGTTTTAGAAAAGAAAATAGATTGAATATCCTATCCACAGGTTTCTGTAAGAGCGTACGTAGGCTGCCATGACAGACCACTTCTTCCGTTGTCCGGTTTTATACTTCCGGTTTCTCAAAGCGAGACCCCGTGTTCAGTCGTTGCTAACAACAAAATCAGTTACTTTGTGCGGTAATAAGTGGCTTTACCTGTTCGAAGATGAGCTCGGGTTCAACGTGTGCTGTCGTCGGCTGCCACAATAATTCAAGAAAACTGAAAAACGCATTAGAAACATTTTGCCTTGAGCATCAACAACTTAGAAAGGCCTGTCCGTGCCCACCGCCCTACGCACTGCACTCTATGCCACGGAAGGAGGATCGGAAACTAACGTGGCTGGCAGCTTTAAAACTCAAACACCCTCCAAAGAGAGTTTATGTTTGCTCCTTTCATTTTATCGATAAAAAGCCCACAGAGCTACACTCCGACCCGGAGCTTTATCTGGGCTATGACCGACCCCCACCGAAGAAAAGAAGAAAGCTCACTCGGACCACTTTGAGTGTGACAGCTTCCAGTAATACGAACAAAAACACAGTAGCCTTTGACCAGTCCAGTGTTTCTGTTTCAGTGATTTAAACATTGTGATATCCAGATAAGTGATATACCTTCCACAGAATAGCAGCCGCATGACTACATGATCTCCCTAATCCGGCGATACAGGAACAGCCGACTGTCTCCACTACTCCACTTTCTCTTAGCATTGCCCATGCTAAGTGTTTCGCTTGATTAATACTCTGGCTCGGCTCTACAGCTGCTTTAAGAAAAATAAAGTCGCCTTGTTTGTTGAGCAGTACTTTATCAATTTTGTTGCTGTGCAGGTAATTATACGCCTCGCTGCTCTTGTAATTACGTAATTCCTCGCCATCAACTCCTTCGGAAAATACAAGGTAATTAATAATAATTAATAATTAATTAATTAATAATGTCGATGCCATAGTTTCATGTCATCTACCCACTCCGTGAGAAGTGACGGGTGAGGCACTGCAACTGAACTGTCCTCGCTGCTTTTTAAAACAGCTCTACTGTGTATCCACCTTCGATGTGTTGCCATTTAATCCAGGTAAAAGAAACTGCAGTGAGAGAAATCTTTATCAACAGTGAAGGTGTAACCCCGCAACTGTCAACAACAGCGCAAGCGGAAGTAAAAAACCGACTTCCGCTATGAATCGGGGTAATGGCGCGAAATCAGAAATACTGTGGATAATATCCTATGATACACATTTATAAAATACAGTAATAGTATTGTTTTACTTACCATTTATGAAGGCCATGTTAAAAAGCTCATACATATTACTACTGACATTCCCACCTGTTTTACTCAGATGTCATTCTAAATCACACTCTTGCAAATCTCTGAACACAAAGTGCATCATTTAGCACACTTTCTTTCACCTGTAGGAACACTGGCCTTCAAAATGCAACACACTGATTTAGAAATTGGTCCAACTCTTTCTGCACGTTTGCAAACTCAACTGGAAGAACAATTTAATCATGTGTCAGAGTATAAAAGAGGCTTTGAGTCATTTCTTCAAGTGTTAGGCAAGAAGCTGAAACAGGAAGAACAAAGAGGAAGAGTGAAAGGGAGTCTATGAGGAAGTTTTTTTGGTCAGTTCAGCTAAACACGTATTGCAGTAATACACATATATTTCTTACCCTTTGGGATCTGTGTAGGGTTTCTCATTGTACTTGCAATACATGGTGAAATTAGTAAATTTGCTCAACATATACATTAAATAGGTCCTTTTTTTTATTATTCTTTTTTTTTTTTGGATATAGGTGCTCAAAATCATTTGAATACGTAGCATGACCTCACCAAACCAAAACATACATGAGCACTTTTGATGATACTGTTTTATATTTATCACATCAGTGTTTGGATGATGGTCTGTGAGAAGACATCAGGTAATATCTGTGTGTATTGTTTTTGTGGAAGGAACCCGTCCTGAGAAGAGAGGACATGTTTTGTTTTTTTGAGTGCTGTTTTTATTTCGCAAGAGATGTGTGGGGTTTTGACAAAAGCAGCAAACTCTTTGTTTGCGTTTGGAGTTTTGAGAAACCGAGTCACAGTTTCTGGAATGAACCACACAAATAAACATTAGGAGAAAAAGTGTAATGAGAAATGAAGTGGGTGAACTTTTCATTCTGAATCAGAAGATCCCAAATATAAAAACATAGTCAGTGAAATTTTTATTTATTTAATTATTTTTTGCTGCCATCTTTATTCATTTATTTACTTTTTATCTGTGTACCAACCATCTAGTTAAATGTTTTTTCTTTTGCAACATGGCTGCAGGTTGTGAACCATATTTAGTCACTCAGAGTGTGTGTCTTCTCAACATACATAATTCAAGGTTAAACAAATGAATTCAAATCCATTCACTCACTCCATTTGAAAGCTGAAAAGAATTCCTGTCTGTATGCTCTTTCAGAAGGTTTGTCATAGACATTTGTGTCCTTACTTTGGTACATGTTGTCATGAGCTGTTGTGTGAAGCAGGCCGGGTTAGGACCCAGATGTAGGACTCAGAAACTGGACTAAACTTAAAGGCAGCTTTATTTTTAGACTTACGAGAAACAGAATACAGGAAACTTAATTATTCAGAGACTAGGACCCTGAATAGGAAATACTGGACATGTAGAGGGGAGATTGCCATCAGAAACTAAAGAAAACTGAAGACTTAATTACACACATGAGGTAAGGGCAGAGTGGAAACGTGGTGAACAGAATCCACTAACAATCCAAGGGAAGCAATGCGGAACATCACACACACAAGATGAAGGACTATTAAAGAAAAACAGGAAACAACATGAGACAGAGACCCAAACTTAAGACATACAAACTTGACACAGGGAAACGGTAAAGAAATGCAGAGACAAGACTGAATGGGGATACAAGACTCCCTTGACACAACAGGTAGACCATACAACCACAGAGACAGACAGACACATGTTAAATTTATTTCAACATTCTTGTCTTATACCATATACTGTGATTATTAGACCACCCTACACTGTTCCAAAAAATAGTACTGTCTTTCTAGAATATCATGAAATTTACATAAGTAGACTGTGATTTTACATGTCAAAGGTAAAATAACATAACATCACTGTAAATATAGTAAAACACAATTTACTTGTTTTTTAAATATATTTTTTGTACATATGCATATATAGATTGTAAAAATACATTCACAAATGTATCATGATCTCACAAATATCTGTCCGTTATTTGAAAGATCGAACTGTTGAATTCAAATGTAATGCTATGGAAAAGTATATAACATGATTCCTATAAGCTTGTGTTACATCACATAAGTATTATTATCGTTGCTATTTAGGGCGATCGTGGCTCAAGAGTTGGCAGTTCGCCTTGTGATCAGAAGGTTGCCGGTTCGAGCCCCGGCTCGGACACTCTCGCTATTGTGTCCGTGGTCCAGACTCTTCACCTGGTGCGATATGGCAGCCTCGCCTCTGTCAGTCTGTCCCAGGGCATGCAATCCATTATTATTTAAACCAACTGCTAACTGTATATTTATACATTTACGTATTATGATTCATATTGCCACATTCATTGACCTTGTTTATAGGTAATTTCATTGTTACGTTAAAATGTTCCTAATTTAATGTCTAAAAGCACTTGGAAAAGGCAGAATCCCATGTGAAATTAGCGCAACAAACTCTATTTTCATTACTGAAAATGACTGTATTTTCATGAGAAAGTTATTTTCTGTTATTTTACGCTAGTATTTTGGCGCCCCAGCTGCCGGAATATTAACGTTTTTTTAACATTAGTATTTTTCCTATTTATAGATGATTTCATTGTTTAATCACATTAACATGTTCCTAATTTAATGTCTAAAAGCATTTGGAAAAGGCAAAATCCCATGTAAAATTAGCACAACAAACTGTATTGTCATTACTGGAAAAAACGTATTTTTATGAGGAAGTTATTTTCTGTTATTTTACGGTAGTATTTTGGCGCCCCAGCTGCCGGAATATTACCGTTTATTTAAGATGTTTTTTGTAACAGTGTAGAAACAAGGAAATACAAATATTTTACAAATCTGTCACACAAAACTTGCTTAAAACTAAAAATTATATTAGTTATTCAACAAACAACTACATAGTCCTTACTTACGTATAATAACCAAAAGACTTAATGCCCCCTTAGGCATTGAACAGCTTGCATTCTTGCTAGCTTGGTGCACTTTGACAGGCTCTTTTGATATTGACTTTCAGATCATTTCTAACTAGCCCGAGAGACCTGCTGTAAATGAAACTTTTGTAGAGTCTATCTTTGAGTCCATTGTAGGCCTTGATTTGGCCACTCCATCAGTTCGAGTACTTCCTTTTTCTTGTTTCTTGGTCAAAGAGTCTTTGCACAGCTTTGAAGGATGTTTGGGATCATTTTTTGTTGGTATATAAACCCACAACCAGTCGGTTTCAGTCCAGAAGGGATTCTGGGATGTTGAGATAGACCTTGTTTATGATTCACTAATGTCAGTGTTCCTGGGTGGTTCACCCAGTGTTCTCAGTTTGTTCATGTTCAGTTTATTTTGTCACACGTTCTCATTTCCTGTTTTGCTGTTCCAGTTACTTCCATGTGTCATTAGTCAGATTAAGCTCAGCTGTTCACTCACCGGTCCCTAATCACTAATCATTCAGCCTGTGTATTTAAGTTCAGTGTCTTGTGATGTTGTGGTTGCTGTGTGTGCTTTCAGCTCAGTCAGCCATTCAGTCATTCAGCCAGTCTGTTCACGAATCACCAGTCCTCACCTACCTGCAACTTTTTGGTGTTGACCAAAAAGTCCAAACTTGGATTTCTGTGTCTAGACTTCCTTCGTCCAGTCATTTGCAGTACAGTGTTCATGCTTCCTGGCAATTCTGAGGTGTTCTGAGATGTTTGCAAGTCTGAATAAGGTCTTCTAAACAGCTATTCTTCCCTTTAAGCCTTATTCATTGAGTCCTTTGCTTGTGGTCACACTGGAGTGCCTCTCAGACTCTGATTTAGAAGCTCATCTCTGTCTGAAGATCAGCAGTGGTCTTCTTTCTATCTCTAGTAATTCAAACCTTGAGGTGTCTGACATCTGCTTCAGTCAGCTTTTGTTTTCTGATTTTGTTTTCTGCCTCCAAAGCACACTTGACCGCTCTGTGAGAACACTTTATGTCTTGCCCTACTTGTCTCAAAGACCATGCAGCATCACGGAGTGATTTCATACAGACGCTTTCCTTTTCAGCGAGTTCTCAGCAGTTTACCATTTTGGCACACTGGCAGTCAGAAATTAATCAAGCATAACATCCGACCACTAAAAACTACTTTTTTGCTCAGGAATCCAAGTAAATAACTGTAATTTGGCATCTTAATCAAAAAATAATTATTTTCTTGATTATTTTTTCTCTTTTTTTTAATAAAGCTGTAAAATTGAAAATTGGTGGATTAAAAACATTTATTATATGTTAACATTAAAAATATCATTTTGGTTAAAGCGCTTGCACATACTGGTGGATTAACTTTTACAGAAATGTTAAAAAAAAGATTTTTGGTAAGTACTAATGCTCTTAATATAGGACAGATGTGACATAAACTTTACACTGGGTGGTACACATACATATACTATTTTTTTACGTGTAATGTTTATTGTTTAAGATTACGGATTAGGGATATAAAGAATAAAGAACAATTTGTCCTTATTTTAAAGAATAAATAATGTTACGTATGACGTATACTGTCACACACCACATCTCATAGAATTTATCAGTGATGCACCATGTGCATCAGGCAAATATTTATTTCTCCTTCTATGTTTAAAGTGACTCAGGACTAGCCATTTGGTAAAATTATCCTGGTAATTAAGCTGGATAAATTACTGTGCTTACCAAAACATCCACCCACATCCGTTTTGTCTATTATGTGTAGGCCAGCCGAGATCCGCTACCCCCTGAGGCAATGGCTGAGATTTTTGAGGATGTCAAGGACATGGGAGTCCTGATTGGGAAAGGAGCAATATATGGACAGGTAATTTCACCCACTCTCTAACCTTCTGTATACTCATGTATGTGCTAGACTGCAGTGTGGCACCAATACATGCTGTGTCTGCAGCACAAACCTAATCGTTTTCTAAAATTCAAGCACACTTGTCATTTTGCTTACTTTCCTTTTTCTTTTTTACCTTGGATCTAAAACAGACATCTGAGCAGTAGCTCACTTTGATAATACATTAAATTACAGAAAATGTTGGTTTTGGAATTCTTCATTTCTCTGTCTGTAATTGTGCCTCCAGCTCTCCTCATCATGCTTTACTGAGACATTGTGATGTCAACACTGCTATTTAGTTCTTCTATTTATGGCTTTAGAAAACAACATGCTGCAGGTATTTTTGTGGTAGCAGAAAACTGATTATTTTCGTAAAGGAGAAAAAATCATGATGTTTTAATAGTCCAGAATCCTACAGGACTCACTTCTTAACTTGATGTTAACTGAAAAAGAGAAATTGCTGTGTATAAGCCGTTTGGTTCACCTAAAATGTATTTTTATATCTAAGTATTTTTTTCTTTTCTGTATGCCCCCCACCCCCCAAATGATGGATAATTCAATACAACGGTGTCTACTGTTCCAAACCTATAACATTATTATGGATGAGTGATAAAGTCTTGTGTTTTCCTGTTAACAGTCTAAATCACTGATGCTACATAATCTCTGTTGTTCTGCTTTTATCACTCTTTAAGACCTTCCGCATCAAACCCCCCATGTGCATCACAAAGGAAGATGTTGATTTCTTCATGGCAGTCTTTGACAAGTCTGTCCACAACTAC
The DNA here is from genome assembly GCF_041146795.1 of Maylandia zebra. Taxonomy (NCBI): domain Eukaryota; kingdom Metazoa; phylum Chordata; class Actinopteri; order Cichliformes; family Cichlidae; genus Maylandia; species Maylandia zebra. Next base: position 50,055,249 of record NC_135173.1, on the reverse strand, counting down.
ATGGAAAGAAGATGAAAGCCTGGAAAAGGTCAGACGGATTGCTCCGTGTTAAAGAGACCCTGGTCAGCCAGAGGTGACCTTTTTTCAATATGAGTAGTAAAAGTCTCAGTATTAATCTTAATAACCTCATTATCTCTGTTTTTACCTTTGTATAGTGATTAAGAAGATGACATTTTCTAATTATGTTTAATGATTTTGTTATAACAAAGACTTAAACGGCCTCACTGATAAAATTGATAACTAACTTTTAGTTCATTTTGCTCTTTTAGATCTGATAACTGTGTATGATCATTTATAAAGCGATGCTTTGCTTATTACTTATGATACCACAATAATAATGAAAGCTAGAAACCAAAACCAAATCTGGTTATTCAGCAAGTTATACTTAATCATCTTACTAGGCATGTAGATGTTTACTTCTGACAGTGGATTTATTATCTTGTTATCAGTGTAAATAAATGGATAAAATCCTATTTCCACAGACCAATAAAACGTGATTTTCTGGAAACACTGACATAGTGTCCAGCTGTTTTCATTGCAAGCATACAAGTGAAATAACTGTTACTGTTCACTGAATCACTGTGAGGAGCATTACGATTCCATGTAACCCTGCTGCACTCTGCAAACTGGAATACTGCTGTACTTTCAAAATCTTATTCTACTGTGACGCACTCATGTTTACATAACACTGTTTCAGTCTTACTGACCACTCAAAGTGCTTTAGACCATACATTCATATAGTGCTTTCAAGGAATTTATACATTTCATACTTAAAACACTTTATCTACCTCACATCCTGAGCCAATTTAGAGTCACCAATTAAACCAACATGCATGTCCTTGGACTGTGAGAGGAAGCTAGAGTATGCAAAGGAACCTCACACAGGAGGCCAGGGACCGGCAAGACAACAGTGCTTATTAATATATATAGCGTCCTCTCTGCAGTCAGTTGTGGCTTAAAACTGTTGTGTTACAGAGGAGACAATATGCTGCAACTTCATGCCGTAACAGAAAGTGATCACAGTCCCTAAAGCCATGCTTCTGTGTGCACCAAAGCTGATATGAAAATGACTGAGGCATCTAATGCTTGGAAATATACAGAAAAAGAAAAGGAACATTAAAAAGCAAGGCAAATGTTACCGTGATTACCGAGCAATGACATCCAGGGAAACAAAAAGAAACATGAGACTGTGAGGTTCATGGACTGAGTGCCTGCAGTTTATCGGTTTATGTGTGTGTTTTTATTACATGAGTGGCAAGTTATTGTTAAGTGTAATTCTCTCTTCTATTGTTTTAATACTGGCCTGGGGAACAAATTTTGTTCTTCTTTTTAACATGTTAAATGTCTGTCTGTCTGGATTGTACACCGTACTGCAGGAGATAAAAAAGCAACTACAACCGAATTTTTGAATGTTTTAAAAAACATTTCTGTCCATCCTGGCCTAAATGCTTTGAATAGACAACCTACAGGGTACTAATGCTGCAATAAGTCCAACTGAGTCTTCTGAAATCTCACCTCCACATACTGTGATCAACCTTTACACACGGCTATAATTTATCCTTGAATGCAATGTGGGGTGAGAACCTCTTAGCTGAGTATTAGGGTTCACATATGGAAGAGCTGTGACTTTCAAAATGTAAAATAAAAACTTATTAATTAGGAGAATATTAAAGTAGAGGAAAATAATAATAATGGATTGGATTTATATAGCGCTTTTCAAGGCACCCAAAGCGCTTTACAATTCCACTATTCATTCACTCTCACATTCACACACTGGTGAAGGCAAGCTACAGTTGTAGCCACAGCTGCCCCGGGGCAGACTGACAGAAGCGAGGCTGCCATATTGCGCCATCGGCCCCTCTGGCCAACACCAGTAGGCGGTAGGGTAAAGTGTCTTGCCCAAGGACACAACGACCAGGACAGAGACACAATGACCAGGACAGAGAGCCCAGGGATCGAACCGGCGACCTTCCGGTTATGCGCTTCCCAACCCCCTGAGCCACGGTTGCCCCTCGACCTGAACAGAAAGTGATCCTGAACAGCAGGATTTAGAAAAAATAAAAGCAAAACAAACCCTTACAGTCCCAGTTGCCTAAGAGCATCTTCTGTACTGGCAAGAACCAGTACCAACCTACTATCTCAAATGGTTAACAGTGGTTATCCATTTGAGACGCTGCGGGACACTACATCTTAGAAAAAGCTCAAAGCTGCAGGTTGGCGTAAAACGGTGAAGGGAGAAGAGCTGCTGTGTGTGTGTTTGCTCAACATGTATAAAGTGGTCTCATGCATAAGTGGCCAGTGTGCAGCTTTAACAGGACAGTCCAGCTGTTTAACCAGTTTGGCCAGATTTCGCCTGGGAAGTGGTAAGTTACCATGGAGATGAGCCAAGGACAAAAGAAATGTTTGTCATGATGATCCATTAGATAGCCTTTATGTAACCAGGAGCACACTTGACTTTTTCCTACTTAAACTTCTCTGCTTGTTGGTTCATGATTTATTAAAAGTACTTTCAGGGCTACGTGATCTGTGTAAAATTGCTGTTAATGCAAGCTGCAGGACAAACACAATATATGTGTATTACTCCTAAAACAGATATAAAATCAAGACTACTGTGTTGGGAAGGTTACTTTTAAAATGTATTGCACTACAGATTACAGAATACATGCCCCCAAAATGTATTTTGTAACGTATTTCGTTACGTTACTCAATGAGAGTAATGTATTCTGAATACTTTGGATTACCTATTATATTATCATGCTTTTTACAACTACATGAATGTACTATTGCTGTGTGAATTATTACTTTTACTGAAGCTTACTTGCCATACCAACACCAACTAGATTTTTAAATCTGAATATATTTGCAGCGATCTCGTATAGGAAACTGTTTCACGCGTATATAAAACAGGTCCGCGGCTCCGAACCATAGTAAAGGGACCTCTGGCTAACACGTCAGGCTCCGTGTCGGGCTCGTAGCTTTACTTTGTTGTCTGGGTCAACTTTGCTAGCGAGAGACAGACAGAGGCGTTGAAAGGCTGCTCCAACGAAACTTATTGTTTGGGAGGAAAACAGGAACATGGTGTACAGTCGAGTCTTAATAGCTTACTTACAACTGGGCTCGTCAGGCACTCTTCTTGGCTGCAGTGGTTATTATTATATTTACATGCTTCCAGCTCCCGTTTCTGCTCGGTGACAACTCGTACTTTTCCTTTTTCTCCCTCCCTCGCTCACAGACACATAACGGGTATGGCAGTCCATTCTCGCTGCAGCACGGACTACACTGCCCATGAGGCTACATTCTTTAGGGCGATGCCTGTAACACTCTGCCTATTGCCTTCATATTAAATCATTTTTGTGAATAATTTTTTAAAATATTTCTTCACATCATTATGCGGGCCGCAAGTAGGGGTGACATGGGCCGCGAGATTGACACCCAGGCATTAGAGCCTCTTAATGCGCGTTTTGTTTGGGGCGTGGAAACCAAAAATAGAGAGGACATAGCCAAACATATGAAACAGGAAAAGACCCTTTATTTCAACAAAGTAACTGTATTCTGAATACCACCTTTTTAAACGGTAACTGTAACGGAATACAGTTACTCATATTTTGTATTTTAAATACATAACGGCGGTACATGTATTCCGTTACTCCCCAACACTGCAGGTGGGAAAAAGTTCCAAATGTATAGCACAGATCATCCGAGGTGTTAAAGTGTTTGTTTTTTTATCTGTACATAAACTCTGCTGGTCTTTGCTCAAATAAGATTTTTTACAGTGAAATCTGCCAAATGTGTCAGGCACATTTCACATTTCATTTCATTTGGATTCAAGAGTGAGCTGCTAAGTATTTGGTGGTCAAGGGCAGAGGTCACTGTGATCTCACAAACCATGATTTCATTAGAATCTCATTAATCTCATTAGAAGCTACTTTCAGCTGCTCCGTCATTCATACTTGCTTTGTTCAGATTTGTTTTAGACTAGAACTACAACTCCCAGAGGGATTTGTGTCTGCAAATCAATCAAAGTTGTGATCTTTTGCTTGTTAGTGGAAATATGTGAAACGCTTCACTACGGACCCGCCACAAAAACAGCTTATAAGATAAGAAGGGATAAACTGATGGCATTTTTATTTCCAAAATGATCAAATGTAGGAAAAGAATAGGAGGGTGTGACCATATCTTATATTTGCTCTGTTACTGAATTGATGGCACTAATCATTGGTCCCCATCTTCAGTCTGTATATACAGTAGATATCCTGCTAGCATCAGCTTCAATATGCCTTTAAATGAGTCTGAGTAAAAGCAGGAATTCTAGTTAGCTCGTATAACGTGTGCCAGTCCAGTTATTAAATGTTCTTGTCTTTGAAAAACAGAAAGGATATGCTTCCTCTGTTACACAATGTGAAGTTAATGTGGTAAAGCACTAACCAGGTTTTAACCTGATTAACTATTAACTAAAACATACAGAAAATCAGGAAAACAACAAAGGTCACGGAGCACATTTTAGACCTGCATTATTCTGAAGATCTTAAGGGCACTGTTTTCCGTTTTCTGAATTGCTTTTTCAGAAATCGAATGACAATTCACCATAAAATGAAGATCTGAAAGGATTGCCAGACTACAATGAAGGGGCCAAGAATACAATTGCTATAAGACACTCAAAAAGGCTTTCCTCAATTGTCACAGAAATGCCACGGTAAAAGTTTGATTGGTTCACAGAGTGCTTCAGAAACCCAAAAGCTTATGCTCTTCACTTTTCTTCATGCATTTTGATGTTTCTTTTTTCTTTTTTAACAGGAGCAGCACGTCAGAAATCAGCCATCAAATATTGTACGGTAGACATCCCAGAGATGCCCCCGTGCAGTTTCAAACCAGAGGAATACAAGGTAGGAAGTGATGGCACATTCATGTTCTTCTGCAAGCCCTCTCACAAATAAAAGAAAGTCATCAAATATAAAAAGAAACATACGAATCCCCAAAGACCAGGGCCAGAGCCAATCTCAGGTTTTCCTGAAATTCAGATACATTTTTCTATGAGGTAAGCTGATCTTTCCCAGATGATCTCTGAGATGGTTCACAGTGGAGCAGCAGATTAGAAATTTACTTTGGGCCTAACAAATTTAGTGCTTTGTTAGCCAAACAAAGAAAGTTGGTGTAATAATGTAAGAACTGCACTGATTTGGTCTTTCCTCGTCTCAGTGAAGATTCTACTTATGGCTTTCTCATTCAGCAGCAGCTGTCTAAACAAGTGTTCAGAGAAGTCTGTACATACCGTACTAAATCATGCCATGGCAAGTCCTAAAATTCCTTATCGTTTCTTAGGGTGAAAGTGGGAGGATTTGCCTCACTGGAAGCTATTTAAGGTTTGGCCCAAGTCCATGACCTAGTAAGACCTAAATATATGGTCTTCATCTTTCCCTCCTGCCTGGCAGCTTCAGCTTCATGACCAGTATTTCCCCTATTCCTTTTTTGCACATGTCCAAACCATCTCAGCCTTTCCTCTCTAACTTTAAACTTTAAACTGCCCTCTGATGTACTCATTTCCCATCCATCCTGGTCGCTCTCAATAAAAATCTTAGCATCTTCAACTCTGTCATCTCCACCTGTTATTGCTGTGTTTCTGCTGGTGCCACAGACTTTAACCCACACATCAGAACAGGTCTTACTACCATCTGGTGAATCTTACTGATATTAAATTATTATTGCTAGAGCGCCTAGGAGCTGACGATACAGTCCCTTGAGAAATCAGCACTGCTTCCTGCCTGGTGTCTTGAACAGGAAAAAATATATATTACATCAATTCAATTCAGTTTTATTCATTTATTTTTAAAGGTGCTTTCTATTGTAAGGTAGACCCTACAATAATACATACAGAGACAAACCCAACAAACATATGACCCCCTATGAGCAAGCACTTTACGACTTTTTGTTTTGTTTTGTTTTGTTGTTTTTCCATAACTTGTGTATCTGCAAATATACACATTCTGTATTTTTCATATGAAAGAAACTATACTGTGGTGGGGCTTGCTAATTTCTTGTTTTGATTTATGTATGTTATGTTTTGTTTTACTTCATATGTTTCATATGTTTCATATGTTGTTTGTTTAATTTAAGACAAAAAAAAATTAAATGAATGAGAGGTAAAACTTGAGGGGGTAGGGACAAATAAGTAAATACTTCAGCCTACTCCTTTTCAAACAAATAATGGAATGATATTTTGTAATGATTGTGAAGGCACATGTTTGAAATGTTTGAAATAAAAATGAACTGAACTGAACTGAACATTGAGAAGGAAAAACTCAGGAAGAAACTTCCGGGAGAACCAGGCTCAGGGAGGGGCGGCCATCTGCCGCGACCGGTTGGGGTGAGAGAAGAAAGACAGGATAGTAGCATAGTCGCATACACCTTTTACAATGTAAGAAAGAGAGGATTCAGGGTCACCTGGTCCAGCCCTAACTATATACTTTACCAAAAAGGAAAATTTTAAGCCTAATCTTAAAAATAGAGATAGTGTCTGTCTCCCAAATCCAAACTGGAAGCTGGTTCCACAGAAGAGGGGGCTGAAAACTAAAGGCTCTCCCTCCCATTCTACTTTTAAGTACTCTAGGAACAACAAGGAAGCCTATAATGTGAGAGCGAAGTGCTCTAATAGGGTGATATGGTACTATAAGGTCATTAAGATAAGATGGGGCCTGATTATTTAAGACCTTGTATGTGAGGAGCAGGATTTTGAATTCAATTCTGGGTTTAACAGGAAGCCAATGAAGGGAAGAGTTACATTAAATCACTTTACATTTTATATGTATAGTATTCTTGTGATACAAGACACAGAGGATGCTTTTCTATTTGGTTCAACTGAATCTCACTGCTGACAGTGTCCGACTGGCCTTGTTCTTTTATACGTATCTGAAATAAGTCTGAAGTGGTTTTACTGAAAATACCAATGCTGTGCTGGACATTATTTAGATAAGCAAGAGATCTGTACTTCTGACTGACACAAGTATCAACTCTTTTGATCAGTTGTGAGATTTACCTGAGAGACACATCAACAGTAGTGAAGTAGCCATAGGAACAATAGCACTCCTCTGGGGCTGGTGGTGTTGAATCCATGCCACAGAGAATGAAGACTTTTCTGAAGACAAAAGATAATTTTATGCCAGCAACAATACTTGAAAAAAGTTGCATTGCTTCTGTTTTCAACAACTCTGTGTGCATTTTGGAATCAACGACACTAATTGTGATTTTCTGATTCTTACCTGACATAGGGTTTTGGATCCTCATAGTTCAGCAATAATGGTTCCTTCGCAAATGTGCAAGTCACCAGTGGGACTCCAATTCCAATCACTGATACTGCTTCTTGTATGGTGCGATGAATGATGGTCCGACACTGTTTTGGCCTTTGTGTCCTTGAGTTGCAAACAGAATTAAAAATTCTGGCCATGCGATAGTTTTCCACTTTGTCTGACTCCATCCATAATGTACCTTTCTGGATATTATAGAGGATTTTGTCAATAACCCAAATCTAATTGTAATGTTACATACGAGTACTTACTAAACAGTTAAAGTATCTGCCCCAAGCCGGCTGATTATTAGTGCACCAAAGTCAATGTTTAAATCTTTGAATGATTCTTTGGCTTCACTAGTTTTGGGATCAAGTTCACCCCCGAGCTGCTGCCATTGTCTAGGATATTACATGTTACATACAAGGATAGTAAAGTGTCAAGGCACCCTGGACCTTATTGCACCCTTACTCAGAATCATAAGGCAGACCACACCCATCTTTGAATTTTCCATTTTTACTACACACATGTAAAGTTTTGCAACTGTTATCTCACATGGTCGTGACGCTTTTGCGTTAATAAACTCTGTCCAATGTCTTCCAATAACAACCGCCAAAGTATGTAAAACCAGCTTTATAGACAAAGAAATCAGGAAGTCCTTCTTTTATGCTTTAAATGTACTACTGTGCTAACACTAATAAAAAAGTTACGACCTTCCCACTCTGTAACATCTCTTCTGCGTATTTTTAGGGTATGTCCAAAGAGCAGATGATGGAGATCCGCAAGCAGAACTGCAACCCCATGACCACGAAGATAACTTACTTAAAGAAGCCCGTGTTCATCCACCAGGGCTACATGCAGTGGCTGTGGGATGTGGATGGGAAGCAATATTTGGATTTATTTACCGGTGTGGCGACCGTCAGTGTGGGCCACTGCCACCCGTAAGGCCGTTCTTCTTCACCGTGTATGGTTTTTGTTCTGATTTCAGTTGTTTATACAAAATTGGCTCATTCAGTTCTTTCCACTTTGACCTTTGTTTGCATAGAAAAGTGACAACTGCGATACAGAAGCAGCTGAAGAAACTGTGGCATACTACTAACATCTACATCCATCCTGAACTGCATGAGTATTGTGACAAACTGGCCCCCTACTTACCTGATCCTCTTAAGGTGCTCTGCTACAGTCCATGAATCTAATTAGTATGAAGGCTGTTGTTAAAATGTGTCCTCTCTGGTTTCTCATCCAGGTGATTTATCTGACCAACAGCGGCTCGGAAGCCAATGAGCTTGCGATGCTGATGGCTCGCCTCCACACTGGCAACTTTGATATAATCACCTTCAGGTAAACGTCTCATTGTAACCAAGCTTAATTTGTCTATAATCATGATGGATCTTATATATATATATGTATATATATATATATATATATATATATATATATATATATATATATATATACATATATATATATATATATATATATATATATATATATATACACATATATATATATTAGGGGTGCAACGATACACAAAATTCACGGTTCGGTTCGGTTCGATACTTTGGTGTCACGGTTCGATATTTTTTCGATACAAAAAAAATGTTCATGCCTTTTTAATTTGTCATTTATTAAAATTATAAATATATATTTTAACTCAAAAGTACAGTTTTTAAATTTAACCCTAACCCTTGTGCGTGTTTTTTATTTTGACAGCGAATGCGCACCTGCGGACCACTTATGTGCACCCCTGGTTATTTAGCTCGTCATATTGCAGCCACAGAAATTCTTTTGTCCATGAAACCATAAAGCTGCACTTTCTTTTTGCCTTATAGTCTGATTTGTCATAACTTTTCCGTTTTGTGGTAAGCTTTTCTTTGGCTGTCACTTCTTCACCCTGACCTGTCTTATTTGGCTCAGCAGAACTAAAATATAAATCCTGCTGCTTTTACACGCGCACTCACATAAGCTCAGCGATTCTCTGCGCGATCAACCTCTCACATGTTTAAGCTTGCTGCGGGAGATTTCACTTGTCATGTTTGCATATAAGCTAACGATTAATAAGACGATGTCAGAGGAATTGGTGCGCAAATTATCATCACTCACAGATCAGTGCTGTCGCTCTCTATACACAGTTCGCACAATTGCAAAGTAAAAGCAAAAAAACAAGCACAAATTCAAACGCGATTTCAATATGTCACATATTGACAGTGGCTCACCGATGCCAATGACATAATTACCCAGCTACATTTCTGAAAGAATGCAAAAGCATTGACATATATTTTTCCTTCCTACAATAGCCCAACGGGCAGGGAAGAGATAGATTTTGGTAGCCCGACTGAAAAAATCGCTAGCTCCGGGACGTCGGGCTAGCGATATTGCAAGCCCTGTATCTGATTGAGGAATCATGCATCTTTGGAAAAGAGAGTTTATTACAGAGAAATGTCTCTTTCCAAAATAAAAGCTATACTATCCGCTTCTTCTGGGCTATATTCTCAGCAGCATAAGGAGAATCATGTGCTAACAGCTGTCTAAATGACTCGGCTAAAGTTAGTAGCATGCTTGTTGTTTTTGTCTTTGCACTAGGATGATGTCGGCGTAAATGTGCAGTCATATTCGTTGTGTTCCCACTAGTGCTTTCAGGTTAATCTCGTTGAAATGACCTTAACACCACAACACGGTAAATCTCCGTTAACGAGCTACCGCCGATCGCCCCGTGCATGGGGCTAGACGGCCAACACGTTAACGAGCTAACTGCGCTAACACACTAGTTCCCACCCATGTAATTGAGCATTGCATGGCACATCCAACATACTGTTTTACTTTAGTCCATGACTCGCTTACCTTCAGGGTCATACGTCACATGAAAACCAAAATAATTCCAAACGCCAGATCTGAATGAGGGTGGGGGAGGTGCCCTGCGCTCTTCCTTCTGACGATGCTGTCTGTGTGGAGCGCTCAGTGGATCTGCGCTCGACAGTGCAGCCTAGGCGGAGTAGTCGAACGCAGATTCACTGAGCGCTCAACACAGACAGCATCGTCAGAAGGAAAGTTGATAAAATAAATTACAAATGTTGTATTGTTCGATACATATGCGTACCGAACTGATAGCACTGTATCGAACGGTTCAATATCGATACGAATATCGTTGCACCCCTAATATATATATATATATATATATATATATATATATATATATATATATATATATATATATATATATATATATATATAGATAGATCTATATATATCTATATCTATATATATATCTCTCTCTATATATCTATATCTATATATATCTATATCTATCTCTATATATCTATAGATATATAGAGATATATATATAGAGATATATATATAGATATAGATATAGATATCTATCTATCTATATATATATATATATATATATATATATATATATATATATATATATATATATATATATAGATATATATATATATATAGATATATCTATATCTATATCTATATAGATATAGATATATATAGATATATATAGATATATAGATAGATAGATAGAAGGCAGGAGAATAAACCAGCTGTTCTCCACAGAACCAGCAAAGGTGTACTCTCAGTGGCAAGGGAACAATAAGAGAACAGCACCACCAAGGCTGGAGACGGAGCAATACTGGAAGAGCATATGGGAGAAGGATGCAACCCATAACGGCAATGCTCAGTGGCTAGAGGATCTGAGGGCAGACCACAGCGACCTCCCTGAACAGGGTCCAGTAACCATCACAGTGGCAGATATCCAAGAAAGGGTCTCCAGTATGAAGAGTTGGACAGCACCAGGGCCCGACATGGTTCACGCCTACTGGCTGAAGAAGCTGACTGCACTCCACGAGCGTCTGGCAGCACAAATGAACCAGCTGCTAGTTAACGAAAGACACCCGGAATGGCTAACTGAAGGCCGGACGGTCCTGATCCCCAAGGACCCCAAGAAGGGACCGGTCCCCTACAACTACCGACCAATAACCTGCCTCAGTACTACATGGAAGCTCCTGTCAGGCATCATATCGGCTAAGATGAACAGGCACATGGGTCAATACATGAGCGGGACACAGAAAGGAATTGGCAAGAATACCAGAGGTGCAAAACACCAGCTACTGGTAGACAGAACAATCAGCCGAGACTGCAAGACCAGACTGACCAACCTGTGCACTGCCTGGATTGATTACAAGAAGGCCTATGACTCAATGCCCCACAGCTGGATACTGGAATGCCTAGAATTGTACAAGATCAATGGGACCCTAAGAGCCTTCATCAGGAACTCAATGGGGATGTGGCGTACAACACTAGAGGCCAACTCCAAGCCCATAGCACAAGTTACCATCAAGTGCGGGATCTACCAAGGAGATGCTCTGTCCCCACTGCTGTTCTGCATAGGCCTGAACCCCCTCAGTGAGATCATTAACAAGACTGGCTACAGATACCGACTACGGAACGGAGCAGTTGTCAGCCACCTCCTGTACATGGATGACATCAAGCTGTATGCCAAGAGTGAACGAGACATCGATTCACTGATCCACACTACCAGGCTATACAGCAATGACATTGGAATGTCGTTCGGACTGGAGAAGTGTAGTCGGATGGTAACAAAGAGAGGGAAGGTAGTCAGAACTGAGGGGATTGAACTACCAGAAGGCAACATTGCAGACATAGAGGACAGTTACAAGTACCTGGGGATCCCGCAGGCAAATGGGAACCATGAAGAGGCCGCTAGAAAGGCTGCAACCACCAAGTACCTGCAGAGGGTCAGGCAAGTCCTGAGGAGTCAGCTGAATGGTAAGAACAAGATCCGGGCCATCAACACATACGCCCTGCCCGTGATCAGGTACCCTGCTGGGGTAATAAGCTGGCCAAAGGAGGAGATAGAAGCCACTGACATAAAGACAAGAAAGCTCCTGACCATGCATGGAGGGTTTCACCCCAAGTCCAGCACCCTGAGGCTGTACGCTAAGCGGAAGGAAGGGGGCCGGGGACTGGTGAGTGTCAGCACCACAGTCCAGGATGAGACAAGGAACATCCAAGAATACATTGGGAAGATGGCCCCAACTGACCGAGTGCTCAGTGAATACCTCAGGCAGCAGAAACCCAAGAAAGAGGAGGGAGACGAGGAACCATCATGGAAGGACAGGCCCCTGCACGGTATGTACCACCGGCAGATAGAGGAGGTGGCTGATATCCAGAAATCCTACCAGTGGCTGGACAAAGCTGGACTGAAAGACAGCACAGAGGCACTAATCATGGCAGCACAAGAACAAGCTCTGAGCACAAGATCCATAGAGGCTGGGGTCTATCACACCAGGCAAGACCCCAGGTGCAGGCTGTGTAAAGATGCCCCAGAGACAATCCAGCACATAACAGCAGGGTGCAAGATGCTAGCAGGCAAGGCATACATGGAACGCCATAACCAAGTGGCCGGCATAGTGTACAGGAACATCTGTGCCGAGTATAACCTGGAAGTCCCGAGGTCAAAATGGGAGATGCCCCCAAGGGTGGTGGAGAATGACCGAGCTAAGATCCTGTGGGACTTCCAGATACAGACGGACAAAATGGTGGTGGCTAACCAACCGGACATAGTGGTGGTAGACAAACAGAAGAAGACGGCCGTAGTGATCGATGTAGCGGTTCCCAATGACAGCAATATCAGGAAGAAGGAACACGAGAAGCTGGAGAAATACCAAGGGCTCAGAGAAGAGCTCGAGAGGATGTGGAGGGTGAAGGTAACGGTGGTCCCCGTGGTAATCGGAGCACTAGGTGCGGTGACTCCCAAGATAGGCGAGTGGCTCCAGCAGATCCCGGGAATAACATCGGAGATCTCTGTCCAGAAGAGCGCAGTCCTGGGAACAGCTAAGATACTGCGCAGGACCCTCAAGCTCCCAGGCCTCTGGTAGAGGACCCGAGCTTGAAGGATAAACCGCCCGCAGGGGCGTGCTGGGTGTTTTTTAGAGATATAGATATAGATATCTATCTATCTATATATATATATATATATATATATATATATATATATATATAGAGATATATATATATATATAGATATATCTATATCTATATCTATATATCTATATATATATAGATATAGATATATATAGATATATATAGATATATAGATAGATATAGATATAGATAGATAGAAATCTGTCCCGCCTTTCTAGTTTTACATTTAGCTGCACAGCATAAACATACTAGAGGCTGTGCCATTGGCCATTCATCCATATCCTCCTGAGAACCAGCCTATTCATTTATGTCATCTGTAATGGTCTATATCTTTTGACTTATTTGAGCTGTCCTACCCCTAAGTCCTTGTCTGGGTGGCCTCTTTTAGCTCCAGAGAGAAAGGAAATCACAAAAAAAGTTCAATGGGGAGATTCTTTTTTGCTTGGTTCTCAGGAGGATATAAGCAGGAGAAGCAATATTATGCTAATGTTTAATGTTGAGTGGATGGGCCTCAGTTGATGAACATTGGTTGACTGTTGGAATTTGCATTATATTATGTTCATGAGACAAGACAATATTTTTCTTTGTCCTTCATCACGGAGTTGGCTTTGCTTTTTATCACATTACCCTTTTTCAAGGTTAGCATTGATATACTCTAATATGAAGCCACACAAAGATGTAGATGTGCATTCAAATTCATCCCCTTTGCCACAGGAAATATAACTGATTAATTGTCATTATGTTCATTCATTACGTCCCCTTTTAATTTTATTTGAATACATTACGGGAAAATTCACATTTTTAATCTTGTCGTGACTTTATTAGAAAAGCAGATTATTCAAGTGTAGCTTTTTAAATGTAATAAACTGTGGAACTGTGGATAGTATTATACTGCTAGCAGCCCCCTGTGAAACTGGAGGAGAAAAATAGTTAGTAAGAAGCAGCATTAAAGGAAAGGGTGCAAAAGAGCAGCATTAACCACAGTCTTGGTAATTATAGACAAAATGTAGAACTAGGTGATGAACTTGTTGTATGTCAAGCCTCTGTATATAACCACTCACACTAGGATGGATAGGATGAAGACAAGTGTAGTAAAAGAGACCGAATCCTAGTGTAGCACCATTTTGATCATCACTGTGTATGAAGGGTACAGGAACACAGAGTAATAAATAACGGGAAAAGTAGGCGCTGAATGAGCAACTTTGAAAAAGTATATATGTAAGAGATCGAGAGACTGCCCTTCAAATCTGCAGGAGGCTTTTGCGCTGTACTTATTCCACCTTGTAAATCGGATAATAAAGAAGCTGTTGAAATGAAAAAGTCTGTCTTAAGTTGCGTATTTTCACCAGGTCAGAATCAAAGGATCAGGAGCGGCAACTGATCCTCGACAAAACCCATTAACAGTCGAAAAGAAGAACAAAAAGAGAGGATGGAAGGAAGGATGGATCGATGGATCCAGTCTAAATGGGAGGGGGTGGGGGGTGCTCACTAGTCGCAGACATCTCAAACACAGCTCCCAAAGCCCCACCCAACACTGAGCTAGCTTTTTTTAACCCTCTTATACAGCTTCTTACAGTTTTTATAAGTGATGTTGTTACCCCAACAAAAACCGGCAAAGCTGCCAACACTGCCAAACAACTGCATGATAAAACAAGTGCAGCATTTTATTACACTCAATAAAGAATTAGTGTTTGCAGAGAAAGAGTCCATGCTGCCCTTTTTTATTGAGGGCATCAGAGTTGATAGATCAATCCAGTTTGTCATCAAGTTGCACACCAAGATATTTGTATGACCACGCCACTTTGATGTCCGGCCGGCCGGCCGTCCATGTCCTACCGCTTATTCGATTTTGTGTCACAATGGCAGCAGTCTAACCATATACACCCAGACTTCTCTAACAGCTCATCCAAGAGATGTAATCTCTCCAGCGAGTCCTAGGTCTCCCCCCAGGGCCTTGTCCCGGTAGGACATATCCGAAACACCTCAACTGGCTTCTTATGATGTGGAGCTCTACTCCAATGACCAAACAATGACCAAGAGGGCGAGGAAGCCGGTTCCATCCGTTTAAAGAAATATTAGTTTCTTTAAATTTTCCATGGCCATTGCGTACCTATGACCTCATTACTTCACTTCCCAGAGCTTGTAACCATAGGTGACGGTAGGACTATAAACTGACCAGTAAATTGACTGCTCCGCTTTTACGCTCAATTCTCTCGTCAAGTTTTGATTGTATTCATGATGCGGCAGTTCTCCTTAATCCAGTTACAGAAGGCACTGACCAGGTTCCTGTATTCTTCCACCTGTACGTTCCTAATACATCCCACAATTGCTGTGTCCTCGGAATATTTTTGCATGTGGCTTATGTTAGACTTATAGTTCATGTCCACAGTGTATACTGTGAAGAAGAACAAATAAATGCTGGTGCGTGGCACCCTCAGGAAAAGCTGTGTTTACATGTATGCCACCATAGTGGTTCATTACAACCTTTCTCAGTATGTTTCCTGAATTCTCAAAAACCGATGCGGATGTGCCGTCTAGCGGTAAGGGTTTGTTGTTGGTGCGGGTACTACTTGAGCAGGCATTGCAAATAATCTTATGGGCAGCATTCCAGGTTTTATGATGTTATCTTTGTTCTGTGTTAACCATTAACTGTCAGACTGACCCAGCTGACTTGGTTTCTGCCCAATAAACAGACCATGTGCCCTGATGTGTTTAGAGGTCCTTGGGGAGGAAGCTACTGCAGGGACTCCCCTGTGCAGTCCATCAGACAGTGTAGCTGTGCTCAAGGTACACACACACACCCCTGGCTTATCACACATCAATTATCTTTATTGTCGCTCTCATAAACAGGAACATTCATCTCCATGGTCTGCACTAATAATAGCTTGCATGTGCGTGAATTGTGTGCTTACAATCGTGATGTTTATAACACTAAAAGGATGTAAAGGATGAATGGTTGTGGTCAAAAGTTAACATCTGCTGACTTAAAAAAAACAAAAGAATTGGGTGCATAAGTCAGAATGTATTTATATATTTAACTTCTGGTGCAAACCCAGTTACTTTGTTCTCTAAGCAGGCCTGAAATATGACAGAAACCACTCAGTTGAGAAAAGAGCTTCAAGCATTACTCCTAGTAGGATTTCAAATGGGGAAGAGTTAAAGTTCCCTTGAAGTTGCACCTCAGTTTGGAAGCCATCATTGAGCATTTAATCTAAATTTTAATCTAAATTTGTTGGTAACGTTGATGTTAGGGCTTTGGAAAGGCCATTCCAGAAAATTCAATTGTGTCGAAGCTTCGACATGAAGTTGAAGAATTTGGGAGTAGTCCTCCTTCATCATTATTCCAACCACTTTATGTAATTTACCTGTACCTCTAACACCAAAACAACCCCAGAGCATGATGCTACCACCACCATGCTTGACAGCTGGTATACAGTTCTTAGGTTTGAGAGCCTCCCCTTTACTCTTCAAATATTACCTTATTGTTGCCAAATAGTTTTTGGCAACAATAAGGCATTTGGCTTGCCAAGTTCAACTGCAAATTTCAGGTGTTGATATATTCAGGTGAAGGTGTTGATTGTGGAGCAGGGGATTGTTTTCTCCTCCGTCCATAGTGATGCACAACTCACGTCATTGTGGACAGTGATGCTGGTGTTCCAGCTGTTTCCAGTTCATAGCAGGCTTTCTGGTTCCTGTGTTGGTCTTGAACATCCTAACCGATTTCCTCAAATCTGGGGATTTTTCCAGACCTCGTTAAAGGGGACGCACTTTCAAATTGCATCTACTTGCTTAAAATCTGCAGATGTTTAGAAATAGCTCCACAATACCTCCCCAAATTGTGTAAAGCTCTTAGATCTTGACTGAGTTCCTTGGACTTTCCTATTGTTCTGAGTACTGGTCAATCCAGTAAGTGCTGTCAAACAAATCCTTTTTACTACCAGCTGTAGTCAATCATGATCCCTAACAGGACCTTAACAGACCTTGGCCTTGTCAAGTTGAAAGACGTTTTTTAAACCCATTATTTATTATGCATTCTGTGCAATCATTCCACCCTGGAAAAGAAGAATTACCCAAAATCACCATGTCATTTATGGCCTTGATAAGTGTGAATTTTGGTTAAATTGTTTGTTTTGCCAGGTAAATTTAGACCTTTAATAAGAGTGGTCAGAGAAAGAAAGGTCAGCGAAAGAAGTGTTTATGCCCCTGCAGTTCAAACTGCTAATCATTCACTTGTTGTAATGGTTAATCATTCTGAGGAAATTTGTAAGCCTGAGTTTCACCTAGAGTGTACCCGCAAATTCAGCGTGCTAACACACCTGCATGAGAAATGATTCTGTCTGAAACATGAAGAAAAGGCAAGTTCTTGTGGTGCAATAAACACTTTTTGAAAACATATAGACATTTGTATACTGTTACTTTTAGAAAACTGTTGTCTCTGGTCCCACAGGTGCTTGCATAGCAAATAAACATTACATTGAACAGTTAGAAGAGACATTTGCTACCAGCGTTCCAAGTCAAATTGCAGCTTTCTTTGGAGAGCCTATTCAGGTACTATATTCTTTTTATCCATGGCTATGGCTGGATTTATTTTTGACTCCGTGTGATAGTAACGGACAAACAACATTCATTTTACTAAATATATTTGTTATGCTACCACTCAGGGTTTTTTCTGCATGACTGCTTCTATTTTTGTTATTTTTTTGAATATGTTAGCAAAGGAATATAAGCGTGTTTGGTGTGTACAGGGCATGGGAGGAGCTGTACAGTACCCGAAAAACTATCTCAAGGAAGCTTACAAACTTGTAAGACAGAGAGGAGGAATCTGCATTGCTGATGAGGTCAGACACCACGAAGGTGTTATGTTTTTCTCAAAGACGAAATAAAGCAAAAACCAAACAGTATTGCAAGGCTAAGCCAATGCAGTAATTATAAAAGCGAGCTAAACGCAATTCAATGGAATTTATTTTAGAAACTCTTGGTTTCTTTGAGTAAACTGTGGATAACTAATGTATTATGTAATTATATAATCCAATTGTGTATTATAATAATCTAATTATTAGTGAGCGATATATAGAATTTTAATATAAAAGGCATTTGCACATTACAGGTCTAGACTGGATTTGGCCGAACGGGAAGCCACTTTTGGGGTTTCCAAGGTCATGATGTCATTCCTGACATGGTTACAATGGCAAAGGGTATTGGCAATGGATTCCCAGTGGGAGCTGTTGTTACCACACCAGGTGAGATTACCCCAAAGTGCTTCACACTACATTCAGTCATCCACCCAGTCACACACAAATTCACACACAGGTGATGGCAAGCTACATTATAGGCACAGCCACCCTGGGGCGCACTGACAGAGGCGAGGCTGCCGGACACTGGCACCACCGGGCCCTCTGACCACCACCTGTAGGCAACGGGTGAAGTGTCTTGCCCAAGGACACAATGACCAAGACTGTCCAAGCCGGGGCTCGAACCGGCAACCTTCCGATTACAAGACGAACTGCCAACTCTTGAGCCACGATCGCTCTTAACCTCTTTTTTATGTATTTTTTTCGCTGCCCTAATTAAATTTATGTGATCCCAGCAATTTTCAATTTCAAATGCAAACACAGACTTTTTTTCCTCAGAACGTCATGCAAAATCCATTGACATAAAGCATAAACGATATAAGAGCAAACACTGACTCACGTGGTAATTACCAATACAGCGCTAGCCTTGAAAATGTATGTTTATTTCTGTGAGTGGGTGTGTAATAATAGGCTGCTGTGCGTTCATGGTAGAAACAGCTTTCACGTACTGGTCAACTTTTAGATGCACGATTTATGCTCTTAAAGACCCCACTGTCCAAAAATTAACATGAAACCCCTTGATACTTACACAAATCATTTGCAATGCATGTATTCTGAGACATTTGTATTCTGAGGCTGAAGTTTTGATTACAAGCAGCAGAGCGGAGGTGTGAGCTTGTTTATTCATGTGTGTGCGTGTGTGTTTTTTTCCAGAAATTGCTGCTTCCTTTGTGAAAGCCTCCCACTTCAACACATTCGGAGGAAATCCCTTGGCGTGTGCCGTTGCTTCATCAGTTCTCGATGTAAGAACCGATCTTCTTATTTCCATAGACGTGTTTGAGAAGTTCTTAATAAAACAGTCAGGCAAGTTTATAACTTGTCCTTTTGCCCAGTGAATGAAGATAGATTACATGTTTAGTTTTTTTTCCCTGCTACTACGCACACCTCTGTAAATCACGCACGAGTGGGGAAGTATAGTGATTTATACATCTTTTTTTATTTGTTTCTACCTTTGCTAACAAAGCAGATAAAGCTTATCACACAACACAGTGAACCAGATAAAAGCTGCAGCACATTATACATCATAAAATATACTGCTGAGTACCATTTTATATGCGGTGCCATTTTTACTTTTAAGAAACACAATGTTTGCTTCGGCAGTGGAGAGTTGACGAGGGGACTAACAACTAAAGAAAATATTAATCTGGTAGTACAAATATATTTTTGAGCAACTTGGAAGTAGCTTAAAAACATTTATGTTTGCAAACTGATTTGAGTGGTTAACATTTTTCTTTGTACAAATCTACCAATCATATATTTTCCAGATGGGACTGCATAGTGGATCAAAATTTGATCCACTTTTCTGTGTTTACAATTCCATCAGTTTTGACAACACCACTGATTCAAATGCAGCCCCAAACCATTACAGAGCCTCCACCGTGCTTTACAGATGACTGTAGACTCTCTGTTACGCACTGTTTTATCTCCTTCATACATAGTGACAATAATTAGACCCAAAAATTTCCCATTTGGATTCATCGCAGACAGCTACCCGTCCACTGGGACCATTTCTGATGATGCTTTGGTAAACAGCAGATGATGAACTGAAAGGCCATATCCATCTCCCAGGTTTTGTCAGATACTGTTCATCATATTTTTTAGGCCAGCCACTTTTTCTTTTGTCCTTCACTTCTTCAGGTTCCTCATTTTTGGTGAATACACTGCACACCTTACTGAGATATGCCAAGGTTTAACCTAATAGCTATTTAGAACCGTACAGTTTCTGCAGATTTGTCGTGATGCAAATCTGCTTCAGCACATCCCAAAGGTTCTTTAATGAGCTGAGGACTGTGGAGGCCATTTGAGTACAGTGAACTCATTGTCATGTTAAAGAAACCAGCTTTAGGGGATCTGAGCTTTACGACACAGAGTGTTGTCCAATCCAACAGACGATGGGCAAGCTGTGGTCCTACTGTCAGTAAAAATTGTGGGGCTTGTTGCTTTTCTGAAGTGGTTTAATAGCTGGTCATTTCCCCTCCTTATTAAAAGTATTTGACTATATGATTAAAGATGCCAAAGACTCCAGATCACATTTCTCCAGGTGTAAGCTGATTAAAAAGCAAAAAAGGGGCAATTTTTCCAAACCTTGAGAAGGAATCCTTTCACATTTTCCACCACGTAGCTGTAGCATGATGTAGAGCGTGGCATGGCCACAGATTTGGGTTTTTTTCAGTGTATTTGTTTTTGAAAATAAACAACAAGCACTGACTGAAATTTTTTTTTCCTAACATGCAAAACTGAACTGAATGTTGTTACCTTGTTAAGTTCAAATGATTGTACTGCATTATTTTCCTTTTTAGCAACTCGAATGGGGAAAAAATGAAGTAGAACAAAATGCTGCACATTTTATGTGGAATTCATTTCTTTTCAGACTATTAGCAGAGAAGATTAGCCAAACTATTCCTTCCCAAAACCCACACTGAATAAAAATCAGTCTGACTCTTCAGTTTACATATTTGGTTATGTCCAAAGGCTGATTTAACATTTCTGTCATGTTGCCTGTAAGTAAAAACTCTAAAGTCCAAAAACGTTGGGATACTGTGTAAAAACAGAAAGACTGAAAGACAGAAAAGATGCACATTTTATTCAAAATGAAACGCATCAAATGCTTAAACATTTTACTACTACCTCAAATAAATCTTATCTTACTTTGATTTTGATGGCAGCAGCGGTTCTCAGAAAGTTGGTATGTGGTGGTTGTGGGAACGAAAGGCTGGAAAAGTAACTGTTTCTGTGAACTACTGGGAATAAAATAATAACAATACTGTTTTTAACTTACATTTTTCATTTTCTGAATGAGGTTTGTGCACGCTGATCCTATTCATATGCACCACTTTTCGTGATGTATTGTTAAACAGGAGGAAATGTGGAAGTCAAAAATGCCATTTAATACTTTAACTAAGCTTTCTGACTGAGGAAACATTAACATATTAGACCACAGAAGACATGGCGCTTGCTTTAAGGTGCTATAGAAGTAGATGAGTAATATTAGTAATACAAGATAGCACATCCTTGTGTCCTTTCATATCTTCTTTTTGAACCACAGGGCAGCAGAGAGCCGCTGCCTCCTGAAGCAATGAGTGAGATCCTTGAGGACATCAAGGACATGGGAGTCCTGATAGGCAAAGGAGGAGTGTACGGACAGGTAGGCGGAGTCACCATGAGCTGACCTATCCTTGTGTCAGTTTAGTCATGTGGTGGAAAAAGAAAAAAAGTTTACATGACTCCATGCGAAAAACAAAATCACCCTTACCGCTACTAATCAGATTCACTTTATTTACTGATCAGTGTTAAGTGTAAACTTGTCTATAAAAGCAGAGGATTCGTCAGGCTGGCGTGGAACATTCAGCCACAATGCCACAATCTTCCCAAGAGCAATACTCGACGACACTACAAAGAAACCAAAGTTACAGACGGTGCAGGCTTCAGTCAGCATGTTGAAGTTCATGGCAGTACAATTACAAAAAGCCTGTAGGGTTGCCAGGAGAAAGAACATGACAGCACCGATTAGGTTTGCAGCAATGCATCTAAAAATCACAAGGCATCTCCTTGGGAGATTTCGCCAAAGTGGAGGCGTTTGGCCACAATACACAGCATACAAGTACAAACCAATCTAACCAACTGTCCAGCACAGTGGTGGAGGGGTGATGATTTGAGCTCGTTTTCCAGCCACAGGACCGTCTCGCAGTCACCAAGTCGCCCTTGAACTCATCTCTATACCAGACCAGAGCATTTCAGAGTCAAATGTGAGGTCATCTGTCTGGAAGCTAAAGCCTGGCCCAAATTGGCTTATGATACTCAAGGTGCTGAAAACACACAGTCAAAGTCCAGGTCACAACCTCACTAAAACACTGATGAGAACTTGAGCTGTACAAACCACAATGAACTGAAAAAGGTAAAGACGAGTGGGTCAAAATCCCTCCACAACTATGTGAGAGTCATCAGAGAGTTATTGCTGAAAAGATTGTTTTACAAGAAACAGAATCATGGGGTGTTCTTAGTTTAAGAACCCAATACAGAGTTAGGAAATATGAGTGTAAAAATCAGCTATAAAACTATAAATATGGGACAAAAAATAACTAAATCATGATGGAGAATCTCTGTTTTGCCCTTGAGGAAGTTCACTCATCTAAACTCGTCAAACCAGCACAAGTCTTTGTTCTTCAAGAAGTGATTTGACTTACTAGACTTCACAAAAGAATGGTGGTGCACCAGCTTCTGCTTTTCTGTGCCCCGCCCTTCAGAATGTGCTTTAAAGCAGTTATTAGCAAGGATTTTTCGGTCAAACTTAGGTTTGTTTTCTTTAAAAAATTCAACAAGCGAAAGATTCAAGGCTAAAACTTTGAACAGTCTGTGCGACGACACACTCAGTCTTGAACAGGACTATCAAAAAACATGGTGTTACAATCTCCCTGCCTGCAAACTCTGAGACATACATTACAACAAAAAGTCTCTGCGGTGCAAACCACAGACTGAGCTTCCAAAAACTTTGCTGTGCATCAAAGGAAATTATTTAACTTTTTGTAATTAACCATTTACAATGACCCTACACATTTTAAAATGAATAGGAGGGAAAAAATTGCATCAGCGTCTCCAAGGCTAAAAAACCAAATGCACTACACTAATCTCCGGGTTGAAGCCAAAAAGATAACGTCTAAGCTAACGGCTGGCCTCAAAACAGCAATAACAGAGAAACCCAATAAGCTTCCACTAATGAACAAAACACTTTACAAAACAAGTCCCACAAGTTTGCCACTCCTAACCTCCAAGAGCACTCAAAAAACAAAAAAAACAAAACGGCACTAACTCAGCATGCACACCCTTCTCAGAATCCAGTGGCTGAACAGCATTTAGCTCTTGCTGCTGGAGGTAAATCTGAAGTTCCACAAATGATCTGAATGCCTTCATCTGTGGCAATCAGGTGTGAGAAACCTGAGAGAGAAAGGGAGGGAGAGCACAGCTGTCTTCCAGAAAGAGGCCAAAAGATCAGTGAATGTAGATTGTAAGTCATTGTATTCTGTTATTTATTCATTTATTTGACAGCACCCCAACCTTTTTGGAAGTTTTTTGGTGGTCTAACCTAATTACTGTGCTTGACAGCAAGTCTCTTATTCACTTTCTTATAAATTGAAGCTTTTAAAAAAATAATAAAAATGTTAATAGTAATATTAATAGCAGAAAAAGAGTACCCAGTTCATCAAAAACTTTATTTCACCTCCATCTCTGATCAAATGTCATTGTTGAAGAGAAAGTTTTATTTCATACAGCACGTCCCCGGCAGAGTGCTTTGACTGGCTGCGGAAAATACTGTAGGCGTTTTATGTTACTCATTATGAAAAACACTGGATGAAAAACATTATATGGTGCACATTTTTTGAAAACTCCATTCAGTCGGGAATCAAAATGTCACTGCCACAATTGCTAACCTTGTATTGTTCTAGGGGAAAAAGCCAGAGCGTAACTTTTTAGATTTATTCGCAGATCAACAATGAATCAATGTGAAAGCCTCTTTACAATTTGTTTCGATGCTTAAAGCTTTTCAACTGCCTTGTCCTTGAGTTTAAAAGGCATCCTTTTGTGTAAAAGTAATTTTTTCTTTTCAATTAATGCACAGCTATTCATGCGTGATACAGTGAAGATAACAGGGACCTCATTTTAAACTTTTTCACCTATTACAAGCGATTGTTCAACAGAAAGAGGGGGGGTCTCGATTTAAAAGCAAATGCCTTTCCCGGCTTAGATATTAATTTATGCGCCCGCTCTGCCTTCAGGATAAGAAAAGAAAAATAGATTATTTCGCTCCATGAGCTCCACTCTCACCTTCTTTTTTCCTTTCTCTCACCACTTTAGACCTTCCGCATACAACCCCCCATGTGCATCACGAGGGAGGATGTAGATTTCTTCCTGGCGGTGTTTAATAAAGCAATCTCGGGCTACACGGACAGAAAATGAGCAGGTCAATGCCGAGGAGTGAACTGGAATGGAAAACCATTCAGCAAGGGACTTCTCCTTTAAAAAAAAAAACAATTAAAAATGTATTGTCTGAATGTTTCAAATTATATAAAAATGGCTCCACTGAAATCAGTCTTTTATAGTCACTGATTTTTACTGTTTCTCTAACTTCGATGTCATTTTGCTCACTTCAGATTGAATGAATAAACATTTTTGTGATCAGCCTGTAAAAATATTTGAGATGAACCGACCACAGAATTACAGTTTCATTTTGTTTTTGTCTTCCCGATAAAACTGCAAACATACGATGAAATGAATGCATGATTTTTATTCTTTTTTTTAGACACATCCAACAAGCTGTTCGCTGTTACACACGATTCCCAGAGGCATTAATGGAAGCAAGAAGCACTCCGAGAGTGCAAACTCCACCATGAGCAGTATTTACTTATAAGAGAATAGTGTTGTATTTCATGTATATACTCATTTCATTATCTAAAACATACTGTAAGAAGTTTATATGGCAGTAAAAATCAGATACGGGCAACATGACAGATGTTTACATTGATTACAGAGACATTATGTAGCAGTAGGTCATGGATAATAGGTATTACCTCATTCCTTTTTCTCTTTCTGATGCTTTCTTTAAAGATCTAACACCTTTTAGGGTCAGCTTGAACGAAAGGCAGATGTGGGATTGTGAAATGTTAAAGTGAGGTCAGAGGTCAAATGTGACATGTTTGGTTGGAGCCTATAATGTGATATTTATGATCCCCATGTGCCAGAATCATTTCTGAAATGGTGCCGATAGAAACAGAAGCAGTTTCATTTGTAGCATAGTTTTAATGGTTAAAACAAAAATATTTTTAAACGTTTGACCCTGAAGAAGAGGTAAGAGGTCCAATGTAACATATTTAGAATCCCCATATATCATTGCCTGATCACTGATCAGGCCTAAGATTCTGACCGCTGAGACGTGAAGTCGATAACACCGATTATCTCCTCATTGTGGCACCTGTTTGCAGATGAGCTATACCAGGGAGCAGATGAACATTTTGTCCTCAAAGATGAAGCATGAACAATGGGCAAGTATCAAGATTTGAGCAGGTTTGACAGGGGCCAAATTGTGATGGCGACTGGGTCAGACCATTTCTGCACTGATCAGTATTGATCAAAAGTGGTCCAAGGTAGAAACAGTGATGAACCAATGACAGGGTCACAGGTGGCCCAGCTCACTGATGCATGCAGGGAACAAAGATTCCACAGATGGGTTAACATAGCACAAACTGCCAAAAAAGTTCATGTTGGTTCTGACAGATACAAGTGCATCATAGTTTGCTGTGTATGGGACTGCATATGTGCAGACTGGTCATGTGCCCATCTGACCTCTGTCCATCATCAAAAGCACCAACAATGGACACAGAAACATAAGAACTGGACCATGGAGTGATGGAGGTAGTGGCCTGAACTGATGATCTTCTACATCATGGATCATGGGCGATCGTGGCTCAAGAGTTTGGAGTTTGCCTTGTAATCGGAAGGTTGCCAGTTCGAGCCCTAGTCGTTGTGTCCTTGGGCAAGACACTTCACCCGTTGCCTACTGGGGGTGGTCAGAGGGCCTGGTGGCGCCAGTGTCCGGCAGCCTCGCCTCTGTCAGTGCGCCCCAGGGTGGCTGTGGCTACAATGTAGCTTGCCATCACCAGTGTGTGACTGTGTGTGTGAATGGGTGCATGACTGGATGTGTAAAGCGCTTTGGGGTCCTTAGGGACTAGTAAAAGCGCTATACAAATACAGGCCATTTACCATCACATGTATGACCAGGGCCCTATTTCAGAAAGCCGGTTTAGTGCAAACTCTGAGTAAGTATACCCTGAGTTAACGAAAACTCTGGGTTTTCGGTTTCACAAAGCGAGTTTAGATTAATTCTGAGTGAGTTACTATGACGACACACTCCGTGAAGCTAACCTGCCCCCTAGCAGGTTTACTTCAACTAACCCTGACCTTCTCCGCCTCTTTGTCGGAAACCTGACTGTAGGAAGTGTCAGACATGGCGTGCTCCTTCCTTGAAGAGCCAGTAGATGTTGAAGCCCAAATTCTCCGCAGAGCTCTCCGCCGGGAGAGAGTGATTAGAGCGCGTTTGGACATTTTATCATTTCCTGATGATTTCCTGTGTGAACGTTACCGTTTTTCAGCACAATCTATAATTCATTTGAATAACATCCTCAGGCCTAATATTGCTCATGTGACACATCGCGGACATCCTCTCAGTTCTGTACATATTATTTGTATTGCACTTCGGTTTTTTGCAAACGGGAGCTTTCTGTATAATATTGGTGACGCTGAGCACGTTTCCAAGGCTACCGTCTGTCGGGCAGTCAGGAATGTTACAGTTGCACTGAAACGTCTCCTGTACTCGTTTGTGGTGTTCCCCGGTCATAGACCCACAAGATTTATCAAAGAGGGATGCCACAAAATTGCAGGTAGCAGGATGAACAAAACTTAATTCATGATGTGGTGATATTTGAACTACTACTTACATTTTACATTTATTTTCAGGGTTCCCAGGCGTGATTGGCTGTATAGATGGCACTCACATTCCAATCATTGCTCCTTCAGTAAATGAAGGAGACTATGTGAACAGGAAGTCTTTCCACAGCATTAATGTACAGGTACATGGTTCCCTGTAGCATTTCAAACTAACAAATTATTTCATTATAGTAATGGATGCTAATTTGTGTTCTCTGCACTGTGAAGATCATATGTGATGCTGCCAACATTATCACAAATGTGGAAGCCAACTGCTCAGCCTCTGTGAGTGGTGGTGGTGGAGGACCCCCACCTGTTTTTCGGGCCTCCGCTTTTTTTCTGTTGGCTATAACGGGTCACATTTGATCATACAGAGTAAGCAAATATGTACTTGTAATGTGCTCAGATAATTTCAATAAGTGCTTACAGAGGGGAAATTAATGTAGCCTCTAACTGCAATTGATTTACATGGGACAAACAGACCAAGCACTATGGCTCATAATACAATTACACCTTACCTGTTTGGACTATATTTTTATATTTCATTTTTACTTGCTGCCAGGAACGTTTGGGGCCTGTTGGGTTGCACCTGCGCTCACATCACATCACAAAATAAAATGTATGAAATAAAAAATAAAATAAAATATAATAAAATAACGTGATAAATGGGTGGAAATCCCTAGATCAGTGTTTAAATTAACACTCATGCATTGACTCTGTCGGCTTTGTTTTGCCATGCATGCTCCCTGTCTTTTGCAGCTGAGGCTGTGTTACTTTTTTTCCGCGGAATTTGCATGTTATCGGCATATACTGCCATCAGAATTTCGGCCTCAAGCGCTGTAAAATACATTGACCGCGCCTTCTTTCCCTCCGTCTCCATGGTGACTCGCTTGATCTGTGCTCCACTAATCAGGGCTTTATGTATCCTCGTGCGCGCGCTTAACTTGGGGTTAAAGCAACTCCGCGTTGACTGAACTAATTGTTATCAGCCTTTCTGAAACCGAATATTCCGAGTTGGACAGTTCGGGGTTACTCAACCCTGAGTATCGTTTTTCACTCTGAGTTTTCTAAACCGGCTTCCTGAAATAGGGCCCAGGTATGTGCATTAGCATCATCATCATCATCATTTTGCCCTTGAAGGAGGATTTAGAGGTCAAATGCACCATGATATTTTAAATGGTGTATATGGTATTTTCTGTGTTTAACATTTATAAGACTCATTATTTTTGAGTTAGAAGGCTTTTTGTCAAAAGTTAGCCTTGAAGACCTTGGTGGATGTAAGACCAATTTTAACAGACACACTAACAAAAACATAACCACCTTGGTCGAGGTAATGATTTCAGGGTGGTATACCAATCTGAAGCATCATCTTTATTAGTAATACCACTATAGACAAACAAGGACAGAGGTTTCCTGGAGATGTACAGATTTAATATGGGAGATAGAAGTATCACATACACATCAAAAACTCTTTCTCTCAACTGGTTTCAGTATGAAGACTGTCATAAGTTATGAAAGGCTGCTCGGAAAGTTTTATTCATTCCATTCTGGACGATTCACTTTTTGACACAACTGTATTACTGAACATTATAGTGTAATTAAAAAAACAAAAAACAAAGCTACGAGTCAGCCAGTGCTGTCCACTTTAGACCCCTTTAGAGGTTTGTTTGTTTTGTTTTTTAAGCCTTTAAGTGTCCCTGCTGAGTGAAGCTCTTTCAAGTTCAAAAGTCCAGGTCAGGATGTGTTATCTGTTTTTCTTCTTGTCTTTCTTGCTCTTGCTCATGGAGCTCTGAGGAGTATTTCCGGAGAGGGCTGTAGCGTGGCCGCTGGACTTCAGATGGTCAAACAGCTTGTTTCTTGTGGAGAACTCGTTATTGCAAGTGACACAACGGAGGTTCACTTCCTTCTGGAGGTGGAAATGGAGATAAGTGATGAAAGTGACGATTGTTTTCTAACAACAAGTGCTGCATTTGAACTAATGAGACAGGGTGAAGCATGTCTCGCCACAGTTCTCACATAATAATTAGGATTTAATTAACAATATTGTACAAAAGTCTTGAGCCACATTTTATTTCTTTAAATTAGGAAATAATGCAAACATACAAGGAAATAAAGCATATAAGTAAAAAAAGTCTTCAGTGAAGAGTAGCTGAATCAACTCAAGGTTCAGATGCATCAGATCATCTCTTTGCTGAATTTTTAAGATAGGCGATACGGTGCTACTACTTTGATCTTCCACTAGCCCTGTTTCCTAAAAAGCTTTTAAGAACATAGTCCAATCCATGCTGAGATATGAGATATTTCCAGCTCTTTGGGGAATCACTTTGTTTCCAAAAATCCAGGGGTCTTTTTGCCTGTCAAGCTGTCATCTGTTTTTTGTAGATTGCAACATCTTTAGACACTGTTGCAAAAGTGCCTAAGGACGCCGTTTAAAATAGATTCTTTGCCAATTTATCTCTGCAGTGTCAATCCAACACTGCTTTATTGCGTGAGTTAGGGCTGAACGATATATCGCATTTGCGATAATATCGCGACATGATCAAGTGCAATTTTCTAACCGCAAAGGCTGCGATTATACTGCGATTATAAGGCTGTCCAAATTACTACCATATCCCAGAATTCATAGCGCGGCCCAGCCAAACTCCAGTTTCCAGCAATGGCGGCCGCTACTAAGTTTTAAAATTACTCATACTAATCTTTCTGGGTCACAAAATAAACTTTTAACATATTTTCAGGCGAGAAAGTAGTTGTGTAAACATCAAATATCTGCTCGGTTTATCAAGATATCCCATATTTGCAAAAGTGCTTCGACGTTTTCAGAGGCGTCTGCTACCCACCAGCTCGACAGCTAGCCGGGAGCTCGAGGATTACTGATGCGGCCGAGAACGGCACAACTCCCGGCACATCATTTTCAGATCACCGCGGAGTTTCGCTGCTCGGGTTAAACGTAATATATAAGTCACTTAGACAACCTAAAAATGTTATTGTTGGGCTTTTTTCAGTGTTTTGTTTGTTCGTGAGTAAATCGGTTTGGCTGAGATTAAAGTTATTAGATTAGATAAAATAAAACTTTATTAATCCCCCGGGTGGGTTCCTCCTTGGTTTTCACACAGCTGACTAAACGTCAAACAGAAAACTTATTAAACAGAAGTATGAGACAGTCGAGAATTTACACCAGTGTCTGGTTATATTTTAGATAGCAAGAAGCAGACGGCCGAGTTTATTAAACTCCACCGAGACAGCGGTGACGCTAATCAGAAGGCTAGACCGTCCAATTTCACGCCTTTAAACTTTAAAGGCGTGTTTGTGTGTGTGTTTATACAATTGCTATTATGTTTGCACTTTATGTGTAATGTTACTGACTGCAGAGATCAGTAAGATGTGTGTATTTTTTATTTATTAGTTTTATTTATTTAATATTATTTTTTAATTGAATGACTGTCTAGTAGTTCACAGATGTCGAAAAACTGAGTGTGGTAAAGCCACTGATTTTTTTTTATGTATATTTCTGCAATCTGCACATTGTACTGACTTTCATTTTAATGTTTACACCAGGGTTCCTTGTCAGCACTTTATGCTCAGATGTTTGTAAGCTAAAAATAAACTATTGTGTATGTTCAAATATACTGTTGTGATTGAAGAAGTTAAATAAAAATGTCAGTCATCAATTCATGCATCACCTCATGTCATCATAACAGAGGTCTGTCTTCCAGGAAAGAACAGTTTAAAATTAATGTAATATAGTATTGGCCATACTATATGATGTATTGCTTGTCTTTGTTTAATAATACAGAAGACAAAGACCTTAAAAAATAATCGCATATCGCATCGCAATCGCAATATTGGGGCAAAAAAATCGCAATTAGATTATTTTCCATAATCGTTCAGCCCTAGCGTGAGTTAGGTGCATACTTTCTTTTTTTGTTGGAATGGTTCATATTTTTCTAGAACATTAACAAACAAAAAAAATGTCTGAAGGTTCAGGTTCAAGGACTGGACTGAAAATGAGTGAAAAAATGTCTAAAGAAAAACTCTGAAAGACCTTCAGAAAATCTGTCTCCTTGAAAGCAAAGTATAAAGAAATGTGGGGCGGCTCAAGACTTTTACACAGTACAAGAAATATTTTTAAATAATCATCTGAATTCTGGATTTTACAAACCTCAGGAAACTGTTCTCCTGTGTGCTGCTTGACGTTCTTTGGTTTGTCTTTTCCTCCTCCCTTCTTTCCCTTCGTCTTCCCAGTGCTGCAGAGGTAACATTCACATCAAGGATACATTTAAAAAAATAATAAAAAATGTTATTACGCTGCACAATTTCACCTAGGAATTGGTTGGTTCCCTCCTCTATCGCACCAAGTTGAGCCCCACACATCCTCAATACAAATGACAGAGATTATTATTATATTATTTTTTTCTCTCCATTTCTTTTCACCCATTTCTTTAACCCAGAATGAAAGAACAAACACTAACTGTCACATTGCTACAACATGCACATTATTGTAAAGGAAAGTACTCTTGAAGGAACACAACTCAATTCATTGTTCTGTTCATTTTGTCCATCATTCGGAAAGATTTTGGGCCATGGTGACATGCTGTCCGGGCTGGGCTATATCATACCGTTCACGGTAATACCGGTAATGTTGGGCAATGATAGGAAAATGAAACCTATCGTGCCTTTGTTTACATACGCGCATGGCGGAAAAAGTATGACGGCGGCGACGCAGAATGAGAACAGCGAAAGTGGATCGTTGAATGAAACGGATGAACCAGAAGTGGTTTGTAAAAATGCTGCAACTTCAGTGTGGAACTGGTTTAGCTTTCGTCCGTCAGATACACAACAAAACACTATTTTTGGTAGCGCATGCTAGCGGGCCGTCGTTATTACCGTGTTTTTTGGAAAATACGGCACACTTAAAATCAATCCTTTGATTTTCTGACAATCGACAGTGCCCCTTATAATCCCGTGTGTCTTATGTATGAATTCTGGTTGTGTTTACTGACCTCGAAACGATTTTATGTACACGGCGCTCGAAAATCTGTCAAATGTTTCAGTACGACTTTGCTAAGCTACGAAGCCGCACCGCTTGATGGATTGTCGGAGCATTACTGCAGGCACCTCGCGGAGTGATACGTACTGTGCTTCAACATAATATTACCGTATTGTGTGTGTATAACCCCTTTTTAAGTTTTGTGGATATTATACATGGTTATGCTGAGGATATGTCGGCCAATTTCCACTGGAAATGCCTTTTTGGTTAAACTGTCAGCAAGGAATTTGCATTTGCACTGTTACATTTGTTATATAACTTTAATGCACATAAAAAACAGCTGCTTGTATAAGTGAAAATACATTGATGGGGTTTTTTTGCACTAATAAAGTTGAGGAGTTGTAAAGTATTTTGTCTAGTGTAAATTATACCGTCAGTTATATCATTATCGCAAATTTTCAAATGTATATCGTGATAAATATTTTGGGTCATGCTGTCCCCTCACTTTTAATAGACTTAACAGGTACTCGTGGCAGCTTTCAAACTAACTCAGAGTTCCTTGCTTCGTTAACTATTACACCACCTATCTCACTCACTCAAACACACACATATCAAATAAAGTGCTCAGGATAAAGTTTAAGGACAGTCTTGTAAGTATAAAAGCACTATAGGAATCTGACTCAAGAACCTCGGGAACAGGAACAACACCGCAGAGTTAACGAGCCATTTAGAAACAATCTGCAGCTAATCAAAAATTTGACATAAACATTAACAAGAGATTGTGCATGTAAGACTGAGAGCTCATATATTCAGGCATGTAGATATATATATGTGTTAAACGGGTATTAATTTTACACCCTGCCAGGCCAAAAAAGTGAGAGCCTTACTCTGGGTGATTACTGCAGTGATTAATGTTTCGGCTGGTAGCAGGTCATTTAACAGCTTTAGCAGCTTCTTAATTCTTGCTGGACCAAGTTGTTCAAGATCCCCATGTTTTATGATCTGGCCGTTGCTGTGGCGATGGCTTGGGGAAATAAGGGAGCGGCCAAGAAGTAAAAACAACTCAGAAGATTGTTGAAACAACTCAAATTGAATTAAGAGCTGCCTGTGCGATATCAAAACCTGGAAGGGTAGTGCTAAAAGTGAGAGCATTTTCACTCCTACAATATGAAGTTTACTCAAGGGACAGGGACTGAACAGCTGTGTAACCTTAAGAAAACCATTTATCAGTGAGGCTAAAGGACACAAAAGGCTTCAGTTTGCCAGGGAGGATTAACACTGGACTCAATGGAAAAAAGTCATGTGGTCCAAGTCTAGATTTACCCTTTGTCAGATTGATTGGTGCATTAGAGTAAGGGGGCTACATAAGTAACTGACATAAGAGGGCTGACGCTGTTGCTGACATTCACGCTTATATTTGTTCTTATGCATTATGTGTTAATTAGCGTGTGGTTTTGCCAGCAGATCAAAAAAAATAAAATTCTGAGAATTTTTTTCCACTCTTTGTTGTCGTCAGTTGTTTTTCTGGGACAAAAACAAAACAAGTAGCCGGACATGCACAGGAGGAATGAGTAGTTGTTGGCTGTGTTGACTCAACGTGTAGTTCCAAGGTCACATCATCTAACTACGTCAGGTTAAGGGTGCAGATTTCCCACTGGAGCATAAACCCCCAGAGGCGGATGAAGTGATGCACCCATCATGCCTAGCGTCTTGCTTCAGTTGGTCGGGTCTAGCTTCAGCAGTGAGGTCAGCTGACTACCTTAATAAACTGAATGACCACATTTTTTCCCACCATTACATTTTTCCTTTCCCTGATGGCACAGCTATACTACAAGATGGGAACGCCAGGATTAATCTGGCACATGAAACATGTCCAGATCTCACAGAGAATCTTTGGGATGTGCTAGAACCGACTTTACGCAGCAATCCGAATTTCCCGTTAATACAAGCTTTTGGTGAAAAAAATACACAAACAACAAAAATGAACAGCCATGCAGTGTATACCATCTTAGCTCAGGTTCTCAGCATGCTTCAACTTCAGCAAGACAGAAAAAAGAGAGAGACAGAGAGAGAGACAGAGAGAGAGACAGAGAGAGAGACAGAGAGAGAGAGAAAACAACAAAACAAAAGCAACACTTGACCAGAAGACAGACCTAGAGACAGATAAGAAACCGAACTGACCTCTTGACCTCTGTGGGAGGTAGATCATCCTGCTTCTCAGGCTCCGTGGGGTCGTCTGCTGACTTCTTGGAGGCATCTTCCTCACAGGTGGTCAGTGCTGGTTCTTCCTCGTCTTCCTCCCCTGGAGCACTTTGCTATGGCATTGGAAAGAGAGGGCAGAAGTCTTCAGAAAGATTCAATTCACAAAACCAGGCAAGAACAACACAAGCGATGATGGTGATGATGGTACGCACTGGGGCCGCTTTCTGCTGTTTTCTTTTCCGCTTCTGTTTTTTGGACAGCCTACAGGAGTAGAAAGAGAGCTCAATAAAAACAACTCAACCTTTTTAATACGATGCATCACCAAGAAGTTAAACAATTAGTATGCTATTAAATGGACTAAATGGGAGCCAAGCGCCACTAAATGGATTGTTTTCACTTATTTGTGCATTCATATTTGTATTACCTCTCCTTTGCATTTTCTCCACACTGCCTGATTTTTACATTTCCTAATGGATTTCTGATTACATTATGCTTGCCAATCAGGGTAGCAGAACAGTAAAAATCAAGTTTTGAGAAGGAAAAAAGACATAAAAAAATACAAAATTAAATATATACTTTTGCCTTGGCTTTTCCTCTTCCTCCTCTTCCCCCTCATTTTCATTCTCACTTCCCTCCAGATGCAAACCAAGTGCATCGTCTTCCTCCTCCAGCTGTTGCCTTAGCAAAGCCACCATCTCCCGATGCTTTTTAGACTTCTCGTGGTTTTTCATGCTGTGAAGAGGTGGTGAAGAAAGGGGGAGAAAAAATATAAAAAGCGTGATGCACACAGATAACAGTGATGACGCTGTTCAAACTCACCTGAGATATATATAAAACAAAGAAAAGTTGCAACCTTTTTGAGTGCAGTGCTGAAAAGGTAACGTTTCACACTCACGCTTTATCTGACTTGAAGGATTTGTCGCACGCTGGGCAGTACAGATCATCGTAATCGTCAATCGTCAGCTCGTCTCCATCCGGCTGCTCGGCCTCTGTGATTGAACATTTACATGCATTTAGTGTAGAGAGACAGCCAGCAAACAGGAGGCTTTACTGTACACAAGCTTTAAATCCTTAAAGTTGGATTAATGCTGCATTCCTTTTACCCTGAAAGTCGAGGAACCAGAGCTGACCATGTTCCAGTTATAGCCCTAGTCATAGCCAGAAAAACAGGCAGAGTTTTTTCTGTTTGATTTTTTTTTTTTTTTAAACCATTCTCCTATCAAAGTAGACCCTCTCAGTCATCACTGACAGCAGCTTTCTTCATCTTGGATTATAAAAGTCAGGGATTTTTGAGTGGGAACTTGGGATTTCGGACTTCCCATTTAATATGAACCACAGCATTAATGTTGATATAATATCAGCACCAATTGTATTTATTAGCACATTTATTTAAACTCAATATGCTTAAGACAAAAATCTAAAAACATACAAACCTGCAAGAGTTTAAGATGAAAACACAAAAAGTAAAATACAAAAAACACACACACATAATGTGTGTAAGTTATTAACAGCAAGCCTGTGATAATAAAAGTGGTTCCGTCTGTTTCTGAGTGTATGCACAGATTTGATTGACCTCAGGTTTGCAGGCAGCTTATTCCAAAGAACAGGACAAGACTCAGACAGTGTTCAGTTCCTGCTGTTCATGCCAGAAAACTGAGGAAAGTTGTGACTGGATATGCTTATTATCAGAGATTTTATAAAAGGAGGAGATCTAGCACACAAAGGCTCCTGAACTTGATCCTACATGGGATGGTGGTTG
Source organism: Maylandia zebra (assembly GCF_041146795.1). NCBI lineage: Eukaryota > Metazoa > Chordata > Actinopteri > Cichliformes > Cichlidae > Maylandia > Maylandia zebra. The sequence continues at coordinate 50,019,240 of NC_135173.1, read as the reverse complement.
TCCCACTTTGCTCACAGACAGCCAATCGGCCACTGAATCAGCTGCCTGTGGTGGCAAAAAGTATTCAATGCATCAACAGTTTTCTAAGTAAATACATTTCTAAAGGTGCTATTGACATGAAATTTTCACCATATGTTAGTAACAACCCATCCAATTCACACATGCAAATAATTGGAGGTTTGATTCAAGTTTTTTGTAATAATGAGAAAAGACACAGGGAAGAAAGGAAGGAGCAATAAGGTGTGGAAAGTCATAACAGAAGCTGAAATCTATCAGCAATTACAAAGCAATCTTGCCACTTAGTGCAAATTATTATCAGCTGTTCAGTCCCAACTGATGGCTTATAAAAAAGATGTCTCATTACCAAGGTAATGAAACAAGAAACATCTCATGATGCGTAAAACCAGTGAGCTCTCACAAAACATACTGATAGCAGTATGTTTTGAAGGTTCCAGTGGGCACTGTTGGGGTTATAATCCAGAGGTGGAAAGAACACAATTTCATCATGAACCGACCATGGACAGATGTTCCCCGCAAGATGGACCAGGCTTAGAAGAGTTGTCCAAGAGCCAAGCACCACAAATACTGGGAGAGTACAGTCTGGTCAGATGAGACCAACATTGAACCCTTTGGATGCCATAACACACCATGTTTGGAAGTCAAAAGGCCCTGCATATCACCCCAAAAACACCATACCAACAGTGTAGTTTGGAGGTGGGAACATCACAGTGTGGGGCTGTTTTTCAGCATGTGGCACTGGAACGCTTCATCTAATTGAAGAACGGATGAATGAAAAAAATGTACCGGGACATTCTTGATAATAATCTGCTGCCATCTAGCAGGATGATGAAGATGAAACGAGGGTCGACGTTTCAGCGAGACAATAATCCCAAACACACAGCCAAGGAGACTCAACTGGTTTCAGAGAAAGAAAATAAAGCGGCTAGAATGGCCCAGCCAACCACCTGACCTGAATCCAATTTAAAAATCTATGGAAAGAGCTAAAGCTCAGAATTTATAGACGGGGCTCACGGAGCCTTCAGGATTTTAAAGATGTTTGTGTGGAAGAATGGGCCAAAGTCAATGCATGCGACTAGTTTCTCCATGCAGGAGGCATCTTGAAGGCTGCTAATATTCAGATGCTTGTCATATGCTCAACTATTGGAATATCTGTTCAGGACTCGACAGTAAACGATCAAAGCCAGCAATGAGCACAACCGAAAAACTCACAATTGGCAATTTAAAAATCTGATATTCTGATATAACAGTCGATTTTTTTTCCCTGTCAGCCACACCAAACATCTGTAATTATTTATTTACTCTTTTATGCTCTACTGGGCTCGGGTCAACTGATTCTTGTGTTTGTGGCATTCCAATTGCGTGCCTAAAAACAGGGAAGTTTCAGAGTGGCCTCTAGTGGACAAACTGTGCAATATCAACACAATCATAACATGGTTAATATCTAATATCAGCTGATAATATCGGCCTGCCAATAAATTGGTTGGGCTCAACTGAACATGCAACAGCTGCATGCAGACAGTGTCACACCAATAAAAATGAACACATCACAGCCATTAATCATAAATCAGAAACAAACAAGACACAGTTTAAGGCTACGGCCGCTGCGACTGAGTGACCCCGGCACTCATGATCACAGATGATCAGCCTCGCCGGCATTCGGTGAACTCTCTACTTCCGTTTTATGCAGCCGCAGCGGAAGGTGCACCGACTCCCGCTGAATTCACCACCAGCTGCGCCGCTGTTTCAATGCACGATTAGCCTTCAGGGTCGGCCGTAATACAAACATTATTCCAAGCGATACAATGTCGTCAGATAATGCAAAGGTCCTCATAAAAAATTCGCTCTATGACCTTTCGAGGCCATGCGCTGATCTACAGCCCAGCCTTGGATTTCTCTAACTCATAAAAAAAAAAAAAAAAAGATGTATTGCATGTCACTGAACTGCACTAACTTTAATGACATTGGCTACAGTAACTGTTTACATTCCTACAATTATTTACTTTTTGATACAAGCAGCTTTGAGAAGACCATTCATTATTGTACTACTTGCCATATATCATTTAAAATATAAAAAACATAAAGCAAACAAGGAAATGCTTCCAGTATGTTGCAAAATCCGTGACTGTTTTCTCAGACATGGACTCGATATATGCTCGTGTCTCAGATGTAAAAAAAAACCAACAAGAACAATAATAAAAAACTTCTTTTTTTCAGTATCTGCATCCAGCATCAGTTCATCCAACACTGCATTTACTGAAAACTTTACGCCCACACGACCAACACAGCTTTTTCCCTGCAGACTGCGCCTCAACCTTCATAGTTAAGGTAGCTGTGTTACATCACTTAGAACTCCTAGTCAAGTGCAGTTATGGGAGTAGCATGTCCAGTTCATCTGTATATGGATGTGTCCGTCTCTGATGTGCTGTTGAAGGTTGGAAAGTTAGAAAGCCTATAAACAGATGGGATAAATCCAGGTTTTAATTGGTCTACTGTTTACCAGTAAATGTGTCATCACTGTTTACATATTTGAGGGACCGCATGTTGTGTAGCTATGGAGCTGACCTTCTGAGGGCCCCTTTATAGCTGCCGTTCAGCACGACAAAGTTGATGTCAAATTGACGTCATGTCTGCTGTCGCAAGCCGCAGTTTCTGCCGGTCGTGAACCTCTCGATTTTTGAAACCTAGCGTGTTGCGCCCTTGCCGCTGAGTTGCAGGCATGAGTGCGTGATTGTGTCGGTTTGTAATGATTTATCAGTGCAGAAGGTCAGAGACTGACACATTATACAGAAGTTGCTATAGTTCTAAAAGATCAGACTTAACTGCTCCCACACCAGAGCTGACACGAAGGTGTTGTCTGAGTAACGACACCTATCGTTCAGCAGAATACTGCAGCGATGAGCATTAATACTTGTTGCTGTGTGGTGACGTTACCGACGGCGTATGACATATAATGGGGACACAAGTGTGACATGAGAGAAGGTAACCCTTACCTCCGCCTTCTTCGCTGTTCTTCTCCAGCTCCTCTTCCTCACTTTCAGATGCATCTCCAAACTCTTTTCCGTACTGAGCTTCTATCTGCTGCAGCTCCTTCTCGAGTTCAGACATGGCCGCCCAGCTCTGCTCCTTATACTCCTCTGCCAGTCTTGGATGGACATACAGAGCAGTGTCAGGAAGAAATTTTAAAAACAAAAACTCAAATCTGTCCCCAGCTACTCATCTTTTACTCACTTGGCCTGTTTGAGCTTCTGCTGCCGTCTCAGCTCCTCCACTTTCTTAATCTTCTCGGCATTCTGCTCCTCCACCAGTTTCCTGTGGGCCTGCACGCGGCGGTCGCGCTTACGCACAAAGGCCACCAGCTGTCGCACCAGATCGTTGCGCTCCTTTCGAGCTTTTTCTCGAGTCTTTTTGTTCTCCTTCTCCATGGCCCTCTTCTCCCAGCGGTTGGAGGCCTGCCTCGTATCGTACTCCTCCTTCCAAGCAAAGTTTTTGCGAGTGCAGAAGCTTTGCCAGTAGCCATAAAACACATGCACTACCTGCGATGCAAACACAGAGAAAGCAAGACTTGAAGAGCAGAACACAGATCTTTGTTTGTTTTACGCACGGGAAGTAGAAGCTAAAGGAAAACAAAAAAAAAAACTGCTTTCTGTTTGAAACAGCTGCTGACGTGTGTTTTAAAGCCTTACGGTATCGTAATCACTCTGCGAGTCCCCGAAGGGAGGAAACTCCTCTTCCTCTTCCTCATCTTCCACCTTGCTGTGTTCCATCTCCTCCTTAACAATGGACTCAAAAAGATTCCTGTAAACGGTGTAAAAGCCCTAGGGAGAAAGGAAACAGTAAAAGAAAAAATCTGAGAGACACAAAGAATTTTCTTTCCCACAGTCCCTCAGGGCAGCGCTGCCAGAACGATCAGCGAATGCTGATGCAGTAGCTGGGTTCAGGGTCAAGGCAGGGGCATGCTGTGTAGGCTGAGATGGTACAGCAATATACTTCAGAGTCTACCCTGACCCTCTAGTTCATTGTCATAGCACAAATATTCCACTAGGGGTCAGTCTCGCTCATCAGACACCTTCAACAGCCATTAATGAGCGGTCCACTGAAGCACATTGAAGATGGGAAGATAAAGGATCTCAGATAAATCTCCATCATTAAAATTTACAGCTGTGATCTTTGATTCTAACAAACGACAATCAGCTGATACCACGATCGACCAAAAAACGAATTTGTAGTCTTCAAGTAGGATCTACTTTGATAGTGAACCCCAACTTGATTTGGACCAAGCACACATCAGTTTCATTTTAGACAACAGCGTAACCTCCAAGACTGCACATACAGCTGCATTCAGCTCCAGTGGTTCTTTGTCAAATATATATTTTGGAAATTGAGACAAAAAATATATAAATAAAAAGCCTTGGTAGAAATTTTAATGCTTGCTTTACCTTGGTTTCTTTTATTAATTCACTTTACTACTCTCTCCACACTTTGGCTACGTCCACGCTAGCCTGGATGAATTTGAAAACTGTGTTTTTGTCTGAAAACGCTGCGCGACCACACATCGTTTTCGGTCGTTTTCACAGAGTTGTGCGTCCACATTGAAACGGCCGAAAACGCTTACGTTCCAGTACTGCATATACGTGAAACGCAAGACGATTCAACCTACCTCATTCCTGTCTACCGTTTATTTACTTGCCGGCTCTTTGAAACGTCGCAGCAAAATGCTGAGGAAAAGCCCCGAGTTTTTTCAATGGACTAACAATGAGGTGGAGTTGTTGCTGTGAGTAACACAAAAGTACAAAGTTGCAAAAACGAAGACAATTAAAGAATTTGAAGAAAAGCTGTTATCTCAGGTGTGAGTGGTGCCACAGCTCCAGAGTTGAGTTTCTCTTCCAAATGGCCCCAAACAACTTATGTGGGATTTGTTTTGAGTTCCAGGGCATTTTTATTACAGCCATGGTTATCGCACATCCTATCGAGTTTATCTCACATGGTTTACGCTCCTGGTAAGCCTCACAAACTTAAGCCTTGAATATACTTTCAATATCCACGAGTCTGCAACGGTCTGCTTGGGTAAGAGTGACGTGATGTTTGTTGAGCGGTAAACACTAGGGTCCACATGGACTCCAGTAGACGCCATGTCTGCGGTAGAGTATAATGACAGCTTTAAAACAATTTCTTTTCACGCCCACCAACAGATGCAGCACAGAGAAAAAAAATTACATCATGTTGGCCGGTAGTGTTTTTTGCCTTATTGAATTTCCTACTTTTTTCAATACGCATTTTTATATTTCTGGTCAAAAAAACTAAATTGTGTTAAATAATCTGATGGCTTGAGGCAACACCACCCTTTGCACACGCGATCAAACCCACATATACCTTCTCGTCATCTCCGTAGCCTGAGTAACATGTGACCGTGAAGTACTGCAGCAGGTCAATGCTGTCGTCTTCATAATCCCCACTGAGCCCTCCTTTCAGCAAAGCCTCCCTGTGATTGTCATACCTGTAACACAGGAACAGCCAGAAGCACCAATACAATTTATCAAGTCTGCACAAACCAGTACAGCTCAGACTATGAGCAAGGCTCTGGAATCTGAGGGTCGCATTATTCGGACTGCCGTGTTTGTACGAACCAAGCTCTCTCCTGTGGGTCACTCAGGACGTCATAAGCTGCCTGAATCAACTTGAACTGCTCTGCTGCTTCCTCTGCATTGTCCAAGTTTTTATCTGAAAGTTTCAGAAGGAAAAAAAACAAAACACTTTGTATTAGAGGGACTCCCTTGCCTAAAAGACTTATTGATAACCCCATGAAGCAGCAAATCATGATGGTTACATGTTGGTGCAAGAAACAAATAAAGAGATGAGAAATCCGACAAACACAACACAGTCTATAGCAGTGAATTCCTGCAGTGATGTCAGAAAAACACTCACAGCGATGTCACAGTTCTGAACTGACATCTTTTCCTGTTGTAAATGTTGTGATAACTATTTAAATGCTGTCCCTGACCCAACAGCCTAACTAAACAGGACTACAAATAAACTGAAAAGGGCAAACCCTTTAAGTATTCAAAAATTAGATTCTACGATAACTCAACATTAAATCCACTCCCACAATGCTAAATGTTATACACGTATATCTTAGAAGATGCTAACGTCTCAGTACCATTATTATACTGACAGGTTACTACCACTCACCAGGATGCCACTTCAAGGCCAATTTACGATAAGCTTTCTTCAAATCATCGTCTCCCGCGTCACGTTTCACACCCAACACTTCATAGTGACACTTCATTTTTAAGAGCAATCAAATAAACAGAATCAATGATCACGTTGTCCCAGGTGAGGTTAACGGTAGCATTCGACTAGCGACCGGCTAGCACACCCGCTGTATCTCTGAAAAAGTCAGACTTATTTAGCGGTAGCGACAGTAGTGTGATGTTAGCCCTTACATGTTTACTGTTTCTGTCACTTACAAACACCTTCTATATCTGAAGTTACTTTTAAACGCGTCTTGACACCGTAATACACACCACTGTGTGCGGGACTGTCTGAGCTGAAGCCGCTAAATCTCGCGAGATTTCTTCTTTGCTTCTTTCAAATACCAGTAAATTCAAAGGTGTGGCTGATCTTTGTTGCCCTCTATAGTTCAAACTTGATCTGTGATTTTTTTTTTTCCAGACTCAGAAGTTGTTAATTAATGTTAAAAATAAATACAATAAATAAAATTAAAATTAAAATCCGACTTCTGGTGAAAAATACGTGAAGCATTCAAATCAAGTCCTTTCCGTTCATCACATTAGCAAATGCTGCAGGTTAGATTAGCCTTTCAGCATATGTTTTAATCCCCCCCCCCCCCCAATTTTCCCTTGGGGGTTGCCAGTTTTGCTGCTCTCTCTTCACAAACTGGAAGCACATCACTTTAACTTTCCGTGGTTACAGATCAGAAGGTATCACTACACTTCCTCTCATGCATTTATCCATCAGTTAACTAATTTCCTTTTAATCAGTCTGTATCAAAAACTTCATTTGAAACAAAGTGTCTTTTTTGTGTGTGCATCCTTACATTTGGTTTCAATTTCCTTAATATCCTGTGCATGCGCCCTGATTTTCTGTCTTTTAACAAAACCCCAAACTTAAAATCTGTGGTAGTTTCAAGTTCCATTTTCAAAGTTTGACTCTTTAACTTTACATTTACATTCTAGTTCAATTATTAGTGTCAAATCATAACAAATGCTATCTCACAGTGCTTTGCATTGCAGGTTCAAGACATTTAAACTTCCCTTCAGTAGAAAGAAGCCATCTGGAAGACAAAAAGCAGTGTTAATGGCGTGTACCAGTGACACACAAATGCCTGGAGAGTAAAAGAAAAGAGAGGCGATGTCTACCCACCTTTGTACTTTTAACACTTGTACTTCTTAACCCTGAGGAACCAATGGGGTCAGATCCGACCCCATTGGTTTACTAGGGAAACGATGGGGTCAAATTTGACCCCATGGGTTCTCCAGGGTTAAATTATCTCCTGGATTTTACAAAAAGGCAATAAAGGGAAGCTAATACGAGAGAAATACATGTGTTTTACTGTCACAGTCAATCTTTCACTACTCGTTCCTCCACATCCCTGTCTTCACGAGCTCATGGCGCCCTCTAGTGCTAACAAGAAAGCTTGATGCTTGTTGAAATAACTACTAAAGACCTAAATTTAGTATGTACCTCGCTGAAAACAAAGGTAATTTACAAGACACCCAAACTGCCACACCTCTGTGTTTTATTCTTTTATAATCAATCATTCACTCACCCACCGTGCTCCACCTTAGTCATTGTGAGCACATGAAAACCTACTTAGAACTAAACTTGAGTCATGTTACAATAAAAAATTAAAGAGGACCTTACGTATTTTAAATCTGCCTTCATCTCGTGTTTATGGAGGTCAAAGATGAAAAATAAAACCTATATATAATGTTCAAAAACAAGTAAAACAGCGGCTTGTGTCAGCGGGTTTTGGATTTAGTCCATGGTTACATAAATCTCTGTTTGGGACAATGCAGTAATAATTGCAGAGGTCTTTTTATTTTTATTTTTTTTCCTAATCTACTTTGTTCTGATTAATGCCTTTTGTGTATGTTTCTCCACACGCAACCCTTTGCGTGTCTGCAGTATTGTTTCCACCAACAGGAAGGAGCAGGTAATTATAAGCAGATTAGGAAGTGGTAACAATGACTTGAATGCTATTCTTCTTCATATAGGAAAACATCCCACTGGGTATTGTCATCATCAGTGCCCAGAAAAGAAAAGACATCAGGGCTCATGATGACATTAATAAGGGAATAATAAAAGGAAAGAAAAAAGACCTATGGGTGCATGGCTGCAAGGGTTAGGATATATGTTGTGTGACAGCAGAGATGAAGATGAGGACTTTGTGTGGTGCAGGCAGCCTGGAAACCGTGGCAGCAACATAAGCGTCTTGTCATACTGTATTTCAAAAATAACCAGCCGTTATCAGCATCCTGTACCCTAACATTGGTGATCAGGATAAGCGGTCACACATAGCTGGTTACCAACTCACTTGGTCAACTGAGCAAGTTCTGGGGGAAATGATTATTCAATCCCTTGCAGAATTAGTTTGCTCGTTTACAAAGAAATGTCTCTAAAGAAACAGTCTCTAATCTTCACGGTAGTTTTAATGGAGAGACACAAAAGATAAAACCAGAAAATATAAAACACACACACACACACACACATTACATAAAAGGTATGTACCTGTACTTTTACAGTATTTGGTGAGGAAGAAACACTTTTTGGCTAGTAAAGCGGTAAGACGTTTCTTATAGTTGGTCACCAGGTTGGCAACCAGATCAGGAGGAATTTTGGCCCTTCTCTCTAAATCCTTGTGGTTTCTTGGCTGCCACTTGGCAACTGGAAGCTTCAGCTCCTTCCACAGATGTTCAATAGGAAAATTGGACCTTTGGTGTGGTGAAGCTGTCTTGTACTTAGCAGAAAAGGAGTCCGAAAGCATGACGTTTTCACCTCCATGCTTGACTGTGGGAATAGTGTTCGGGTTGGGTTGATGCCATGCATGATTTTTAGTTTCTTTTGACCACAGTACTTTCTCCCAAGTCTTCTCTGCTTCATTTAGATGTTCACTGGCAACTAGATGGGCTTTAACATTTGCCTTATCGAGCACGGGGACCTTGGTGGTGCTGCAAGACGTCAATGCACTGCAGCATAGTGTGTTATCAAAGGTCTTCTTAGTGATGGTGGTCCCAACTGCCTTCAGAGCCTCCTGTATAGTTTTAGACTGATCTACTACTTTCCTCATGATTATCTTCATCCTATGAGGGAAGAACTTTCATGGAGTACTAGACCGAGGGTGACCAATGATTATTTTATATTTCTTCCATTTCCAAATATTTGCAACAATTTTCCCTTTCTCTCTAAGCTTCTTGCTGATGGTTTAGAGCTCAGTCAAGCCTTGTGCAGGCCTCCAATCTGTCCCTTACATCCTTTGGCAGCTCTTTGGTTTTGCCCATGGTGGTGGAGAGATGCTTTTTTCTGGATTATAAATTGATATTATCCCTCTTTCATTTAAAAATGAAACTAGCAAAACATGAGAAAAATGAGAGAATCTTCATTTCTTTGGCAATGAGCAAACTTACAATTTCAGCAGGGGATCACATTTCCCCACTGTAGGTGTGAGCACGTTCACATGCAAGGGGTGATTTGGCAATCACACTGATTATTACATTAACAGAGAATCAAAATAACACAGCTACTAAATCGGCGACATGAGAGAAAAAAAACTGTACTGTTTTGTGTTAAAAGTGCTAGTAAGTAAGTAAAATTTATTTATATAGCGCTTTTCACAGATAAAAATCACAAAGTGCTTTACAACACAGGAAATGGGAACATAAAAACAATATAACAGTAAATAAAGTGTATTGCTGTATGAATTTGTGAGTGCTTTCAGTGTTTTGGACAGTAAGACGGGAAAAGAGCTACATATTGGTAAAGTGTAGCTGACTTCAAGGCAGGAAGAAAAGCTGGGAAAAATGCCAATTGTGCGAGTTAACAAATTTATCATTATCACAACTTTATCATTTAGGAATTGTGACATTGATCAAGAGTTCAGTCGGTGGAGAGTTCATACCTGTTCATCTCTAATCTGGCGTTGTGCCAGAAAGTGTTTTTTACATGTAAGATGTTTGCTTGTATTGGTAATGCATAATGGACCTTCCATGTGTACGGACATGTGCAGGTATATATGTCTGTATATGTATACATATGTATATTTAGTGTGTACATGTGTGTGTGTACATGTCTATAAATAGGAATAGTAGTGGTACAATAGCTATATCAAGCTATATAGTTTATGTCTTCCATATTTCCAATTATATCCATAATCACATACTGTGTATGCTACCACTGTATATAGTGCATTATCTTACTTTTTTTCATTGATTGTACTTATTTGTATTTTTGTATTTCCTTCTGATATCTGTACCTGAGCTGAGGTGATGCAAAAATTTCCCCGTTGTGGGATCAATAAAGTCTTATCTTATCTTATCTTATCTTATCTTATCTTAAACAGACAGAAGGACTCTGGCCAAAATAACATCTCTGATGAACAGAGTCTCCCATCCCATGCATGTAAATGTTGCTGAACTGCAGAGCTCCGTCAGAGACAGACTGCTGCATCCTAGATGCATGAAGGAGCGTTTCCGCAGGTCCTTCCTCCCTGCAGCTGTCAGACTGTACAATCAAAACGTTCCCAACAAACACAGATGTTTACATCAGTGCTGTAACTTGCACTATTTTATCAACCGATTCACACTACAACCTGGGTTTGCCTCTTATCTTTATTTAATTTTATTTAATTTAATAACGGTACAGTACTCTGTTTTTGGTAACCATTGCCTCTCATGTAAATATGTAAAAATTGTGTATGTTTCTGTTCTGTGTCTTGGGCACTGTTTGTTTGTATATGTGTCTTTCTTGCTGCTGTTACATCCAAATTTCCCCTTGTGGGACAATTAAAGGATTATTCTCTTCTATTCTAGTCTATTTAAAAACATGACTTATTATTGTACCTACATTATAACCAATCAAGTCCTTTTTGGGCACCTGAAATATCTTTATAGAACTATAACGCTAATTTGTTGCCATTTCTGATACAGCCCCCTCAAAGACATTTTGAATGTCAACAAGACTCTTTAATGGTCATATAAAATTAACCTTACCAAAAACTAATTTCATTTTCTACCTTGTAGCAAGAATGTTGTTTGTGGCTCAAGATGACCTAATAGCGATCATAAGGGAAACATTTGGCACATGCTTCACATGTTATAGGCCAACAAGTCAATTACAGCAATTAAAATACGAGTTATCACTTTTTTGGCGAATACCAGAAAGAACTTTTTGGCAGACGATCACTTAAGGTTCAGAATGAGTTACCATGGCGATGTAACCCGGTAACTGATTGACCTTTTTAGTACAGGGAACCCAGGGTTCATCCTGGAGCTACTTAACAAATAGGCTGTGTCCAAATTCAAGGTCTGCACGCCAGTGTTGCCAACTCCTCAGTAAGGAAAATCACTATTGGTTGTCCTAAAAGTCGCTAGAAGTCGCCAAATGACGCCATCACCTAATTTGCATAATTGATCATGCTAATGTAATTGTAACCTACGTTGTTGGAGAGAGAAATAACATCGTGGAAGAGACATAAAGTGAGTAAAAACGTTCTAAATGCAGTTAGAATTTATTTGGAACTACAAATTAAATTTCTTTTAGCAATTATTGTTTTTTAATGTCACAATTCCAACCCTGCTCCTTTATCCGGGCCTGGACCGGCAAAAGTGACCCGAAATTGGCACTCTGGTGGAGTTACTTTGTGTGTGAGAGTGTGTGTTTATAAGTAGTTTTAAACCTTGTGATCCACAAAACAGCATAACAGTAAAAGAAGAATTGACTGCGTTACAGTCAGTGCGGGAGCAGCGACTTCGCTCATGCGCGATTCATTTGCCGTTTGGACGCACAGGTGTGAACGTCTCCTGCCCTGATAGCAGTTGGGGGAGGACTATCCTCCGCCTGGGAGCGCTTTGGCATATATATATATGTGTGTGTGTGTGTGTGTGTGTGTGTGTGTGTGTGTGTGTGTGTGTGTGTGTGTATCATAATAATCTGACAATACTATTATATAGGCCATATTATATTTACATTACCACAGTGAGATGATTTTAGTCTCATGAACAACATTAACTAATTGTTATTTACTAACTAATCTTACATGACTGTTCAGCACAGAAATGACGCCCAACAATCATGTTTTACAGTCCTGTGGTCTCAGCCTCAGATACTCAACTAATCAAAGTGATGTCATGACAAAAATGAATGACCAACAAAACATTTTTCTCCTTCATTTCTGTCAAACAATGCTGTATGTAACGTGTCTCGCGGTTAGTATCGTGGTTGCTAGGCAACCTGTACAGCGCGACGAAGCGTATACCGTCCCATTTCACAAGCCTCTCACTTCCGCACTTCTCGTACTTCTAGTACTTACCGTACGTAGTATGCGTAGTGCGCGTACTTCAAGCGTGCAGACCCTGAATTGGGACACAGCCATAGAATGGGTTAGGCAGGCAGGTGGAGGCAGGAATTGGCATCATGCCACTCCTGTCTCTATGGCAGGCAGGAGTTACATAAATGAACGAATAAATGAATAATTTTTTTCCAATGCCAGGGTTGAAAAAGGGGATCTTTCTTTCTTTCTTCTAGAGCTTCCATCCAAAAAAGACGTTGGGGTACCATCTCCAGGACACTAGAGGTCACTCTAACTTTTGTTTTATGTTATATATTTTTCTTCGGATAAGTTTTAGGAGACTTGCGTGTGCGTGCAAACATGTCGCCGTTCAAGAGAAAACGTGCCGGCCAGGATTCCGTTGATTTCAAGCCGAAAAAAGGAAAACTGGTACCAGATGAAGGCAAAGGCCTAGAGGAAGTGGGAAGAGAGAAGGAACATGAGATCACGGTGCCAGCACCGATCTCTCAGGTCAGAGTTATAGCGTGTTATTGTCCACTGAACTATTTTAGCTGGTGCGCCAACTTCAGTTTACCAACTACGCGCTACTTCACTTACTTATCTATAACCTACTCAGTGTGTAGCATCAGATAGAGGAATTCGTTATATCCTAACATTCCCAATCTGATATCGACACAGATATGAACCAAACTGCCTTCTTAAACGTACAGTCGGTATTTAAGGCTAATTAATAGTAAAAAGAAAGAATGTTGTGCTCAAAAATATGATAGTGTGTTATTACGTTCCTTTCAACAAATTGATGCGTTTTAATAAACGCATCGTTAACCCATTAAAAATACATAAATGGCTCGTGATTTTTTTTTGGCGGCGGCCATGTTCCCCCAGCTTATTTAAATACAGTGGCCGGGAAGGACATTTCCACCTACTCGCATTTTACATGTGAGGCTGAAGCTTGGCTACATGTGTAAAACACCAAAGGAAGAGAACTCGTAGAACTCGAACTATGAGGCTAATTTAAATTCGTGCCTTCGTCTTCAGACTCAAGACTTGAAGGATTATGCTTGTGTTTTATAGTTGTGGAGAAGGGGTCCCCTTCATCAAAGAAACAAAAATGCAAAGGAAAAGAGAGAAGCTCACCAGCATTTTAAGAAAACGTCATCCTCGTTATCCTCACCTCAAACCAGTGCTTTTGTACATGGAAACAACATGCTAATTTGTTCCTGATGTTGTTGCTGTTACTCATAGTCACTGGCTAAACAACAACAGCACTTGGCTATAAAGTAGACTCAGTGTCCCAAAAAGGTTTTGCTGTAATAAGCAGTTTGCTTACATCGGAGGGTTTATTCACAAAGCATCAAAACAGCAGCTTTTACCAACAGAAAGGTTCAGCATATCCTCAATAACTCACCTCAGTATGGAGGTCAAAGGTCACTGACCTGTACTACTTCCACAAAGTTTGACGGTCTCTTCCAGATTGAATAAATGTGGATCCCTCTTACCTAGAATTGACAGCTGAGGTAAACAATGGACCAACAGCCTTCCGCAGACAGGGAAAAACTCCCGGGCAGACCCATATCTGTTCTGAACCGTAGTAGAAGAACGCTGTTTCTTTGTTTTGTTGCATTTTAAGACTGAAATTGCAAACTGGTATTTGTTTTAGTTCAATGTTCTGAGCTAAACTGTTTTTAACAGGGCAAATGGACCAACAAGGAAAGAGTTCTGATTTTCTCCTCCAGAGGGATCAACTTCAGAACCAGACACCTGATGCAGGACCTGAGGACCATGATGCCTCATGCAAAGGCAGGTTAGTGTCATGTAGCACTGACCTACAGCATTGCTTCACATAAACACCTGTGTTATCTGTCTTACCTTACTAACCCACAAATCTTGTGCCTAGACACAAAAATGGACAGAAAGGATAAGCTGTTTGTCATAAATGAGGTAAGTTTGCTGTTTAACATCTTAGTTTACTCTTACATAACATATATAAAGCATCCAGGAGAATAAAGTCATTTGTTTGGCAGGTTTGTGAGATCAAAAACTGCAACAAGTGCCTCTATTTTGAGGCCAAGAAGAAGCAGGACCTCTACATGTGGTGAGAATTTCATTGGTATTACATCTCATGTACATCAGACTCATAGGAGAGCCAATCTGAACTAAGTTCAGTCATGTTCTTGTCCTGTAGGATTTCAAACAGCCCCCATGGCCCTTCTGCAAAGTTCCTAGTCCAGAACAGTAAGTTATTTCACCACTAAAGCCCTCAAATGCAGCAATCATTTGTTATACTTTGGGAAAAATAATTGCATTGCCCCTCCTCTTTGACAGTTCACACACTGGCCGAACTCAAACTGACAGGAAACTGCCTCAAAGGATCCAGGCCGCTGCTCTCGTTTGATCCTGTGAGTAGAACTGGGTCATAAAGCCGGGAGTAATAAATTAGACTTGCTGTTAGTTTATAATCAGTATGTCTTTATTCCGAATTTGTTGCACTATGAGTCTCATCAACACCACATCAGATATTTATGGTTTAGTGTAGTCAAGGAAATAGGGATGGGAATTGGTAAGAATTTAGCGATTCCAAGATCAATATCATTTATCGATTTGATTACTTATCGATTGTCATTGGGTCCGTTTTGAAAGTCACCACAGTTGCTAAGAAGCAATATAGAAATTACCTTCATGCAAATTAACTGCATGCTGTGGGTTAAATGTTTGAGCAGGTTACACAGAACATGTTAGACATATTACACAGAACACGTTACTTAATTACTCCCTGGAAAAATAATTCCTTACAGTACTCGTTACATTACTTTCATGTTCCTCTATAACTTAGCTGAAACACACTATTTAACAATATAAACCTGAGGCTACAACCCCACACACTAACACAAGTCCCTAATGAGAACACTAAGATCTTTCTCTTGGAGAATACAAAGCAGACCACACAAGTGCCGAAGTTGTGTTAGCAGCATAATGCAGTTTTTTCTGTCCAGTTTTCCACTTAACCATTTATCTCAGTCTTTTGTGCAATAAAAGTAAGTGTCCATATCCACGCTCCAGACTGCGTCGCCACTTTCCTCCTCGGACAGGTGAACCGTGCAGGAACCAATAAGAGCGATCGATAGAAAGGCAGAATAACAATTCCAAGGAATTGGACTTCTGGGAATCGGTTTTCTACATAAACTGGTTCTCAATTCCCATCCCTACAAATAGCGTCACAAAACTCTGCACAATGTCTTCGCTCTGATATAAAATTCTCGGCCTGTGATCTGAATAGTGAAAGTTTTTTTTGTGTTTAAGTTGAATTTAAGAAAAAACGCCTGAGCAAGAGCTGAAGTTTTTATTTTTACTCTTTATTTTCTTCAACAGAAATTCGATAAGGAGCCTCACTATGCTTTACTGAAAGAGCTCTTCATCCAGGTGCGTTTCCAGGACAGCGTGAATGTAAACTGATTGCAGTTTTTGACACTTTCAGTCTAAAGTCCGATTACATATCATGTTTTTACTGTAAGAACGGAGCAGATGTGATTTTTTTTTTTAAACATTTTTTTCTTGAAGAGTTGAACAAATTGTATTTTCTGACTGAACTCATTCATTTTTTCTGTTGTAGACCTTTTCCACCCCACGCTACCATCCTAAGAGTCAGCCTTTTGTGGACCATGTTTTCACCTTCACCATTGCAGACAACAGGATTTGGTTTCGAAACTACCAGGTACTCTTCTGCCATACTTTTCTAAATTTCATTTGATATTTTATCCCTGGCTTGAGCAGATTCCGAATGAAATATTTCTTATTTTCCTCTGGCTGTGTTCAGATCATTGAGGAAGATGGCTCTCTAGTGGAGATTGGGCCTCGCTTTGTTCTTAACCTCATGAAGATCTTTCAGGGGAGCTTTGGGGGGCCTACGCTCTATGAAAACCCAGACTTCCGTTCTCCTAACATGGTAAAAATCCATTGCACGATAGCTGAAGTTACAATTAATGTTCCTGATATACTAATGTTCTTACATCGAACATCTCTCTGTATGCTCCTGCAGCACCGGAGAGAGATGCGACTGGCAGCGGCAGCCAAAGTGCGAGAGAAGCAGATGGTAAAGGAGATGCAGAAAGGAAAGAAGACGTCTGCGAAGGAGGACCTGGAAAGTGACGTTACAGCGGATGTCTTCCTGACACCGGCTGAGGAAAAGCCCGCTGACATTCAGACGGAAGCGCCTGAGACGAAAGTGGTGAAGAAAAAACAAAAAGCTTTCAAAAGACAAAGGATGCAGATGGCACGCAGGTAACTGGATGGACTGCAATAAGCTGAGTGAATGCTGCTGCCATTATTCAGTAAAAATATGGGAATGTCACCACACAGTCAGGACTCAAGTACAGTATTAGAAACAGTCCTTGGGAAAATATGCATCATGTTTTGTTGCCCCAGTTTATGAACTCCTTTCTTCTTTTTCTAATAAACAAGTTTTTCTTGATGTAATGTTTATTGAGTTGGAGTAAAAACTCTTTTCTATGTCATAGAAATAAAATACCAACTTGATCTCTGTATCCTGTGATGTATACTCCATAAAAGGCTTTTGGAATAGTGTCAGCATAGACTTGGAGGAAGTGTGTCCACAGCTTAAGAGAAATCACACCTATTCAAAATAGGTAGAATAGGTGTTGTTTTAGATCACTGTCTAGTTGTTTTAGATCAGTGAGCTGGGTCTAATGTGTCCTGTTTTACAGGCTGTCAGCCATCTGGAAGCATATGTCAAAAGACGAGCTCTGATATGCAAATATAAAGAGAGCTGCATTTAACAAGTAGACTCAAATTCAGGAGTAACATTCACAAATTGTGAGACTTATGACTGAAAACAGCTGAGTCACCATAGTAATCAATAGAGTACTTGAACACACATCGAACATGCCTCTGTATACTCCTGCAGCACATCGAGCTCTGATTATGACGTGTGGCGTAATCATAGAGAGCATAAGAACATCTCTCAAATCTGGCAAATGATGAATCAGTTCATTTTCTGTTTACTCCACTGTGCCCATTACAAGTCCGGCATTTTCTCCATACCTGCCTCCTCTGGCAAACTGGACTCCGGTGTGTAGTTAAGGTGCTTATTACAAGTCAGATTTGAATCTGGTGTTCTCAGTTCTCTTCCACCTCCTCATCGGGACAGCAGTAATATTCTACGAAGCAGATCTGTCCGTCGTCGTTCCTGACCAGGTACTGCAGAGAGAGGAAGCCCCGGTTGTCTGTCCTGACGGAGACTTTACAGGACAAAGCCAAGGCTTTGGTGGACGGCTTCAGGAGGGACATCTTGTATCTGTTTGCAGACAGAATACAAACAAAGCATTACACGGGGATACGCTGAAACTATGCCTAAACTATTTCTCTTGCAGAGATTTTTAACATGATACGATAGAAAGACCAAGAAAACACTTAACACTGGATCCAGGAGTGCTGACTCATTAGTGTCAGCATATCCAGTTGCAGTTGTAAATGTCATTATTTTTCTGTGCTTTTTATTCAGTTACAAGTCAAATGTATCCAGTTAACAAGCTCTATTACATAAGTTATAACAAGTCTGCTTTTAAGGAGATGTAAAGGGGACGAAGAGTCACCGGGGAAATGATTATAATCCTAAACACCTGCATGCAGGTGCTGCAACGTCCTGTGGCCAGACCTCTGGTTAGGAGCCATGCTGGCAATTACAGTTTGCACACAAGTATACAACACAAGGTCAAACCATGGGAGTCTACTTGAGTGAAGTATTTCCAATTCCAGGAATTTCTAGAGCGCCTACAAGGTGAGTGTATACCTATCCGAGTTCATACTTAGGTTAAGGACATTGGCACTAGTTATTAGTGTGTGCACACAAGTGAGTGTCAATATTTTCAAAGCTTAGTTTGTTAATAATAAAAAATATTATCACTGCCCTTTGGTTATTATTATTTTCCCAAAACATAAGCCACAAAATGCTCAGAATTACAATCAAATAAAACAAACTAGATTTAAAGAAAATAAAATGCTAAACAACAGTTTAATACAAATATATTCCAGCATTTCTTATGTTTCATTAAAAATGACTTCTACCATTGCTGGAGGTCATCATTTACAGTCTAGTTTGTTGGCATTACCCGACTGATGCTGGAGAATCTGATCAACTTTGTTGTCCAAGGGTATATTTGACACAGTGACTGAACAGATATACTAATTTTATGACTCTCAAAGGAAAGATGTGTATATTTGGTTATAACTTTTTAATATTTGGATTTATTCATGTCAACATCTTCAACTTTTTCACATTATGATCAGAGTTACCTGCCTGGCAACCATGCGTGAACAGGCATGTAAAAGGGTCAAGACTGAAAATGAGAGTAAAGTCAGTCACAGACAGTCGTGACTGACTTTACAGCGAGATAAAGATCACACATTTTCTGCTATGTCATTCTCTACTGTGTATGACATTTGGTTTTAGTCGCTGTGTTGGTGCTTCCTGTCCTCCCAGTCCACCTATGGCTAGTTTGTGTTCTCTACAGTCTAAATAATCTGCGCATGTGTTCGTGTGCTAACCTGTTCGTTTGTGTCTCGGTGCACTTAAACAGCTCCATCATGTCCGAGTCTTTGGAGTAATCATAATGAGCATTTCCAGCATTCCCAAACGTTGACAACCTTAGAAAATCAACAAATCAAATAATAATAATATAAATGAAAGGTAAAAAGAGCAGCACTTTCAAAAATAATGCAGAGGGGGCAAAGTTAGACTGCAAACTACCTCAGCACGCTGATAATGAATGACAGGAAAAAGATCTATTTTGTTACAACAAATCCTTGAAGAAAGTCACTGTGCCTACCTTTAGCTTAGCTATACATTATATTTAGTGTTAGCTTCAATCAGATCGATACAATCCAGCATAAAACATGCCTCAACTTTACCGTTAAGAAGACTTAGTTTCCCAGAAGTGGATTATGTCTAATCCCAAATACTTTTCCCAGTGGATATCGTCAGTGATTTTTCTTTTAAGAGCTTTACACACCAGACTTATAAAAAGAATTAATTTGAAGATTTTGTGCGTTGAAAATGTTTTTCGGACTCCGATATTTTTCAATTTTCAGAACGAGAATAAAGAGATCTGCCAATCAAACCACTGCATTTGGTAGCAAAAGTCTACTTGTAGCTTAAAACACACACCGGTACTGAAAACTGGTGATGCAGCAAAAGTAAACAACACAATTTCAATACAGAAACACAATCAGTTCTACAAAATGACTTCTCTGCCCCCTCAGATGTGATCCTAACTCTGCCCACAAGAATTCAAACTACCCTAATGACATCTGGAAAGATGTACATACATAAGCGGTCGTGATTCAGCTTCAACTTCTGAATGAAACTGCAAAATTCTCCCTGTTGCTCTGAACCTAGAGTCTCTGTTTCTACCATTTCAGTGTTTACATATGTTGTATACTAAATTCTGAATTTCATCTGTCCCCCCCCCCCCCCCCCAATGCTCTTGGTGTGTAAAGGACTTTACAGTCATTTTAAACACAGTGATTTTTTTTTTAAGGTCAGCAACGTAATCATAAACCAGCACGACACTGTAGAAAAAGTACAGTAAGGACAGCACACCTGAAGTATGGTTGGCTGGGGGACATGGTAATCTGTAGCACTTCACTAGTCATGTCCAGTTCAGAGAAGGCTTCCTTCAAACTCTCTGACTGCAAGATCACCTACAAAAGAGCCAGGGATACATCAGTTGTTACTGAGTTGTGTTTCCTGTTTTTCTAACACCTGCAAATAGTGTTATGCCCGTTGGATTTGTAAAGTAAGGAAACCAGAGAAACTGTAATTTCTGAACTGATTCGTTTGCATTGGTTTATTGTTTCCCATCTGATTTTTTTGTATATTTAATATTCCAGTTTTAATAACAGAAAAAGTGAAATTAACCTTGTTCGTGACATTAGTGCTGCAGAACTCAAAGTCAATCGGTTCTTCTGGTTCTTGCGTGTTAATCTTGCACACGGTCACTACACCACCTTCCTCCAGGAACAACGTCAGAGGGTACCCATACCCCCTGTAGCACATCCGCAAGGCTGTTGATACACCTGCAGCATCACAAGAAACAGATAAAAAGCATGTTGAGTCCCATCTCAGGTGGGGTTTTTTTTTAAATTCGTTTATTTTTATGAATTTTACCTGGTGTTGTGGTTCCACCAAATATATTGAGGCAATCAAGGAGAACAGTGAGGTTGATCTGAAAAGCCACCAGATCTTCTCTTATGGTGAACTCTTGGAAGATCTCAGCCTGGGAGACATGAGTACAACTTCACTAAGGTATCAGTATTATAGGATTAAACACAAAGTAAACATACCTGCTCATTTAAGTATGTTCACTGACAAAATACAAGAGAAACACACCTGGATGAAGGCATTGGCCTGCAGACATTTCGAGTCCTCCACTGTGACCTTAAGGCCGTTGGTTGTAGCTGTGAAGATGGCGTGATCTTTGAAGGTGATTGCTTTCAGGATGTTGGAGAGATTGCGAGCATTGT
This sequence comes from Maylandia zebra, assembly GCF_041146795.1. Classification (NCBI taxonomy): domain Eukaryota; kingdom Metazoa; phylum Chordata; class Actinopteri; order Cichliformes; family Cichlidae; genus Maylandia; species Maylandia zebra. The sequence goes on along the minus strand of NC_135173.1, from coordinate 49,998,158 downwards.
CCAAATTCGCCACTAAAACGTACTGTTCGTCATCGCCTTGCGACTGAGTGGAGAGAGGCATTTTAGCGCTGAAAAAAGGCGCACAGATACCCGCTGTGAGGTCCCTGTAAAGGTAAACACATCGAATTAGCCGCTCCAATCATACATCACATGCGCATGAAGGTAAAACTTTGTTGAATGGCGTATCTTTTATATTCTAAATCGGACAGAATGTAAATGCGCCAAAGTGATTTGTGTCGATTCTACAACACACACACACACACACACACACACACACACACACACACACACACACACACACACACACACACACACACACACACACACAGAACTGTCACTTTGCTTTTACTGAAGTACTAAGCTTGTAAGCTTTTTTTTTTTTTACTGTGGCTCGCTTGGAGTTTAAAACGACGTAAAACACGAATTAACGGTAATATAATTTACATTTGTACTATCTAGATTCTCCTATACATTAATGTATTTAAAATATTCTCCCCAGAAAAACTGTAACTACCTTCGTGTCTCTTATAAAGCTGTTACGCAGCAGTTCTTGTGATTGTTTTTGAAGAAAGGCGCCCGGTGATGAACAACTTCCGCCTGTCGCTCTTCTTCTACGGAAGTTGGATTAAAGTACGTCTTACGTCAGCAACATTCCAGATATTTCGCCATAAAACATACTCTGCCCATCGGTAGTGCGTGACAACATCATTTTGTGATTGGGAGAGGTGAGAGTCTTTATTCTTTTTTCCTCGTGTAACAGTTCAAATCTTTTTATTTTCCTGTCTGAACTTTGGTGACAGTTTTTCATAACAAGCTACCGGGTGTGATATGACGCTAGCTTTAGCTCACTGTTTTATTTGAGCTTAGAGAGCATGAAACCAATAGTGTGTCAACTGTGTCAAGTTAAAAAATGATCGAAAAACAATTTACAGCACACAACAACAGAAATCACGAACAGAGTAATTTGTGTAGTCGTGTGAAAGAAAGCTTCCTTCCACCGTTAACTAAGGTAGCTCAGGTTAGCTTTGAAAACGTCAGTATGGCTGACAGGTCGCTCGGTGTGGAAGACCCAAGCTGCCAGAATAAATAAAACAAACAAAATAATAAACGTCTCAGTACCGTCATTTTTAACGTATATAGACCAGAAGAGTTTAAAATTAACGTAGGCAGTAATTGTTGTAAATATGCCATAAATTTCTTTTTTAAATTTGTGTAACCTATTTATAAAGCAAGATTCTGTTACTTTTCAAATTATGTACACATTTCTGTCATTTCAACCAATATGTTTTTTGCTTTATTTTCGTGTTTTAAAGTGCATGTTGGATTGTTTGATGTGGGGTTTTTGTTTTTGTTTTTGTCGTTTTTGTTTGTTTGTTTTTTAATTATTGTATAAATGTTAATAAATTCATGAAATGTTAGTAAATCATTCTACAGGAACCTTGTAGCAATATCTCAACAACCAACCATAAACTTACTATGTATTTTTTTTTTTTACAACTCACAATATTTTTTCTCTGTTGTAGGTTTTTCCATTTTTACCAGCTATGGTGTGCATTCCCTGTATTGTGATTCCTGTCCTCTTGTGGGTCTACAAGAGGTTCCTGGAGCCTTATCTCTATCCTTTTATTTCACCCATTATTAATATATTCTGGAGCAAAAAGGCAGTGCAGGAGACCAGTGCTAATGACCAAAAAGTTAGTGAAAAGAGTAATGGGACTTGCAAGGTAAGTAAATGGAAAATTTTTGTGATGTTTTCATTAAGAAACTTAAAAATAATTATGGAAATATTTCCCAGCTCTGGTATATAGAGCGAATATATCTAAAAATGATAGTAAAACTAATAGGAGCCACTCAAAGGGTCTCTGTGTTGTGTCATTTTTAACGTATAAGTTTCATAGTTATTTGATTTGAAGTTTTAAAAAAAAATTTCACTCATGTTTTTCAGCCTGAAAGCAACGGCGAGGCCACTGCTAATGGATCTACAATAGCAACGGATAAGAAGACAGACTGACGCCTCAAAATATATTCAATGCTTCAGAAACAATGTAAATATTTAATTCTTCTAGAGAAACTATAAATTAACTTATAAATCACCTTAGAATTAATTGGATTTTATAACCTTCCAATTGTTATTTGGAGCTTGTTTTTATTTTTGTCATCCATCTTGTTGATATATTTTCTGTTAATCATTAATTGATACAGCTGTTTATTGTATTGAAGGACATAGATTTTGTAAGTTAAACTTTAAGCATAAATAATGAATAAAATAAACAAGACCTCTTAAGTGCTTCTGCTGCTTTTTCTTCATTTTGAATAATGTGTTCTCTTCATATTTGAGTTGTTAAGAAAGCTGTTTTGTTCATATAACTTTGAAATAATTAAAATAAATATGAAAGAATGTTAGCAACTTGACACGAAAGTAGGTATAAACTAAAAATTTAGACCTGACATTTATGTGTACTGCCAGTAGTAACAGTGTTGCATGTACAGTGCAAGAATTACTCCAGACATAGAAGCAGCTGGGAAACGTTTGTCTTTGTCACACATTGCTCAAAAAGGAAAAATATAGTTAATAACATTTAATATCTTTATAGTATTGGAATATACCCTACACTGATCAGCCACATTTAAGCCAGTGAAGTGAATGCTATTATTGACTTGTTACTGTGTCTGCATATGTTCTGTTGTGTAACTTGGCTTCCCCTTATTCAAACACGTTCACCATGATGCTGACCGGGCTGCCAATTTTCCAAGATGCCTCAGGACACCCCATAATTCGAAATATATATGCTTAAAATCACTTAGCAATAGCCTAAAATAAAAGTTGTTTTTTTTTTTAAACATATAAACAACATGTACTGCCACTATTATTTTTTTTTAATCTTATGTTATTAATATATATTTTGCTGTTAGTTTACGAACAGCCGAAACAATGCGATAGCATGGGCATGCACTAGTTATTAAAAAAATGTAAAATAGAGAAGTTATAAAAATAGAGGGCAGCAGTTCTATAGCTTCCAACCAGACGAACACACGAAGAAGATGTAGTAAACGCCCATATGTCGTCATTACGCACAGGGTGGCTACGTGGAAAACATGGAGGAAAGGAGTATGTAGAGTAAACTTAACTGTCTGAATTACAAAACAATTTCAGACCCTTTCCTTTGTCATTCGTACTTAATAAATCAACTGGACTAAACTTCAGGTCACTTTAAAAGACAGTAGTCGCCCCTGAACGGTCCTGGGAATCGGCAGAGCCGCGGAGAGCTGAGAGAAGCGTTTATGACAGGTAAGCTGAGCGGTCAGCTGGCTGCTCTCTGTATATGCGTTATTAACCACTGGCTAAACCAAAGCACTCCTCAATGAGAAATTTATTAGCGCCTGTTTCATTCTTATGTGGGACTTTGAGTTTATATTGTTTACTGTGAAAACTGCTAAGCTGCAGGCTATTTCCTGCGCTTGAAATCAGTATGGTCAAGCTAACGTCGTGCAAGTAGATTTAAAAAAAATATTTAAATAGTGTCATTTAAAGTAAATGTTGAAATAATATAATGAATATGAAAACGTAATTTTAGCTCTTGCTGGAGAAAGAAAAATTGTCCTTTATGGTTTAGCACTGCAAATATTGTAAATACTGTACTCCACTTCACTTATGCTGACTACACCTGTGTGTCTAAGGTGTGTCGTTAGAAAAAAAACAAAAGCCATGTCCTGGTTCAGTGTGTGTCGTCCTGCTGTGATGCTGTGAACTTTGGCTTTCAAGGATGAGTTTGTGTTTGAGTTGGTGAGATCTGTTTTACAGGTTTTGTAATGCACGAACATGAAGAACCAGGAGTGTATATAGACTGGCTCTCACTCGTATATAGCACTCTTGCGCTTAAGCTCTGAGAGCACTTTATACAGCACGTGTCATCACAACTTTACACACAGACACACTCACACATATTCATACAAGCACATTTTATATGTCTAAGTGCTTTTAATAAAACATTTACACTCCAGTGAATGCAACTCTGGGTTCAGTGTCTTCCCCATGCAACCTGCAGTAGCCAGGGATCGAACCTATCCAATTGAACCACAGTCATCCCTGGCACCCCTGGTGCCCTTGTTTCTTAAAGCCCAAAGCGACAAGGATGGCCTCTGTCTATTCCTATTTAGATCTGAGTGTAGGAGATGTATAAATGTAAGCAGAAGCTCATTCATTCTCACATTAACCTTAATGAACTTGCTAACTCTGTAGTTAATTTGAAGCCCAGTTGTTTATTGTTTGTGCCTCCAAAGATTAAAGCATTTTCTTTGTCCCAGGTTTTGGCATATGCCTGGTGAAAAAGCAGTGAAGAGCAGCGAGTCTGGCTGAGCACAGCCAGCAAAGATGGGAGCCAACACCAGTCAGGTCAGTGACCTGTCCGATAATCCCAGCCTCAAGGCCCTGGTGGGCACAGAGTCCATATCGGAGAATGACCCTTTCTGGAACCAGCTCATCTCCTTCACCTTCATCAGTCCCACCAGCAGGTAAAAAGGAACACTGTGTTAAGGCACACACCTGAAATTCAATACACCTGTCAGCCATCACATTAAAACCGCAAACAGTCATTGCAGTGTTCTGCTTTGTCTCCAAGCATTTATGTTACTTTAAAAAGACCACTCACATTAACATTGTTGCAAACCAATTACACCCATCCATGGCAACTACAATCCCCGATGACATCCTACCCTACTAGCACATTAGTCCCATCAGACATATCTAGGATGTTCCATAGCCAGCCCAATAAACAATTGCCACACCTCGCAACACAATCGGGTGTGGGGAGGTGTCCACATAACTTTTACTTGGCATCACTCTGCTCGTTTCAATTACTTAATTAGTAATTTATTAGCTAAGTCAAATAATTGAGGCTATGACATCTAAACACCACTTTACTGTACTTTATAACTTTTATACACAATGTGACGCTTTAAATCACTCAGATGAAACCTTCACATATCAAAACCAACAAAACAAGCAGTAAGTCAGGAAGGCAAACAGAGTGGAGGAAAAATTCATATTGACATAAGTGAATTTTCCTGGGTTGCAGCCCTTAGATACCCTGATGTTTTTAATAATGGTTTGTTCCCTCCACCACAAGGGAACAAAGCCTTCTAGTTAGAAAGTCCTTTTAAGATTTACACCCGAGATTTAAGATTAAACTGTAAACCGGAGGTTTGCAGAGATCACCTGAGCAATGATCTAACAGGGCTGCTGATCTGCTTGGCTGTGATCAGACCAGTTAACCGTTAACGTTTAGTTCCTTTGTAAACAGCACTGAGAAGGAAAGGCACCTTGTTCTCGCTTTCAGGTGGACCATGACTGATTGACTGATGTTACATATTAATCTACTAATGTTGTGATGTTTTCCATTCATAAAATAAATATAGCTACAGTATCTACCAAGTAACAGAAACAAAAGGCACATGTAACATTTTGCATTCATACTTAGTGTTTGTCTAAAATAAGACTGAGAAATAGTGTTGTCTGTATTAAGGCAAAAAGTTGAGCCCTGTCCAAGTATACAGCAGTTTGCTGTATACTTGGACAGTGGGGGTCGGTCATGAGTAATCATCACTTCAAGTCGTCCGTTTGAACATTGAAATTTCTGGTGTTAGTTTCTTCCTGTGTGTATTTGCCCTTACACTCTAATTGCTGCTCAATAAGATAAACACAAATAGCTAAAATATCAGGTTGCTGCTATATTGAATCAAACTACTGAATGGCAATTTATAATAACTAGTGCTCTTGGAGTGCTGTGTCTGCTACAGAAGGACACACAGAGATTTCTTAACAAATTTTGTTGTATGACATTTTAAGAAACCTCATGTTCACCCTTTAATGATGAAAGTCATGTGAACCCATTGAGCACTTGCAGGTTCAGAAAGTGGAACATTGTTGCTTTTTCTAATGGCTTGGTTACATATGTAGCACTTTCATGCAGCGTTTTATGCGTGTCATTCTTCTCCAGTATTGCAACAGTGGGTTTGGCTGTCCCTAATGGCTCTACTTCTGTTATTTGTTCAAAGGCTTATAACCCTGTAGTTGTGTAAGGCACTTGGCCTTTAAACAAAAAGAAATAAATCTTTAATTATTTAAAACGCAAAAAGTCACATGGTGAGACGTGATCAAACAAGAGACCTTCAAACTGATTGTTTGTGGACACACATCTTTTTGCACAATTTCCTCTTGTTCTGAAAGTTGAATGATGGCCAGTGTCACTGTCTTTGTGCCATGATAAATAAGTAGTTGAAGCCAGCAGCTAGCTAAAATAGCACAGAAACAGGAAATGGTGTAAAGTAAAATTAGGTGTAGGTCAGGATAAGTGTTTGCTGTTGTCATGGTTACATTTAAGAGTAATAGTATGGGGTATTGTTAATGTAAAAGATGGTCAAGTCTGGCACCACACTTAATCAGGTTCCCACCAACTCTAAAGCTGCTCACAGGAATGGTTGTCAATACAGCAGAAGAACAGACAGATTTCTCAAAGTATTAGGAAGATAAACCACTAATGATTTAATTACTAATGATCTGAGAAAACTCTGCCTCTTCTTCTGTTCTTCACCTGTATTGACAACTGTTTATCTGAGTGAAATGGAAGCGCCTGCACGTTAAACTCAGCAGCTGCGCACACCAAAAAAGCCATCGTGCACACAAGAGTGTCTGCTTTGGACGTGCTGCTACATGCTGCTACAGTTTTACAGTCTCGTGAGTAACTCTCTGCTACTTACTATACTTTCACTGTCTGAAGGCAGAGCCGAAAGGAGGATGGGGGTCCTGGGGTCCTGTGACTGGTCACTTTGATGGACTCTTCAGTTTACTGGGTTACACTGAGTGACGGAACAATGTTTTAAACTTTGTTTTTCAAATTGTAAACAAATAAAGTTGTCAAATTAATCATCAACAGTCACTGTTTGCTGTGCAGCAGTGAAAATACAGACAACTGTCCCGGTAATGTTAAAGAAATATTTTAAACCAGAGAATTCTAAGGCAAGTTCTGAAGCCTCTGCACTGCTGTCCCATTAATCTGTTGTACAGTATTACATATCGTCTATGATTTAAAAAATTAAAAACAAAAATGTCATACAATGATCAGGAAAGGAATTTTGCATCAGAATCTGGCAATTGTAAGTTTGGCCAAAATACAAACATTTAAACCTGTCAACAAAAGGTTGTTCTGTCTGCAGCAAACAGGTGTAACTGCACATACGTGACTAGATGGGAGTGCTTCAAACATGGCCTGGAATTCTACAGTGTTTAAGTACAGAGGAGAAATGGCTCTTTAATATTGTTTTTGCTAGTCTCTTTATGAACTTTAGGATTTAAACAAACAAATATATAAACTTACCAAACAAAACTTAAAATGATTTCTAGAACATTGTGACAACAGAAAGCAGATGCTCAATCATCCAGGTAAGTAAATCCCAAAAAGTTGATTCTGTTCATCTGGACGTAGCGTTTTTAGTGGGAGAAACATTTGATCAGTGCTTTGATCAGTAGTTGTTGATCAATGGTCATGAGAATTTGCCTACTAATGATCAAGGAACTCACCTCCCAGCCCATTGTTCATTCATTGGTGCTGGTTTCAGGCATTATGCAAATGTACTGTTTATAAGATTGGGGAAACCTGCAGTCAGCTGAGACTGAAGAAGTCACTTGGATGAGTGACGGAACGTTTCTCCCACTGAAAACGCAACATCCAGATGAACAGAATCAACCTTTTGGGATACAACAGACATGACTAAAGTTAATCATGTGGTTAGCGGCACAGAGATAACCACAATGCATAAAAAAATTAGACACCTTGCACATAGCGGTTACAAGTATGCTGTGTAATATAGTTATAAGAGCCTTTAGATTTCCACAGCATCATAGCAACGACCTGAACTGTTTGTTAGACACTAGTTCAGACAAATGAGCTACCTACCAACAACAGCCTGTCACATCTTACTCTCCTATCCACCCCACAGACTGTCTGTTCAAAGAACCTGAAATATTATCTGGATGAACTATTACAGTGGAGCCCTGTAGCCAGATGTGTACAACTGGTAGCAACAATAAACTATTTTATATTTGTTCACATTTTATAAAACAATTTGATCTTCTTCTTAGAAATTATGTGTGCCTCTCGTTATGATGATTTTTTTTTTTTTTTAAATGATAGAAGCTATGTAAGATCGGGAAAGCGTTCTTATTTTTCATATTGTAAACAAATACAGTGTTTCTTTCGGTTCTACATCGTAACTCAGTTTAACACAGTAACCTGAAGTGTCCATCAAAGTGACCAATCACATTAGAGCCCCGTTCTCTGTAGGTTCTGCCTCCAAACAGGTACGTTTATTCGCGCTAGGAGGATTTCTCTCCAAGCACCGAGCTACTGTGAGAATGTAAAGCTGTAGCAGTGCATGGAGGTTTTCATTGGTAGTGACCTGGATGGACAGGGTTGGAGATGAGTATAACAGAGGGACAGCGCAGATTGAGCATTTTGTAAACAAAATCAGGGAGGGAAGTTAAGTTTTGTAGGTTTGGACATGTGCAGAGGACAGAGAGTGGACATCTTTGGCAAAGGATGCTGAATATAGAGCTGCTAGGCAGGAGGAAAAGAGGAAGATCACAGAGGAGGTTCATGGATGTGGAGAAGGACATGCAGAGGAGGGTGTTTGGTTTAGGTCAGATGGAAGCAGGATGATCCACTCTGGTGACCCCCAATGGGAGCATCCAAAAGAACAAGAAGATGAGCGACCAGTGCCTTTAACTAAACCATGATTTATAACTGAGTCATGCTCTGTATCTTTGCATGTTGTATGTATTATTCAGACATTTGTTTAACTTTGTTCTTTTTGTCCCTGTTGACTTGCATCTTATTGTTGTGTAGTACCTTGAGTTTCCAGCAGAGGGAAGGTTACTCAAGCAGTCAGCTCCTTCTGTCCATTTTAACCTGACTTGTTCTCTTCTGTTTTTTTTTTTGTTTCACAGTGGAGACTCTAAGTTACTGGAAGAAGCTGTCATACCCCTGGCCAAGATCCTCAGTATGTTAGCTACTACATAAATAATTTCACATAATACGTGTTTATGGAAGAATATGTCTGAGTAGTCCCAAAGAAAACTGACTTCTCAAGAGTTTGAATTTTAATCATAACATTTAAGTTACTGAATGCTAAATTATCATATTTTGAGGTTTCTGTAGTTTATGTAAAGCTTTTAATAATAAAGTTTTGTCCCCCCCCCCCCCCCCCCAAGTTGAAAACAATCCGAGAACGGGGAACTTTGGCGCTCTGGTGAGAATTTTCCTGGGAAGAACCAAAGAGCTGAAAATCTCTACAGAATGCCAAGAGTGAGTATGAGAACCTCAGAGGGGAAGTACTGACTGTCAGTGATGGATTCAGTGCAGGCCACTTATTGTTTGAGAGAGAGAGAGAGGAACGCTGAAGTAGTTGCACTTTCCCATGAGAAAAACTGCAGAGGTATAACTATCAACATACGTATGTGGCAATAATCAGCGCTCACAGCCAAAGCTCCATTTCCACAGAGACCGACTCTGCCCAAGTCACCAAATGTTTTGGGTGGGAACTCTTCCTTCTGTGCTGAGCAGCATTAGAAGTTGGAGTTATTGCTCCTCTTCTCTTTTTCTCACATTTCATAGCAGGTCTGTCCCACAAATCCACATTTTCTTGGTGTGACATAATTGGTGTGTGCAAATAGTTAATTGCAGAGACTGACATACACCTCAGTATTGGTCTTTAGTGGTTGTGAAACTTGGCTTGCAGTGGGTGGTTTCTTTCGTGTTTGTTTCTCAAACTTATGCAGTTTTGGGGAGTTACTAGGTACATGTAACGGAATAATTAAATGCAAAATATGTTTAGTTTATTCCTTTTAAAAAGGTTTTAAAAAGGGGATTAAGTATGTTGCTTCCTGTTAAGTTACACTTCTTTCTCAAAACCCAGAGCCTTAGGTTGGGCATAGAATCCCTCTTAAATGTGCCACATCACAGATGAAGGGAGACAAAGCAGCTAAAGTTCCTCTAGTTAATTTTCCTTTGTCAAAAAAGAGGTTTTCCCCTACTAGCAGAGCTTTCCAGATGTTGGGCAGACTGTTTTTTCCCCACTTAAGGATCTGCTCATGCTGTAAGGATTGCATTTACATATTTCTAGGGTTTGATAACGGTGTGATCTGGCTGCCTTCAGATGCCTTTGCACATTGTGTGTAGATAACTATCCAGGTAAACATGTCATTTTAATGTCAGCTGTAAATGGCATATCAGAGAAGTTATGGCCTAGTTTTGAGCATAATGCAAAAATTCTTCACCCCCAGCTTCTTTGTGGTCGTGTCACAGTGATAATACTTCAGTCAGAGCTACTTTGCATTTAAGTTTGGATACAATCAATGGATTTTTACCAGATGTTTCAGAATCAGCCCAGAAGTGTCACTGCGCTCCACAGATGTTAAAGTAGTGCCAGGTCTGTTCTTACAGAAGCCACTACAAGCTCTACAAGGCACCTGAGGAAAGCAGGAAGCGAAAGATTAGTTTTCAAAAATAAAAGCCCTCATACACATGAAACACTTTTAAAATGTTCAGTGTGTTTAAAGCTGTATAAAAGACAAAACTGTGTCAAAGACTGAGCTTCATCGACATTGCTGGAGTTAGAGTTAATCAAGAAACGCTTAGATTACGAGTTCGCAAAGTTTTTATGCCTATTTAGAGCTTATTTATCACTTTTACTAGTAGCAGATGAGCATAATATTCAGCCATACATACTTTTATTGTTACACCCATAGGCTGTGCAAAGACTTGCTATTGGCTCACTCTCAGTCATCTGAGAGCCCTGATTTTTAGCTGAAAAGCTGCCACTAGTAATTTTTTGTTAAATGAAATGCAAATCCATCTTTTAACCACCCAGAAGCATGCCCATGAGATGTCTTGGTTTTGTTTTTCTCTTCCACAGCCAGCTTTTTATCTGGCAGGCCCACAATGCACTGTTCATGATTCGCTGTCTGCTCAAGGTCTTCATCAGGGAGATGAGTGAAGCTGAGCTGCACCAGCAGTTCTCCTACCAGGAGAGGGCACCAGGATCCTGCGGAGGTGAGCTCCAGTATCTTTTTCACAGGCAGGGCCACAGACTACACAAAAGAGTCCGCTTGAAAAGATTTTGCTAAAAAAAAAAAAGGTGCTCTCTTAGAATCAGTAGCAATGTTGAAAATTTCTTGAGTTTTTTGCACTTGAGTGCACCTTACGCAAAACGTCACGTTATCTGTTAGGAAATCTTCAGCATTCTTTACGTTTTTGGTTTCCAAGTGAGTTCTTGGAAGTGAGTAACAGAGGTTATTTCCTAGTTTTAGATGTCTCATATAATAACTGTCAAATGTACGAGACTTCCTTTCATACTTAAGCCAATTCTGAATGTCTCTTAAATTGAATGAAGTTGAATTAATTGGTCTTTGCAAAATGGTTTATCCTTCCATCAGTTTCTTGCTGCTTATGTGAGTTCAGGACACACTTATATAATTAATTATGTCATTAGGAATTATCATGCTAAACTGCTGGAAAATATGATTTAACATTAAACAGTTTTAGACTTTGTTGTTCTACCGGTTTGTCATCATTTGTTCATCTTTTGCAATTATAATCATGACGAAAGTATGAAATGGATTCTGTGTGATATCCTTATTAAATAGTACTGTGTTATTTCCTCTGTTTAATGAACATGAAAACACAGAGCGACCTGTGGGAACTAAGGATTGGATTAGTGGCAGATTAGTCGAGCAGAGTTGCGACAACTAACCTGATACTGTCTTATATTCAGTGTTTTTCATATATTTACTTTATCAATCCCTTGTGGAGAAACAGGAAGTGAAGACCTTCTTGAGGAGCTGCTGTCCAACCTTGTTCACCTGATCGTTGAAGTGCCGCTGCTGTAAGTCTCTCCCGTCTTTTGCGTGAGGAAAAAGGTGAATTAAACACTCTAAAAAGGTCGGGCATGTCAGAGCTATTCTGAAACGGTGAGAAAGATGCTTACAGCCTAAATGTTTGAAAACATTGCCTGAGTGATTGGACTTGTAATAGTCCGTGATCACTTGTTTCCCCCTGTTAATATGAGTAGCATGTTAGTGACTTAGGAGCTAATGAAAAGCAGTTTGTATGTGTTGTTCTGTTTGCGTGCTGCGCTTGCTTATTCTTGTCTTGAGTCACTAACCAAGAGAAGATGAAATCCATTAAGGAACACGGCATACTGACATGCTGGAACTCTGATGTTGGCAACACGGCGATCCGAAAGAGCGAAAGTGTTGGTTGTTTGGGGGAAGAGAAAAAGCTTGGAATGAAAGTTTAGGAGCATTTCCAGGGAGTGGGAGTGGAGGGAACATAATGTTTGAAAAATTGTATCAGGCTTTAGTCCCGCTGGGCGGTGTGAACACAAACATCCTCTGTGTTTACTTATCAATAAGTGAATGATTTTTTAAAAAGTACACGCAATATGTTTAGAAAAGCAATCTCCTCGAGCTTTTCAAAATAAATTTGTCGAATCATGATTGACGTCTTCTTGTCACAGCATCTTCCACTTGTTCTGTGCGTCGTTCCGGATACCTTCTCTCACCGTCTGCCTCTATTTTCTCTGCACCTCTTCACCTTTCGCTCTCCTTTTCTTCTCTTGTCTCCAAACATCAAACTGTGGCTCCTGTGTAAATGCATTCAACATTCCAACATTATTCATTGTTCCAAGCTTAAAATCGCTCTCTGTTTTTCTTCCCTTCACCACTTTGTGGCTGTTAGCCCATTTCCCCTCTACGTGCTCCTGGCTTGGATGGGAAACCCACCATTCTTTTAGTTAGCTTCCCCCAAGTCCCAAGCAGACTCCTGTGCCTTTTTTGTGGCTTTGTCTCACGAGTACGAGAGTGGTTATTTTTCCATTCACAGGTATCCAACTAAAACAGTAGCTGATTGGTGACAAAGTACTTTGCAAAGCTAAAAAACAGCACGCAGTAATGGAATTAATTTCAAAACAGAAATTTAAGTAGCCCGTAAAACTGGCTTAAAGAGTGCAGTGTGCATGTGCAGACTTCACACAGAGCTTCTAAGTATGTACTGGATTCAAAAGACAATGTTTTGACATGACTGGGCCTTTATCATGCACAATGCACTGTTTCTATGCAAACTGTGAGAGCTGATCTGTCCGGGTGACATAGGCTCCAGCTCCCCTCAGCCCTGAATTGGATATTAGTAGTATGACAAATGTTTACTTAAATTAATTACAGAAATATTATGTAAGAGTAGGTCACGGATTGTAGGTTCTGATTTTTAAATGGCTGAACAGGAACAACCTGAGCTTCTTGTATAATATTACACTACAGTATATACACTGTAGTATACAGGGTGGGCCATTTATATGGATACACCATAATAACATGGGAGTGGTTGGTGATATTAAAGTCCTGTTTGTGGCACATTAGTATATGTGAGGGGGCAAACTCCTCAAGATGGGTGGTGACCATGGTGGCCATTTAGAAGTCGGCCATCTTGGATACAACTTTTGTTTTTTCAATAGGAAGAGGGCCATGTGACGTGCGTTCACCAGATATCAACACGATTTCGATCCGCTCCTCACGTGTTTACCTCTTCGACATGTCAATGGCTGTGAACAAAGAGAAACTTGTAAATAACTCATGAAAGAATAAAGTTACGCTGAAACTAAGCACACCATTGTTTTTCTTGTGACATTACCAATAAGTTCGATGTGTCACATGGTCCTCTTCCTATTGAAAAACCAAAAGTTGTATCCAAGATGGCCGACTTCTAAATGGCCACCATGGTCACCACCCATCTTGAGGAGTTTGCCCCCTCACATATACTAATGTGCCACAAACAGGACTTTAATATCACCAACCATTCACATGTTATTACGATGTATCCATATAAATGGCCCACCCTGTGTTTCTAACTAACTAAGCAGCTCATTTTCTTTCTTTTGCCAATACTTTCTTTAAAGATACAGCAAATCTTGGGGTCAACGTAAAATAAAGGCAGATGTGAAATGTAAACGTTTGATCAGAGGTCAAATGTGACGTGATATTTGGATGCAAACTGTAATGTGATATTTACAATCCCCATATACCAGTATCATTTCCCAAATGTTGCCAATACAAACAGACAATTTTAAAGATAAAGCTTCAAATGAAAAGTTGACCTTATTCGACCCTGATGAAAAGGTCAGAGGTACAATGTAATGTGATAGTTATAGGTTATCGATACAAACAATGGCAATAAGAAACATAGTTTTAGATGGCTCTATGTAGCATTATTATCACCTTCAGATCAATCTATTGATAGTGAAGGAGAGATCAGAGGTCAAATGTGACATGATAATCTTGATACAGCTATTTCTATATGTTGACAATATATGCCACACTAGTAAAATCATAGTTTCCAAGTTAAAAGTTTTGTCCGTTTTCAGCCAATAAACAATGGAGTTTATTGGCAGAAATCTAACAGACAAACTAAAAAAATCATTTTTCGTCACTGATTAATAGGAAGAAGGCTGAAAACTGAACTAAGGGCGCGTACATATGAACATCATTTTATAACTCCGTGACCTGTAGTGTGCTAAGAATTGGCATTTTAGCAAGGTAGGAAATGTACTGTAGAGTCTGGATTTTTTGATATAAATGGATAAACTGTTTACAAAAAAGATGTTTTTAGTCATAAAACGGGTCTGAAAAGAACCATCAAGGCATGATATGTAGTGCTGCCACCTTCAGCTAACTGCAGTGCTCTGTCATCCTTTTATGAAGAGATGTTGACATCAATGCAGCCAAGAGAGCATATCAATCTATTCTGTTTGAAAGCATGCATGAAATGCTTATAGATATTATTTTATGCAGATGTTTAGCTATAAAATTGAGTTTGTTTATTTACATGAACTCTTTGTGTTACATTGTTTTCTTTAGTGACATCACCTATAGCATCCTGTTTGAGGCAGTGACCGTGCTGCTGGTATTCTTCTCCTATCAGCTCTTCTACAAAGACATCCTCAGAGATGGAATTATATACCAGCACATCATGAAGGGACGATGGTGAGGAAACACACTCGCTCACACTCCACTGAAGACTACACTTAACTTGAAGTGCCCATATTAACAGAAAAGGTAGAAATGGAAGTGTTTTGTATGTGATTATGTGCTCACAAGCCACTTTATTAGTTATATCAAACTGGTCCCCCTTTTGGCTTGCTTGACCTGCTTGAATTCTTAGTGGCACAAATTAAATCTGGGTACCCTGTGGTCATAAAAGGATGGACATGGTCAGCAACAATCCTCAGGTAGTCGCAGTGTCTCTAGAAAATCTCCCCAACAGCATTGCACCATCAGTACCTTGAACTGATGATGCAAGGCAGGATGGATCCATCCTTTCATGGTGTTTATACCAAATTCTGACCCTACCATCTGAATGCTGCAAAGTTTTTCTTCTGTTATCCAACAATTTTGCGAAGTCCATGCAACATAACCTGACAGGAGTGACCCCCGGTGTGCTCTTCTGCTGCCCCACCTGCTTCAAGGTTCAGCAGGTTGCATGTTCAGAGATGCTCTTCCACAAAATGTTGCAATTTGAGTTACTGTTGCCTTCTTAAAGCAATTTGACCATTCCCCTTAAGGTAGGGGTGTCCAACTCCAAGCCCCAAGGGCCGGTTACCTGCAGGTTTGAGACAGCTGATTTAAAAGGCTAAATGACCTCCTCAACATGTCTTGAAGTTCTCCAGAGGCTGGTAATGAACTCATTATTTGATTCAGGTGTGTTGTTCCAGTGTGATAAAACCTGCAGGCACCGGCCCTTGAGGCCTGGAGTTGGACACCCTGCCTTAAGGCCTTTTGACCCTGTGAACTGCTGCCAACTGCATATTTGCTCTCTTTTTATACCATCTTCTGTAAACCCTTGAGATAGCAGGTTGATTTAAACATGCCTAAATGAGTTACTGTCACATCATTGGCTGGTTTCAGGACATAGTATATATGTCTGTCTTCCTCCCTTCACCTCTAGCCAGTGGCAGCAGATGACTGCCCCTCCCTGAGCTTGGTTCTGCCAGGGGTTTCTTCCTGTGAAAAGAGAGTTTTTCCTTCCCACTGTCACCTAGTGCTTGCATCTGTTTTTTGTTTTTTTTTCTCTCTAATATTGTAGAGTCGTTACCTCATTATAAAACATCCCTTGCGGTGACTGTGATTTGTGGCTATATGCAAATTAAATTGAATATTTTTAATTAATAAGCAGCTGAATAGGTATATCTATTAAAATAGTCACTGAGTGTATCTACATGACTGCGCAGTGCATGTGCAGAACGCCTACAAAGCAGCCAGTTTGGCAAACCTTAAAATAAACAATGAGCTGCTGCTTCAGTCTGCCATTTTTGTTCACTTGCTAGAGTGGCTTGTCTGACTCTAAAACGTCTAAGCAATGAGCAAAAACACCAAATGTTCTGTTGTTGGCTGCAGACCTGCACAAGTCTTCAGGCACATCTGAGAAAACGAGACTCGGTGATTTATTTTTGTTTTTGATGATAATTCCACAGAACAACAGGGTGTTTGCATGCAGCATGGCTAATATCGTTCCACTAGCATTGATGCTTGTCACTGTCCAGAGCTATGGGGAACTTATTGTATTGTATCATTGAAGCTTGAAGATCCTGTTTGGGCAGAGGAATAAATGGTTATAATACATGTAATTGTGACAGGGGAAAAATAGTTGCATTGAAATATTTATGCGGTGGTTAACGGCTTGACTTCTGCAGGATTCACAAGGTGTTAGCCAAGAGCCCTCAGGCTGCTGTGCCATACTATAAGTTGCAGTCCATAACTAATGTTTATGCCAAATCAGCTGATCAATAGATTGCATTTTTTGGGAGGGGAGCTAAAATGTCTGAACCTGTAAATAAATATAATAGGGTTTTTTGTATTTTTTATAAATACAGCCCCATAATATTTTTGTTTTTCAGTCAAATAATCTACTCACATAAAATTAACCTGTTGGTTGTCCTTGTCCCATTTAACTGATACCAAAAGAAGAAAACAAAACTAATTTAGCCAATCACAGCCACAGCAGTGTGAGAGCGAAACATTAGCCTGTTTATTATAATAAATGTTAATGCAAGCCTGTACATGGAAATGGTTTTCTTGAATGTTATTAAATTTAGATAACTGCTGTATTTTGATGCATTTTGTTTGAGTCCAATAGTTGCAGTTTAGACTAACACAACCAAAGCGAGCACTTTGGCTCAGTGGATTGAAGTGATGAAAGGTTTTCAAGTGACAAAACAGCTTTGAAGGCCATCTAATAAGATTTAGTGTTTCCAGAAAGTAAAGCACAAACAGTGATATTAGATCCACAAGAAATTACAGCTTACGTGTAAAGAAGGGAAAACTGACTAAGATTGATGCCCAACATAGACACGTGTAAATGGCGAGCGGGTTGTTAGACGTGGCTGTAGACACGCACCTGCATGCACATATGTGCGTTTTGCTTTCTGCTGCACTGTGAAGAATATGGCGTGATCAGCGACTAGGAAGGTGCTAAGGCTGACTTTGCAAAAGAGCTGATTTTTTTTCCTCTCTCTCTGGAGAAAATCCTCACAATCTGTTCCTATTCTGTTTCTAAAATTAGCATTTCTTGTCTTTAGCAGGTAAGGAACACTTTTAAACATGACCAAATAACCCCAGTGCTTTTATTCTCAGAACTTTTGCGGAAGGCTTCACTTATTATATATCTAATAAAGAAAACTAAAGTGCTAAAGATGAGAGTGATTGTCTCCGTGCCTCCTTATATTATTCAAAACCTTTATTGTTCAGCCCTTCAATTATTCACACATGATCTAATTTTAAAGAATTGAAATAAAGATAAGACCACAACTGTAGGGCTTTATTCTTTATGTGTGCTTTACTTTTAAGGCCTAATCTAAGCAGTGAATATAGAGACAAATGATGAACCCAGTACGAATGCAGCTACTACTCCATACTCTTTGTGATGCAAGAAAAAAGGGAGGATAAAGTCAAATAAAATAACAAGCCCAATTTCCTTTGACTTTTCATATGCGCTGAGGTATAAATGTGCATTTATGTCTCACATTGAGTCCGAATGTCCAGTTTTGTCTTTTTAAAACCGTTATCATCCCTTTTCCACAGCATGTGTTTAACCAGTCGACTGGTGAAGACCCTGCTCTACAACTTCATAAGGCAAGAGAAGTGTCCTCCTCCTTCAACCCACATTTTCGAACCAAAAGCTGAGGGCGGCTTGCTTTATGGTCTGGCGTCAGGGGTGGCAAGTACGAGCACACTCATCAACACACGATAAAAAAAGGGAAAGCTTAATTATTATTGTATTTACTAATCAGATTGCTACCCAGATAAGAAGGCAGATCCCACTTTTTGTGTGTTTATGTTTTTATTGAAATATCTTTATTTTTAATTCGTAGTCAAAGTGTGAATATTTAAACAGTTTACTTTGTACATTTCTGTAAAACTTTGGAACTTTGGTCATTTTCACACCTTTAGTTTGTTTACTTGTAGCTTTTCCCCGTGGTCTGATTTGTTTTCAGATGAATCAAAATGTGTCACTGAAAACTACGTGACAATGTTCAGTCTGCTCACTGGCCACATGTATCTGTGGTGGGGTGCTGTGTTCTGGACTATTGGAGAACTCAGAGAATTTATGTTCAGTTCACGGCTAGTTGCTAGCCTGCACAGACCTTTGCACATCTATGGTACCTTCCCACACTGAGAATACAAAGGATACGAGGCTATGAGAGGTTTTTTAGCTCTACTGTGTTCACACCTACACAAATGAACCCCACCAAGAGGGGAAAACTAATTACTTTGATTTAAACGGACACACTGCAGGTGTGAAAACGCCCTTAGATTACTGTATTATTGCATTAGGGGACTGTGGTGAGCTTTTCAGATGCAGTCACCTGTTTTTTCCTTCCAAATTGTTGCCTAAAATGAAGCAGCGATGTGTCTAGTCACATCCAAAGACTCATATTTTTCCCCGTCTCATATTGTTTCTCACACATACACACACTGCAAAAAAATTCAAATATAATAATTTCTCAATAACATGCCAAATTGAATTCACTGGCTGGTTGGGGTTTTCCTGTGTGAATTTAACTGGGTGCCTACTTTTCTGTCTCCATAACGACTCCTTGTGTTCCTCACCCATTTTTGTCTTTTGTTCTAGTGATGTTGCCACTAGCAACACATCAAAATCAAACTGTTGGATTAACACATCCACACGCCGTAAGATTTATACATTACAGTTATGTTGGGGTGTGGGGGATTTTATAAAATATAAACTGACCCGACGCATCTGAGAAATAAAAGTGAGAGCAACGCTGCTGAAATGAATGACAAAAAAATGAGCGGATTTTTGTTGTGTGCATTTTTAGCTGGTAATGTGCACTGTGTGTGCCTGTTTCAGTGTGAGAACAGGGCCGGGTTTCCCCCACGGATAAACGGTCTTTGTCGGTTGTTGGTGGCAGATTCCTATCAGTGAGCCATCACCATTCAAGCCAGCCTGTCTGTCTGTGGCCAGTGATCAGCTCGATGAGTTATGGTGCCCTGTCCTGTTCTGTAATCCTCTAGAGCCTGTCTGTCTGCAGCCGCCTCCCTTATACACACACACGCAGACCAACAAAGACACAAGCCCTCTTATGCTCAGAGCTCAGAAACAACACTTGTTTTCTTTCTCTGTCTCTGTGTCTCGTATGCATGGAGGCATTTGGCACTGACAGAATATACAAGTGGGTGTTATTCTGAAAACAGTAACTATCAGATGACTTTCTTGAACTTCGTTATACTAGCAAACGTTTGGCTAGTTAGGAGAATTAGACCAGTTTCACAACTGAAGGGCAGTTTGCCCCTCGTGGTTGGGATTGCTCAGCTTGCGAAAACGATTATATAAAGTCATCAGTCGAAAATAACTGATGATATTAAACTAGACTACAACTGTTGAGCCATGCAAAGCTATATTTATGCAAAATAGTGCTCTGAGTTGAATGATGGCATTTATGTTGAGCCGATTTCATTTTATCATCTCAGTCTACTGAACTAAGTAGCACAGAGGACAAAATACAGCTGAGGCAAAGAGCAGTATTATTCATCTGTATTAATGTGGCCGTGTACTAAAGGATGTCACAGAAAGATTTCATGGGTGAGAAGGATACACATGCTTTGTTCCTGTACTTGAGTAGAATCTTCGTCTATCTGCGCTTTACTGGAGCGTTTAGCTTTCTGACCACATTTTACTTTTATTTGTTACATCTGTACTTTCTACTCCTTGCATTTTTGAAACGTGCTCATTACTTTAGGTTTAAGACATTTGAGGAGAGTTATTGTTTCCTGTGAATGAGTGCGTTTCCAACAATAAACCAGTTGGAACCTAATAAAGGAAACAATAACACAATCTTATTGATGTATCCATCACTGAGGGTTATTGTAAAGGAAGAGATCACTCAGGGGGTTAAAGTGACTGCGAACGATCCAAAATGGCGTTTTTGGCGCAGATGTGTGTAAATTGTGGTAATGGTATTTCAGCAAATAGCTAGCACTACAAATGTGGAGAAACATTTTTGAAGTGGAAGGCAATATTTCTAATAGCTCAACAAATATCAGCAAACGCACAAACTGTTTCTGTGCAGTTTTTCCACACAGTGGGTATGCTATTCACAGTTGTTTTATTTCTTAAAGAAAGGAAAGAATGTGTGAGGAGTTCATTTAGAGATGTAACCCCTAAACACACACACAGTTTGGTCTGGACTAGTTATGACCAGTGTTGGTCAAGTTACTTGAAAAAAGTAATCAGTAACTAATTACTGATTACTTCCCCAAAAAAGTAATCCGTTACTTTACTGATTACTTATTTTCAAAAGTAATTAATTACTTAGTTAGTTAGTTACTTTTTAAAAACACGATTTACAACCTGAAGAGGTGATAAAGCGATAGATCTTTCAGCCCAATTCTACTTTTTCTGCATAATCCATCATACAAAATGTAATCAAATGGAAAAGTCTCTTTTTTTTAACTTGTTTTATCAGTTTTAATCTTTTAACTTTATGCATCAAGCAAAAATTTAATTATATGCAACATTCTCTGACTTGAATAAATTAGTTTAACATTTAAACCTATTTTCTGCACATTCCAGCACATAAAATAATATATTTTTTGTGTTTACACTCACTCTTTCAAATAGATGCAAGTAAAACACAGCAGAAAATAAATAAAGTCAAAGACTCAGCTGTCCTGTTGCTCTATTTTCACCTGTAAAGCAGGACTGCGGTAGGCGGAGGTTTACCCTGGTGCAGGTGTGCCGTGGTCAGTGGAAGAATCCGCGAGTTTCTCTGTGAATTTCCCATTACGTCATTTTGCACTCCGTGCTTGCTTGGAAGTTTAGGGTTTTTTTTCTGCTGTAAAAATAAGTTTTCTTCCCACGCACGATGGACGCTAATGTTTTTGTCACATTTTATGGAATCAAACTCAAAGTAAGGTCAGTACTTCCACGCTTTAAACGCTGCACGCTCATACTCTCTCCCACAATCGATATGTGATCCATTGTTGATCTGCACACAGCTGTTGTCACTAACTTATGTCACTGTCACTGTCATGAGACATTCTCGCAAAAAATCACGGTTTTAGTAACGCAGTAACGCAGCGTTCCTACGGGAAAGTAACGGTAATCTAATTACCGTTTTTGCAATAGTAATCCCTTACTTTACTCGTTACTTGAAAAAAGTAATCAGATTACAGTAACGCGTTATGACACTACCTGTTTTGTTTTTTTATACTTGCCATGCCTAAACACTTGAATCGTGGACAGATTTTTTCCAAGAACCAGACACTGACCTTGGCAAAGCAAAGCAGTTCTTGAGTTTCTTTGGCATTTTAATGTCTAAGGGGTAGGATGTCTGTCACACACTCTGCTGTCTCAGTCTGAGCAAGCGTCTGCAGGGGGGATTATCACCCAGACTGGCAACTCAGGAGCTTTTCCTCCCCTCCTCTTCACTCCCCTCCCTCTGCTTCCATAGGAATTCAATTGGTAATTAGCCTCCAGGTGCTGATAATCAAAGGCACTTGTTTAACTGATCAGCTGCAAGTGTGACCACCTCTATAAAAGGAAGAGATCTATCTGCTTGTTCATCTGGACCAAGGAGGAATGAATTCAGCAATGATCTAAGAGAAGCAATTGTCTTTGCCCTTCAATCAGGGAAGGGTTATAAAACTATTTCAGAATAACTGGATTTTTCACAAGTGGAAAACTGTTAAGACAGTTGCCAAACTTCCTAAGAGTGGATGTCCCAGCAAATGTACCCTGAGGTCAGACTGTGCAAGGGCAGAGAAATATTTAAAAAAAAAACAAAAAAAAAAACAACTACATCTCAGACTCTTCAGGACTTAGCAAGTTCATAACAGTCCAACTAGAAGAAGACTTCAGGACTGTCATAAGAACAGTCATATCAGCAGAGCTTAGGTTTGCAAAGTTGCATCTGAACAAACCACAAGACTTCTGTAACAAATTCCCCTGGACAGACAAATCAAAATGGAAATGTTTGGCTATAATGCACAGCACCATGTTTGGTCAAACATCCAGCATATCAACACAAACACCTCACACCAACTGTAAGGCACGGTGGTGGGGGCGTGATGATTTGGGCTTGTTTTGTACCTTGCAGGCATTGAGTCAACCATAAACTCCTCTGCGTACCAAACTATTCTAGATTCAAATGTGAAGCTATCTTTGAAGCTTGGCCCAAATTGGGTCATGCAACAATATAGCACAGCAGCAAAGCTACAGCAGAATGGCTGAAAAAGAAGACAGTAAACATGTTTCAGTGGCCCAGTCAAAGTCCAGACTTCAACCTGATTGAAGTGCTGTGGTGAGACCTTAAGATAGCTGTGCAAAAATGAATGCCCGCAGACCTCAACTGAACTGAAGTAGCACTGTAAAGAAGAGTGTCTCGAAACCCCCCACATTCATGTACGAGACTGATAAAGTCATACACTTTATCATACAAGTTATTGTTGCTAAAGGTGCTTCTACAAGCTACTGAATCATGGAGTGTACTTCTACTTCCACATTCCGTCTTCTGCATTTTTGGCTTTGTTTTTGTTAAATATGTAATGACACAAACAGCTTTCTGATTCTGCAGTTTGTTATCTGCAGTCTACATGATTAATATTGAGTTAGCAGCAGCCACACAGACACGCTATGTGTACGTGTATGTGACATTATTGGCATAGCGCACTTAACAGAAAATGATACATTTCTAGCTTGGACTGGAGACTGCTCTCATTTTGCTATTAGGAGTGGAGGATTTGTTGTGGCAGAACTTTGTATTATCATTATGACGGTTACAAAATCTGTGGAATGTTCTCATATGTCGGATATGTTTATGTTACCATGGTTTTGGATTGCATTTGGATAAATGCGCTTTGAGCATATTTTTTGTGAAGAAGTGTGTTTATTTATCGTCTGCACAACATGTTTCCCCACATGAATTTTTTTAAGATAATCATCAGAGGTTTGACATATCCACATGCGCGCATGTGTGTGTGCGTGCATGTGTTTGTATCAGTGTATCTGCGTGCTTGGCCAAAACATTGGGCTAAAGCCCTGAAGTCATATTTCATTCACTGTTATGCAAGTAAATAAGTAAGTAGCACACTGTGTCTGTCTCTGTTGACCAGTGTCTGTCTGCGCTGTGTTTTTAGCCGTAACTATGTGGAATCCTTTCCAACTCCAGCTCCCTTCTCTAGTGTCTCCACTGAGGTGTTTACATGTTCACGTTGCTCCTGAATTAGAAAAGCAAAAATTTCACTCGTTTCATAGAGATTTGAACTCTTGTATGTTTTTTTGTTTTTTTTAATAAGCCTGCTTCTATTGCTGGAATTACTGCAGCTGAAAAATGACAGTCGTCAGATGTTAAGGAGTACAAGCCAGCTTAATTAGGACTGAAATTTTTAAATATAACTATGTTCACTCCATTACTACAACCTGCATTATGAACTGCATCAGAAGAAATAAAGTGAGAGTCGAGGTCAATATCAATTCATCTAGGTGATCTGGACTTAGAGGGTTTTCAGCCCACCTAATGTTTTGATTTAAATACTCTGTGCGCCAGTATTCGCGTGTCTGATGGCAGTAGTCATTATGCAAGACTAAGGCCAAGTAAAGCAACAGCACCGCATGTTCTGTTGCAGAAACTTGCAGTGTGGTCTGGCTTTGAGTTTCTATAGACTGTGGGTGCACATTGTGAGGAGAAGTGCAGATAATGAAGAGGTTGTTTTGGTAACATGCTCATCCTGCAAGTAAAGTAAGGTTTTCTGGGGGCATGGTTTGCATGTAGCACCTTTCAGCACCCCCCAAGTCCTAAAGCCCAGATTCTCATTTCAGCGTAGTAGCCTCTGTGAGAGAGTGTGTGACCTTCTCTTTTCCTCACTTTCCCCTTCCTCCTCCTGGTGTCCTCCTCCTCCTCTTTTTCCACTGGGCAGCTGGCCAGGTCCTGAGCAGCCTAAGCAGGGTAGCATTATTGGGTTTATGTGGTGGGCAGGCAGACAGGCAGAGGGAACCAGGCCAGATGGCTAACAAACAGCACCCACTAAGGTAAAATAGAGCTGTGTGTGTGTGTGTGTGTGTGTGTGTGTGTGTGTGTGTGTGTGTGTGTGTGTGTGTGTGTGTGTGTGTGTGTGTGTGTGTGTGTGTGTGTGTGTGTGTGTGTGTGTGTGTGCGTGCGTGCGTCAGATATAGTGCAGGAAATGTGGCTGCCAGACCGGTCTCTCTGAAACTGCTGGGCTAGTCACTGTGGTGCCAGTGAAGAGATGTACGGGGCTCCGTCACAGCTTGGCCTTCTCTCGCTTGATCTTGTTTTCTCTCACACTCGCGTCTCTTTCTGGCCAGCAGAAATGAAAGCTTATCATGTGCGTGTGTGTGCGTGTTTGTGTGTAAGGGAGAGACAGAGTGACCAGTGCAAATTATGTAATTCATCTCTCGGGGTTATTTTTTTTTCTTGTTGTTGTCAAAGCACTTTGCTGATGTTCTTTCACCCACATATAAACAAGCTTCGTCCCCTCCTCTATGGAATTGGGTTCACATTCCTAAACACAAACGTTGGAGTAGCTCTTGGCTAGTCATTAGTGAACCAACATGTAAACATAAGGAGAAAAATAAGGGGGGGGAAACGTGTTTGAAAAGCTCCTTTTTCAGAATGCAAAGTCATTTAAGACAAATTAGTTTCAGGCTTCTTCAGTCAGAAACGTTCTTTTTGTCTTGGACGCTTTTGTTTCCCATCAGTCCAAACAGGATACATGAGAATGCCTCTTTAATTTTCTTCAGTTATTTTTTTTATAATATGATGGGATGCCGGCTTAAACAGGCGTCATATCAGGGCTCAGGGCAGCTAATTAACATGGCTCCATGTGTAACTTCAGCCAGACGTTTGTTACGCTCTTCCAGCCTTCGGCTCTAGATGGCAACAGATCTGCTTGGCTTGTTCTTGAGCTCACTAGTTGGATCATTGTGGGCTCACAACTGCACTCTAACACTTGGTTCACGCATTCTGTTTGGCTAGACGTGGAGGAGCCAGAGACTGTCATCTGTGTACCTTGCTGTTCATGTTTCTTGAGCTTTCTCTTGATGCTTGAAAACACCAGCACTTCGCTTGCTCTACAAGAAATTCTCTCATCTCTCTCTCATCACCCAACAAGAAAGAGGGGGGGACAAAAAAACCCTAACCCAGTAGTTCCACTTTCCGTTTGTGCTGTGGCGCCGTCTGTGTTGTTTCAAATTTCAGGTGCTGCAAACCATTGTGCGTGACTCCATTGTGCCTATTTGGCCTTGATTACATCAGTCTGGCTGTGAATACTTTTCTTTTTTCCCCACTGAAGTGTAAATCTGTTTTTAAGGCTGAAAAGGACTCAATTGTCAAATGATTTCTTTGATAAGATTTCCATGTACAAGCTAACTGCTCTTCCAACTGAATCTTACTTCAATTTTCTGTAGAAACAGAGGACTAAAGTTTTCAGTCCAGTCGATCCTCAAATATGATTCATGTTCTTACAATGAATGAAGTTGCTTTTAATTTCTCATGTTTACGTAGTTTCACAGTGACTTTCATTTCAAATACAAGTCGTGGTACACACACGTTTTCTTTTAGACTCCACAGGAAGCTGTAGGAACCCGCTGTACTCTAATCTGATCATCACTGAACAGCAGACACATACTGAATGGCAATATAGTATGCAAAGCAGCTCAATGTTCAGGTGACAGACACCAAAAGCAGATAATCTTACCAAAACACCAGTAATGTTTGCCATTAAACTTCCACATCAACTTAAAAAGATAACGAAGCATCTGGGGTTTGGATTGACTAGTTTCTGTCATTCAGCAAAGCGTTTGTTCATCTATACAAAGCGTCGACCAGCTAATGTCTCTTTTTTCGGGGCTAATCGAGGGCGCTCTGTGGGATTTGGTTCAGTGCTCTTGGAGGGCCGTTTAAACTCTCTGTTGCAGATCTTCCCCTAGCTTTCTCCACATAGAGTTTATGCTATAGACTGGTGTGAATGCAACTCCCTGAGCATGTTCTTTTGTACGTTTAAGCTTGGTTTTCTTGGTTTAAGCTTATGAGTGCTTCTGCCGTGTCTCATCCCCTCTGTGCGAGTACTCTTTGATCCTACTTCAGATGTTCCGTGAATTGAGTTGTATCTTTTCATCGACCTCTCTCTTGTCTGAAGCAACCTTTTCCATTGTTTCACACCATTTTTTGCAGTTATTCTATGTTGTCTAATGTACTGCAGGTCTTTATTAACTCAACTGTGTATGAAAGAAAATACTTTTTTATGCTGTTGTGATGAGTTCAGTTATCTTCTGTGTTCAAGCTAAAGATGCTTGACCTTTACTCTGAGCTCACTTCACTTGTGTTTGCCTTTTTTTTTTTTTGCCTTTTTTCTTTTTTTTTATGAACCAGCTTCAATTTATAGAAATTCATATTTAATATATAAAACCACTCGGCGAGTTACAACTAATCCAGATACTCTTTGTTGCCATTTATAGGAAGTATATCCATGCTTTCTCATATGACAGTATGGTTGGTTGTTTTTTTGTGTGTCTGTTTTTGTTTTTGTTTTTTTATTGGTTTTTATGCATTATGAGCAAAAACAACAACGTATTTATCTGTCTATCTGTACATAAGCTTTCTTGTACCTCTAATTGTGTCTCTAAATTCCACATTTCTTTTCTTACAGTTTTAAATAAAACTTAATAAAAGAGAAAAAACCCTTGGTGAAAAAGATTGTGTCTTGCTCTTTGCAGGCGGTCTGTGGAGTGTCTTCACATTGGGTGGAGCTGGCAGCAGAGCTGGGATAGACCAGGAACATGACCCTTTACCTTTGTCCAATCAGAGTCTTCTGTTACTGCTGGTATTAGCCAATCTGACAGATGGGCCTGAATGGCCCAACCCCTACCGCCAGGCTATTACTTGTTTCAGAAACACACAAGGTAATATGTACTAGATAAACAAGGCGTGTGTAACACAGCATGCGAAAATCAGATTAGACGAACATATCAAGAAAAAAACAGATTTCATTATTTATCTTTTTATTTTCTACGAATCTCTGATTTGAAGAAGTCAAACTGTGTCTGTTCTTTGAATTATCGTGGTTTAGTAGTGACGCACATAGATACTCCGTCAGTTGTAGTGCGTTCGTAAATGATTAAACTTCTTATTTAAGACCTCCATTAGGTTTCTAAGAAACATCAGCCACAGTCTCCATGGAGTTATCCCTCCGAGCTAAAGATGGATTTATGGAGTTGTAAAAAACAAGATAACATGATAAAAATGTGTATTTTACGTAGTAGCTGTATATGTTCTGTGTTATTGTCATGTTGTTATTGAGATTCATATCAGTACGAAAGCTGGATAAATATTAACTGGTAACTTACGGTGAAGGGGTGGCATTAAAAAGGTGTGCTTTTCTTCCCACTGCTCTTTTTCAATATGTAAACTGAATCAGAACAGAGTGATATTGGAGTGCATTATTTTGGTTGTTTTGTTTTTTTCCTAAATGCTTTTCTCTGTATTGCTTACATTCCCAAAGTCAAGAGTGCTACGGCCCACTTCAAATCCTTAAAAATCTTAAACCTTCACTCTAAAGGGATGTATTTCCTTATTTCATTAAAAATTTTACTACTAACACAGGTTAGTTGTTGTAAATTGCTGACAATTGGCAAAGTGTTAAGTCCAATGTGTTACCCACCTGCCACTGGGACACAAACTTCAGTACAAGAGGTGTACATTTAGGTCAGAGTGAAAGTAATATCACAGACTAGCCGCCTCCTCTTAATAGTTTTTATATAAATATATAACTGCACATACTTACAAACAGAATTTTGGTTTTTACTGTTTTCGGTCTGCCTCTTTTTCTGCGCTGTCACACATAATGTTTATGATGTTCCAAAACATATTTGGGACAGTTGTTTGTTTGAGTTATGTGAAAGAAGGCAGTGAATACTAATCCTGATAATATTTACCATTGTCCATGCAGACACATCATCGCTGCCTGTAGAGCAACCTCACACTTTCCAGATCAATTTCAACAGTCTGTACACTGCTCTGTGTGAGCAGCAGCGCTCCGACCAGGCCACGTTACTGCTGTACACCCTGCTTCACCAGAACACCAACATGAGGACGTACGTGCTGTCGAGAACTGACATGGACAATCTGGTGGGTCGGATTGAAGTGAATCTGAATCTGACATTTTGGAAACAAATAACACACTTGCTTAATAAAACACATCATGCAGTCCTTCCACACACACATTCAGTACGGCCGTGAAGTTTCGTCATTCAGGACCGATGCCGTGGCTCGGTGAACAGGCGAGATTAGTGCGGGGATTGCTGTTGATTTTCTGCGTGGGACCGTGCCAGCTGTTCCTTATAAGATAATAAATTCAAAGAAATTTAGTGACTGGAAATCAATCTTTGGCATCTCAGATCAATTTACAAATGATTTAACATGGAAGTAGTATAACTTTTTTTTTGCCTTGTTAGCTAAGACGAGGAACAAACCACAACAGAAGAACTCTATGAGGTTGTTTCCAAGACTTGTTTGGAAATCCTCATAAATTTAATCTTCAGTCACATTTTGAAACTCGTTCAGAAGTAGGGAGGCTACTATTGAGGCTAGGCTCTTTGCTCAACAATGAAGCAATGCTGCGTGACAGTGTAATGAGCTAACAGTGCTACTGCGTATGTTTATTACTAACTGCTAACTTGTTCGCCTCTGGCACTATTAGTAAATTGGGTTAAATAGAATAATGTGAATAACCCCTTTTTGGAATGTGTATACATTATGTTTTATGGTAATTTTGAGCTGTTTAATGGCTTCTTTTCCAAGACTGTTTGGATTTTTGCCCAGTTTTGTATGTGTGGTTTGTCTCTGGTTAGATGATCCATGAAGAATAAGAAGTGTCACTAGAGTTGTTTTTCAGAGCTGTGGCTCACACCTCATCTGTTGGCCAGCTCAAAAGTAAAATGACTTAGTGCCGCCGTAGTCTTGAACATGTCCTTCTTATACAGCCATGGCATGAGAAATCCACACAAAGTCAGAAGCCTTGCAGATGTCAACCCCGAATACATGTTTGACTCCTTTTCTTTTCCCGCTGTTTGTCTCAGGTGTTGCCCATACTCGAGATCCTTTACCACGTAGAGGAAAGAAATTCTCATCACGTCTACATGGCCCTTATCATTCTCCTCATCCTGACAGAGGACGATGCTTTCAACCGGTCCATCCATGAGGTGGTAGGTAGACGCACTTTACGTCTCAGCTGTTAACCGTCTCTCTTGGTGGTAATAGTCAATGATTCCTGACGTTTTTCACCTGGTTCGTCTAACTTCTGTCCCTCTCCATCTCACAGATATTAAAGAACGTCACATGGTACACAGAGAGATCGCTAACAGAGATTTCTCTCGGCAGTTTGCTCATCCTGGTGGTGATTCGCACCATCCAGTTCAACATGACCCGGACAAGGGTAAAATTAACACACGGTGATGAAGACGTTTGTACATTTGTGAAAGAGGCATATGTTACAGTCCTGTGCAAAAGACTTTTTTTTTTTTTTTGAAAAAAAAAAAATTCAATTAATTTTTTTTTTTTTAAATGAGACCCCTGTTCATCGAAGCAAATGAGAGAAAGAGCACAAGGATGTGACATTAATGAGGTGTTATACCGTATACTTTGTATTTCAGATTGTTTCCCTTTGTGAAAATTGTCATGCAAAATGTTTCTCAGTCTAAATGTACTTTCCCTTTCTCTTGATGTCACATTTTACATAGTTGTGCATTCAGAGCTTAGCACATTATTCTCAGTCCCTGAAATGATTATTTGGTGCAGTTTCAATAGCTGACCTTACACTAATTTTTCATCTAATTCCCCAGTGCTGGGGGGGATACAAGGAATCAGAGATCATAATGTCTTTACCCAAAATTAGGCTGTGGTTTACTGAAATATGTATTGCATCATTTTTTCTTACTGTCTGTCATTGCAAATTCAGTCCTAACACAGACCTGATGTTCAGTGCATTCCCAGCTCAGATGATGTAGTGGGCAATAGTTTTCTAGTATTGGTATGTCATCCCAAATGCTGCTTCATATTAAATTTAAAAAAACCAGGCAGTCGTTTTCTATAAGAAGTTTAATCATTTGTTAATATTGTGAAATATATTTTGCCCTAATAAGACTTTATAAGACAGATATTATAGATACATTTTACTGAAACACACACGCTGCCAATTCAGTAAAATCATGCCTGACATACCAAAAGGTAGCTAACACCCAAAGAACAGCTTTGGCTGTGAAAAAGCCAAAGCTGAAGGGCAAACCTTCAAGAAGCCTGAAGAGCTATAAATGAAGACTAGTTAACAAAATTACAAGAAAACTTGCCTGAGGGGGTTCAGGATAAGGTTAATAAGAATAACAAATATTGACTTACAAGCTAATACAAATGTTTTACATAATGTTTTTCCATGTATTCTTGCACATATTGCAGTAAATCGCTGCACTTATTTCCCATTTTCCTGGCAAAACATGAAGCAGTCGGGGTGGGTTTAGACTTTTTCACAGTACTTATTATGTATTTTAACACACATGGCATTTGGCATGATTGGAGTGTTTGAGTTAAAAGCAATTTTCAGTTTGATCTTTATGCCAGTATTGTCTGCTTGCTTGTGTGTGCGTCTTCTCCAGGATAAATACCTGCACACCAACTGTCTCGCTGCACTCGCCAACATGTCAGCACAGTTTCGATGTCTCCACCAGTACGCTGCCCAGCGGATCATAAGGTAAGCAATTAACTAAGGTGTACAAATAATAAAGCAAGTGGGGCATGACAGATGATGAGATGTCTGTAGAATACTTGTATGAGATGATTGAAAAGCAGAAAAAAAGCACGTTCGCACAACACTCAGTAGATTTTTTTTGCAGATTCATGTTGAGGCAGCACATAATATTTGTCATTATAGTAACTTGACAGTAGTTGCAGCAAAAGAGGCTAAAAAAAATAGATTATTTAGTGAGTGGTAAGATTGTGCAAATGACATCGTTATGTAAGAAGGGGGAAATTAAGGGGAAAGTGTTTGGCCCATGTGGAGACAGAAGAAGAGGATGGGGTCCAAACCACACACACAGATACAGATATCAAGTCATTCTTGTCTGTTAACTGCAGACAACAGGAAGGGAATGTTTCCTTCCCTTAAGACGTGCACAGACTCACGCACACTCAAGGATCGTCTTATCTCCCTGCCTGTGTCTCTATCCATATCTGTGACTTTGGTGTTTTGAGTCAGAGAGGAACAGCGTCTCTGTGTTTCTACGTGTCTGTCCAGAAGTGATGTAGAAGAACCGACTCCATGTCTGATGATAATGATAATGGTGATGACTGCGATGGCTCGGGCTGGGCTAAACTGGCTGGCTGCTAGATAAAGGGAATTTCCTGCCAGGAATTTCCTAATGTCAGAGTGGCAGCGCTGAACTCTGCTCCATAATTGACTCTTTGAGAGAATCGCGGCTGGTGCTGTTTATTTTAAGGCGGCAGTGGGTTGATTTGCCCTAACCACAACCCCCACACATCTTTCCTTACTAATTTAACGTTTTCCCTGCTCTCCATCAATATTTCCTTTCTGCCAAATTGTTCCTCTATCCCTGCTCGTGTGTCGGCAGACTCAACAAATGCAATTTAGGTCACTGTAATGCTGCAGGTAATGAGCATCTTCAATCTGCCAGTTGTTTTATAATATTAATCAATTCATTGTTTCGTTTATTAAAAAAATGTACACATGAGATTTAATATTCACAAATAAGAAGCTGGAATTGTGTCTAAATAAACCAGTACAGCTAAATTTGTTGTCATTTTAAAAGCGATCCACGCTCATTTTATTCATATTTTAAATTTGGGGGAAAGGTTTTACTTTTGTCTCTGGTGTGAAAGGTTTGTGGATTGTTATGCAACAAGGTGTGTGCCAGAATGTAACAGAATTTTACAGCACATTGTGTTCTGCCTTCTGGTTGGCTGTAGACCATTGTCAGTCAATCTCGTGCCGAGTCTTCTGTACAGTACAGAATGCGTTCAGCTTGTCAAATTTACATAAGTCTTCCATTGCTAGCCGAAAACATTTTGCACCTTCAAAGGCAACCGCGGGTGCCTTTGCTTTCATTATATGATACTGGACTTATTTTTCTATGAAGGTTTAAACGTGTGGAAAAGTGTGTTCGAGCCTGTCGGAGAAAAGTGTATAAAGTGTGTAGTGAGGGATTTTACGGCCATAAAACATCTATAATAACTGTAAAAAATAAAGTTGGCTACTTTGTGGATTTCACCTATCGCGGGTTATTTTTGGAACGTAACTATCGTGATAAACAAGGCACCACTGTATACCAAATGAGCATCATGTTGTATGAAATAAACAAGTGACTGAGACCATAAAGGCATGAGGAAAATGTTTACTGTGTTTATTTTGAAACCATATGAGCTGATTTTAATAAAGCCCTAAAATAAAATGGTGAAACTATAAATGAGCGTTCCTACATTTCAATTTTAGATTTAGAAAAGAATCCAAGCCTCCAGATGGGTATTTAAAATGAACGCTGTGTCATATATACAAATGTTTAAGCACAATCGAGCACAGTGTGTGTCCATAACGAAACCTCTGCAGTGCTGGGAACAGGACGTCTTTAGGTCTTTAGTGTGTCTGTCATTACTTCGGCCTCATAACTGATTTGGGGATCATGCCAGTACTGTTGAAAT
The DNA here is from genome assembly GCF_041146795.1 of Maylandia zebra. Lineage (NCBI taxonomy): Eukaryota > Metazoa > Chordata > Actinopteri > Cichliformes > Cichlidae > Maylandia > Maylandia zebra. The sequence continues at coordinate 49,964,819 of NC_135173.1, read as the reverse complement.
CTTTTGTGTCACTGATGAGACAGGCCAGCTTGTGACAGTGTGTTATTGTGGGCACCGTCCCAGGTGGAGCTCACTCGGTGGTCTCTCGTTTAAAATGTGGTGGGAAACGAGCGTAGATAGTACAAGAGGTCCTTGAGTAGTTGTGGCTAATAGAGGCTTTGACTTTAGGTCTGAAGATGATAAGTAGACCTCCGTGTAGCTGCTCACATAGCTCTATTTCACCAATTATCCCGGATAATGAGTGCTAGGGGATTTAGAGTGTGAGTGTGCATGTGTGCGCTGTGCTGTGCTGTGCTGACAGGTGGGTAGTTGTAGCTCCAAGGGCTTATCAGAGCTCTGTTTGTGCCTCTTTAGCTTGTTGATGTCATTGATTTTAATTTATTCAGATTTTTTTTAAAATCTTCTTGATTAACACACAAATTAAAGATTTAGCACCCCTGAGCACCCACAGAGGAGATTACAAAGTTGTAATTACAAGATAAGGTCACTAATACTTTTTTATTTTTTTATTTTTATTTTTTTTAACTTTTTATTTTCACAAATAGTACATAATTACATAACATAATACAGTGTACAATTCAAAACCAAAAAATAAACAAACAGACAAACACACATAAAACAAACAACAAACTGATAACTAAACACAAAAAAACCCAAAAAAAACCAAAAACAAAAAAACAGCTCAGTTCCATTACAGTTTAAACACTCAAGAGAATCCTTGTAACATAATATTAGAAACATCAGGTTCCACATAGTTCAAGTATGGTTCCCACACCTTAAAGAATTGATCTGTTTTTGAATGCAGTATACATGTAAGATATTCCAGTGGCACTAAATCCAACACTACTCTTTGCCAACCTTTAATAGTTGGTACTTTTTCATAAATCCATTGGAGTAGTATATTCTTCCTTGCCGCATAGGTGAGAACACAGTACAATCTCCTATTATTCTTGGATATTAATTGCCGGCTGGGGAGGCCCAGTATGAGAGACAGAGGGTCCATCTCCAATTCACAACCAAAACTAATACTTTTAATAACACTGATAATCAGCAGGATGCCTCTTAAAAAATGCATTTTAGAATATTGTCTCTTTTCAGCTATGAATGAGTTTACTCTTGCATGAGCAGAGCAGTAATGGTTACTCTCTGTGGGTCTGTGCATGCATTGACCCAAACTGTTACTACACCCCAGGTGCAGTCAAGCAGACTGATGTTTGTCTGTGTCGTGCCATCATGCGGTCCCATAACAGCAGCGGTTTAGACAAACGCATAAAATAAGAGGCAGACATGTCAGGCTAAAAGGGGGACGACCATTTCCATGTAGAGATGTACACAAATAAAATGTCGCATTTAGAAAAGAAAACATGAGTTGTGGTTAAATGAATCTCCTGGTAGTTCCCTGATTATAGTGTGATGAAATATGAAATAATATTCATTCATTTTAAAAGACTTCATTTACAAATCAAGCAGGTCTGCTTTTAAATTAATAAACTGTTCTGAATAGAAGTTTCTGTTCTTAGCAGAGGTAATGAAAGGTCATTGTTAAGTATAAAATGCCACTTGAGTTGTTTTGTTATTCATCTGTCACAGGCACACTCATTCCTTTTCCGTGTCTCTGTGTCTCCCCTGCAGTTTGTTTGCTTTGCTTTCCAAAAAGCACAACAAGGTTTTGGAGCAGGCAACACAGTCTCTGAGAGGCAGACAAGGAGAGAGCGCAGCGTTGCCAGACTATGTGAGTAAAACTTACAAACACAAACAGTCAGTCCCAGTCTGCACTAAGTTTAATCATATTTGCCAAATTATGTCTCTGCTTGGACTGTGAATAGTAATTAGATGTGGGCATCCGTGGCAGTTTAGCTGAGTTGATCGGTTTGCGTTTAAAGCAGCATATTTGCATCCTTTAGTTTTAAAAAACAGCTGATTTTTATTTTGTTTTTTTCAAGTCAATGATAAATAAGTCTTTCCAAAGGACGCAAGTTATCTATTTTTTAAAGAAATTTAGAAAATAGGCAATCACCGGTTGCTATGTAACTGTGTGTAGTCCTTAACTGGTTGGTGAGGGGATGCCGGTGGAAGTTGCTAAGTGAAACTGGTTGTAAAGAGTTATGCAGTGCTGCAGCAGTAAAGAACATGTCAACGTGTCTGCAAACGCTTGGCGACTGCTTGCTAAGTGGTAGTGAAACTGTGAAAAGTGTGACACAAAATGGGGACTGTTCATCTTCAAAGTAAAACTTGAATTTATTGAAACGTGGAACCAGGAACCAGGCAGAGAGCTTTTACTGCAGTGGTGAATATTCTCCTTAGACTGAGGGCTTAGCATGGATGCGCTAAACATCCATAAATTACTCCTGATGCCCATAAAACCAAAGGATGGCATTTCTTTTACTCTATGGTTGTTCCGCGCATTAAAGGAACACAATAATAATATGTTAATTATTTCTTGGTTATTGCCCAAGCTGGCTGTTTTAGCCTGCAGAGATGAGTGGTCCTCATTTTCTCATTTAAATCTTGGCAAGAAAGCAAATAAGTGTTAACAAATGGACTGTTATGTTCTGATCAGTCCGATTAATCATCAAAATGACTCCACTGACCGTTTGATCTTAACATTCAATAATGGTGAAAAATGAGCATTATCATAGCCTTTGAGTTTTAATAATTACGTTTTAAATGAATACAAACAAGAGCATTGGCTACTTCTACACTTGAGTTGGTTTTATTTGATGTATTTCTGTGTTCCAGATTTTATTTTTTTATTTTAATTTTTTTTGTCTAATTCCACCTGATGTTTTTGAGGCGTTGAACATTTATAAAACAACGTAGACACGACTGGTTAAAAATAAAGAATGATTTGGCATAATCCAGCACCATAAAGCAACTTTACAGTTTCTGTGGAACAAAGCGAAAAGAAAGGCAGTAACTAGCTAGCTAGTTATTTTGCACATTATTCTTTTGACAGAAAAACAACAAAACAGACAGTTTAAAAAAATTAAATACGGTATTGACTGACAGCAAATTTGTCTTTTTAAATATGTTGATATGACAGTCACACCTGACAAGAGCATTTTGTTGGCTATTGACAAACATATGTCGTCTGTATTTGCACGTAGACGCCGCTGCCCTCGGGTATGTTTGTCTGCCTTTTGGTCTGGCTGTCTCATTAGATTTGCTTGGTCCTAGATAAGCGTGCGTATGCAAACACATTTGTGTGTGTGTGTGTGTGTGTGTTTGTTAGTGCGAGTTTGGACAAGGTCCCCATAAATACCCTAAGGTGTTGAGGAAACATGAGCGTATGTGAGTGCTTCTTCAACCGTGTAGTGACTGTCTGATGAGGCCCCTTTACAAGCAGACATCTACAGTATGTAACACACATGTATAAAGCATAATTATCCACCCTTGTTTGGATGCCTCCTTCCTTCAGGGTCTATTGTAATGCTCTTTTTTTATTTACAAACATGCATAAGTGGACATTTTATATGACTGAAAATCAAATGGAGAAATAAAGAGATCGGTTTGCCACGATTGCATTTTCTTAAAAAAAGAAAAAAATTGTGAGTACAGCGGTTATGAGAAAATGGCCTTAAAGTTAATATAATAGAAGCGAAAAATTCAAAAAAGTCAAAGACATGCTCATGCATGGGAGTACGAGGTCAAAAAATAAGGTCATCTACACAACAGCACTCTTTTGATAGAGACTCACTTTAGTGCTCAAGGGTACATGGCAGATTTTCAGCTCGATTATTTCATGGGAATTTTGAATGAGTGTTTTCCTTGAAGTGTCTGACACATTCTCTGGGTCATAGACTTTAAAGACAGAACTGGTCAGCTTTTCTGATATTGTCGTTATCCTTGAGCTTAGACTATACTAACTGGCTGTGGCATTGGTTCCCATGTCTACTATCCACGTCTCCGTGTCCACACAGTGTGCTGTAACGAAAGGGAACATGTTGTATATTTGGACACACACACATATATATACACACTCGAGGTGAGACATAAGTCGAGTGAAATTTTGTCTTGAGCACAAGCTCGAACAAAACTACACAATTAGCCTTCCCCTTGTTTTGAGTGGTGAATATCTTAGTCATAGGTGTTTTTGAGCAGTGGAGGAGATTTGTTGGAAAGAAGGGCTTTCCAGCCTGCTGTTGTCTTACATCTCTCTTTCACCTTCAAGTAGCACAGGTGAAATTGAAAAGCAGATGTTTGACAATGTGTTTTCAGAAATTAAAGCAACTTTAGTAGCGTCTGTTTATTTATTTCTTCACATATTGCCATGTAACTTTGGATATGTGCCACACTGAGTATTGTCTACTTATCAGACGGAAGCTCCATGGGCTGTCTTTTGACAAACATATGCCAAGTAATAGTGTATGGCTTACCATGTTCTTATTTTCAGACTCCTTGGCTTGTTGTTTCCCTCCAAAATGTTGGCATTTGTGAGTAAGATTTAAAGTGTTGGATTGAGTGTGCTATTGGGTCTTTTATTACCAAGCAAAAGGAAGGACATTCCCAACAGTCTATTCTCGTGCCTGTCGGTAAATGCTAGTATGCTAAACTAAAATGTTTAACATGGTCTGCATCATGCCAGCTTAGCTTGTTTACATGCTGAAGGTGGCATTTAGCTTAAAGCACTGTTGTACAGCCGTATAGAGCAGAAACAGAATAATGAGGGGTCTCTGAAATGTAAATATACCTTTAGGCTCTGCACTGCTAGAGCTTTTTTTTTATTGTTAATTCTCTTTGATTTGAGGTTGGCATAGATGGGGAGTTTAAAATGTAGACCCGATGAGCAGCAGTTTGCTGCTTGTTAGCAACTTGTTAATAAAATCTCAGAAAGTAGTCGCTGTAAGTAGCTGATTTTTGTCAGAGCAACACCTAAGCATCCCTAAGATACTCATTATGCCCAGGTTTAGGCTTCACATTGGTTTATGCAGAAAATAATATATGAAACTGACACAAAGCTGCTCTGAGGCCTTAAATTGTATATGAACAAGTATAAAGTATAGCCATTTTTTCTTTTAATAGTTTTAATGTTAAGTTGAAATTCCTTCCTAATTTTCCATGTCTGGCCACTTAACGTGACCTTACACGCCAGCTAAAGCCCGTCATTGGTTTTGAGAGATGTGACATCTGAAGGAAGGGCTGCTGTCTCATTATGCCGGCTCCTTTGTTTCCTCCATCGCCGGCTCTCATCTGCTCCTGCGGTAGTAGCGGATGTGGCGGCGTAATTGAAAGCAGCCTGCCCTGGTGTTACTCACAAACCCTCGCCTTAACTTGGGGAGGTGTGGAGGCTGAGGTAGCTGTAAGGAGAGACAGAGGAGAGGAGAGAGCTGACGAGGGGAGGAGAGGGCCCTGGGGTGGGTTAAAGCGTGTTTTTGTGACAGGCATCTGGAAACAATGCAATTTGGCCGAGCCTGGCTGTGGAGAGAGAACTAATGTTTGTTTAATGTGGGATCGTCCTGGACGTATAATCGCTCTCTTTACGAGGGAGAGACCGAGAGGCGGATATGAAAACGTTGTCAAACTGCCCTAAGCTGAGAGTTAAAGCTGGGTGCAGTCTGCTTCTGTGTTAATGTCTCATCTTTCCCTCCGTCTCCTCTTCTGTACCCCCCTTCTCCCTGTAGATGTCTGCCTCTTGGTTGCTGTCTCTCTCTCTCTGGTATATACACACACAGAACATGCCCCCTGTCCCTGAATGTGTTTGCGCGGCTGCGTCTGGTTAGTATCAGGGAAGACAGAGCGAGGGGTTGGGGCCCTTGAGCCCCCACCCCCACCCCCGGGGGGAACATCCAGAGGCTCCCAGACCAAGAAGGGCATCTCTCGTGGGATCCTATGGTTACCTCTGAGTCTGCATTTTTATTCTTATTTTCCTGTCTCATCCACTGAGATATGCCGAGGACATGCAGTTTGCGGTTGTACATGCAAACAAACATAAAAAGATGGAAGTATGTGTTGCATTGTTTGTCACTGTTTATGCTCCCAGCCAGTAATGGTAATGTTACTTCTCTGCCTCTTAGTCTGTTTACTGTTGTACATTTCTGGGAAAAGACTACAAGCGCACACACACACACACACACACACACACACACACACACACACACACACACACACACACACACACACACACACACTTACATGCGCACAGACACTGCCAGGAGCATGGTGGACCACCCTGTCTATGTGTTTATGTGTCCTGGTTGAGTCACATTCTGTGATCTCTTTTTAATAGCTGGAGTAGACACATGCATTAGCTTTGTAGCACCATTCCTCTTGTTTAAGAGGAAAGCAGAGCCCGGGGATATATCAACAGATAATAAACATTATGCCTTCTGTTTATTATCAGGGCTTTCAGGAATGTGCGGATTTGTTAGGAAGCTACAAAATGATTTTTTTTTGTGCAAAGTCCAGAATCATTCAGTGATGCAAGCTGTTAACTAGAAATTGTGCTTCTGAAGCGAGCTATTATACAGTCTGCGATGTTTATGTGAGTGAGTAGTTGTAATCAGTCAAGCAGCATTAATGTTTGTGCTGACAGTTATTGTTTAGTTTATTTGAAGTGGCCTCACTGCACATTTTCTTTTTTTATTCGCTTGTTTACGATGTTCTACTGCGTTAAGTGTGTTGTAGGTTGTTTGATGATTCAAACATAGTTCACGTGTAGATGGAAAAAGATTTGTAGCCCGAATGTAAACAAAGGGATGAAAATGTGTAGTTTCATATTTTAGGGTGTTACTTTAGTCAATTAGTATTCATAAACATTAATATTAAAATTGAATTAACACACAATAAAAGTTACAAGCTTATATACAATACTGTTCAAACGTCACCCCTCATTTCTTTATATTGTAGCCGGGCTGTCATCATTTTTAAAGTGTTAATGAGCAATAGTTCAGCTCTGAAAACTGAAAATCTGCAGCATCATTCATCCAAATTTCAGCTTTTTGCTTCAAATCATTTTTAGTATGTGTGGAGGAGGTAAAACAGGAAGTGTCTACAAATTAGAAGAAAGCTTGTCTAAAAGAGTTCAGGCTGTGTTGAAGATTAAAGACGGTCATAGGAGCTTATTTATACTGACTTTTAAGCTTGTTAGAATTGCACAAACTCAGTTTTTTTCTTTTAAACTGTATTTCCATGTGTGTGTACATGTTTGAAAAAATCACTGTACTTATTTCTCTTTTTCCCAGCAAAACATAAAGAAATGAAAGGGTGGTTCAAGACTTTTGCACAGTATTGTTGCACACAAAAAAGACAATTCATGAACCATTTATTACACTAGTTCAGGCATGCTGCTATCAGCAAAGGTTGACCCCAAAGGATTATTTATAAACTGGTAATAAGATGATGAGGTCACAGAGGACTCTCACGTTATAAATTGTTGCACCAGGGAGAAGACTGAGAAAGTGAGACCTCTTCACATCCTAGCAACCTTAAACCACACAGCACACTCGAGCTTAAAGTTGACCAGATGAGACGGGTTAAACATAGATTATTGTTTCTTACTTTCAATTCAGAATCCCAGCTCAGTGACGACTCCAATCCAGACCACTTAATCACTTTGGCTAATGTGACGGGAAAACTTGATATTTTTTAAACTGTATTTTTATAGGTTTTACAGCTTTTCTTGCTGATAAAGACCTCCCCACCGCCCCATGTTATGAAATGCATTCTGCTGTTTATAAGGCTTTATTCAGACAGGTGTTATAGTTCGATTAAAACAAGAAAAGGCCTTTTTTTTTTTTTTTAATTTAACCAGGAAGATCACCATTGAGATTAAAAACCTATTTTACAAGAGAGACCTGGCCAAGATGGGCAGCAGCAAGTGTCTCACAGTTACAAAAATTACTCAATTAAAACCAGGTAGCAAAAATAAATGAAAACTATCAAATAAAATAAAATAAAATAAAATAAAATTCAGCAGTTCATCACAAGGTTGTTTGTCACCATATGTGTAAGTCACACATACAAACAAAGATCTGAGCACTCTTCTATAAATCCAGAACAGATTATAACAGATTATTTCAATCTAACAACAACTAAGTAAACTATCAGTACTATTTGCTGATCTTTTATAGGCCAATTAATCAAGTGTACATTCCTGGAAAGTTATGAAAGATAGAATAAATATATGTTGCTCATTTTCGAGAGGACTTCCTCATGCGAATCTTTAAGTTCCAAATCTGTTACTCGGATGGACTTCTTAAAATCATCTTAGCATGAGCTGGGTTGTGTCATAGTTTAAGGAAATATAAACGTAGGACACCAGCATATTTTTTTTTTAACTGAACTCCAATTAAGAGTTTGCCTATAGGAGACCAAGATAAATGAGATCTTTTAGAGTGGTGGTCTTTAACTGCTCCAAATGAACTCAACTTCAGGCTCCAGGCTGAGTAGCTAAGCCTCTAGTGAAATTGAACATAGAATAAACTAATCACATGTAACAAGTAACCTCTTAACCTCTCTGCCATGCAATAAGTAGCTCATTATCTTCTCTTCTCTGTCTCATAAATCTGTTTCCTTGCATTCCTCTCATTAAGGTGCTTTCCTGCTGAGAGGTGAGAGTTAGCTTACACACTGACTCCACAATTTGGTCTCTGATCTTTCAAGAGTTACCCCTCCCTCACCCCCTCACCTGCCCAGTAACAACGGTGTTAGGCCCAGTTATTAGTTTACTATTATTCTGTTAGCCCGTCTCTCCATATATGTGCCATCCTCTTCTCTTTTGTCATCTATCACTGCCTCTTTCAGCTGCTATTCTCAGGCAGTAGGACTGCCACCCCTGCAGGCAGCAGGTGCTCTGGGGTCCTAATGATCGGCTGCTTCCAAATGGTAATTAGGGCAGCCCTGCTGCATCGTGGTCCTTTCGCGATCGAGGCACAGCAAAACAGAGCACAGCTCGTAGCAGATCAATTAGCACTGCCTACCTATCTCCCAGAGTGCTGTTGCAGCAGTTGGCGTCATCTTTTTTTTATCATTATCACTCACGTCATGACCCACATGACCCACAGTACTGCCTTCATTCCCCACCCAAGCCGCCCCGCTGTTAGCGCTAGCCAAGTCTCAGAAAAGTAGTGTGCCTATTTAATCAGGATAAGGTATATGGACGCCAATACACGGGATCCTGCCGTCACACACGAGACGGTGATGCAGAGAGCATCCAGCATAATCACATTGTGTTGATGCTGCTGTTTTTCTTTAGGGTCCAACTTTGTCGCCACACACACACTTTTTTCTCTTTTTCTCTGTGTGCATCCAACAAAGGATGTTTTGTGGTTATGTGAAGCTATGGGGTAATGAGAAGCTGACCTGAGCACAATGCTCTTCAAAATGGTGTGATTATGACATGGCTGTGGTACCATAATGCGGGTCAGACAATGACCTATTTAAGAAAAAAAAAAAAAAAAAAAAAGCTCCCAAAAGACAAGGGCAGGCTGCTGCTGCTGCTCAGCCAGTCTGACCCTCTCTGTCTGTCCACGTGGCTTTTTTTCCAACTCTTCATCCTTTTCCTCCACTGTGCTTTATTCAACCTGTAGGTGTGGCTTTTCACTCTTTCTGTTTGTATCCTCATGCCCTTGTCTTCATCAGTGCTCTTTCTTAATATGTCTGGTTTGTCTGCCCTGCAACAGCCTACAGTGAGCAGCAGGGCCGGCCAGGGAATCACTAAGCTATTGGTTTAATGATGCCAGCTCCTACTTTACAGGGATTTTCATGTCTATGTCTCTAAACACCCTGTCCGCACTCACAAACGCTCGCTTAAAAACATGTGTGGGTATGATAGAAAGGACGGGCTCTGGCTTTCTAGTAGAGCTGGGCGATATGAGATTTTTTCATATCACGATATGTTTTTTTCATTTCAGGCGATAACGATATCTATCACGATATAAGCCAAATAACTATATTTGTAAGATTTAAATGTGCCGTTGCTCACAAGTAAAATGTGAAATAATCAGCAGCTTGTTTTTATTTAAATATTTATTTCCCATAATAAGTTCAACAGGGTAGATGTACTTAAGGAACATGAGACTTTTTCAGATAGATAAAGGCAAATATTGCAAACTACACAAAAGGCAGCCGCTAAAGCGTTTAAGTTTCAAAATAGAACAAACGAAACAGACTAAATTGTCAATTCCACTTAGAAACAAAATATAAATTCTAAAAATAAATCTTAGTTTGTTTTACAGAAGAACAGACAAAACTGACTAACTTTTGTCAATATCAAATAAACTGAGAACTAAAAGGAAATTCTCAATCTCTCCTTGTTGTATAGCTTAGCTTTTCAAACAGTTTTAACAGTTACTTTAGTCTGACAAAAGCCGAATGACGAATTAGCGCTTCCAGTCAGAGACTGAGGCTACGTCCACACGTACACGGGTATTTTTGAAAACGGAGATTTTCCGTTTTCGTTTTAAAAATAATCCCGTCCACACATAAAGGCAGAAATGAAGGAAAACGCTGCTATGAACATGCCAAAGCAGCAGGTGGCGCTAGATTCCTAACCGTGCAGAAATGTTGGCCAATCAGAAGTCTAGAAGCCTTGGTGGGAAAAAGTAAACAAAGCTGGGGCATAGAAGCAGAACCGAGTCGTATGTGTGGACGGACAGTAACTGTGTGTATGTGTAAGCATTTAAACACTGCAGAGAGTAGAATTAACAGTAACAGTATTGTAGAAATTCATTTCACCGAAACAATAACGTGACGCATGCACCAGTTTATTGTATTTCCAGACTTGCTTTCAGCACAATTTACAGTGCACGCTACTCTGTTTTTTGTCAGACTTGAAATAGCTGAAATACCTTCACACTACGGAACTTCTATGGTTCTTCCGTTCGACAATCTCTCCGGCGTTGGAACCATCATCTGTTTTCTCTTCGGTCACGCTCGGTTGATTTTTCTAGTTGGCACATTCATTTCCTCCATTACGCGCTGGCTCCATTACCCGCTGGCTGCTTCCCAAACAAACACACGTGCGGCTTGGCACTTGTGCTGTAACAAGTCACGCCACGTGACGCTGCGGCTGTGATTGGTTCGGCTCTGCGCTACTTAATTTGGATTGGCTGACCTTTTTTTTTTTTTTTTTTTTTTTTTTTTAAAGAGGACAAGAGCGGCGAGGTCTATCGCGATAGCTTAATTTCTCTATCGAGTAAAAGTTATACCGCGATACATATCGTTATCGTTCTATCGCCCAGCTCTACTTTCTAGTCACTGCTTGCATCTACAAACTGTCAGTTGTCAGACACAGCAGAGGTCACCACGCCTGCAGATGCGACACATTTACACTCGGTATGTTTAAGAATTAACAGCAGAATTGCACAGAGTTGGGGAAGGGTGAAGGGTGCATATAAACGCTTTGCTTTCCAATAGGGTTTCTGTGAATGGTGATGCAAGTAAAACAGGACGGGATCATTGAGGCTAATGATATGACTCACCTATGTTTTCCTGGGTGGAGAGAAGACGAGAAATAGCGGCATGAGTGGCTGTGACCAAACGACAAGGCACAAGGTTGGAAAACGATGTATGACTAAGAGAGAATAAGGCAAAAAGAGGAGGGAGAGGTAGGAAGAATATGCTGTCAAACAAACACATGTCAAGTGTTTTTTGGGGGGTTTTTGTTTGTTTTTTCTGGCTGAGGATGCAGTTTGAAGAGAAAAAAAGTGCAAAAGGACAGAGTGGGAAGTGGAAGAGGAGTCGCCGCCAAGATATTTAAATCCTGTCTGGGTTTCAACCAGACCGTGGACCTCTTAATCTCATCCACTTGACAAACATACACACAAGGCCAGGCAGACGTCTAGCTAGCCTATTTTCATGTGACCTGAATTCCCCAGTGTGGCATTTTTTCCCTGCCAGACTAATCTCATTAAGCTTGGTGCAGAGCTGGAGAACAAACACACCAGGCATCCTTCACTCCTACTCTGCCTCCCTCTCCTGCTTTTGTCTCCTCTTCGTCACGTCCGTTTTCTCCATCAGCTAGCCCCCCTACCCCCCATACTCTCTTATCATCTATGCTACCATTTTTGTTGCTGTCCTCCTCCTCCTGCCTCCACATCCTCCTACTCAGTTTTCTCTCTTATCTGTCCCTGCTTTCTGTCTAATTATGGCCTGCCACTGCGGAAAAGAGTGGAGCAAGTATAGCTAGGCAGTGGAGTCGAGCTCAGAGAGCCACCTCTGCTTCCAGACGCACAATCAATCCTCATTAGAGCTGGCTCTCCTGCCTTCCTATTGCCTCTCCACGTCTGCCGGTTAAAGCTCAACACCTTCAACCATCATGCTTGTGGAAATCAGTGCAGCAATGTTATTGGATGTGTGTCGAAATAACTAGAGTTTCGTTACCAGTTGCATTGATGGTGTTCACAAAATCTGAATGCATTGTTTTCGATAAAGATCATAAATCTAGAACTGTTCAATCCTTCTTCATCATTTTGCTGGGCTTGAGTGGCTTCTGTCAGAGAGCTACACAGGTCAGCAAAGCTGTTGGAGAATAGGATGGCTTACAAGGTTTACAGTCTTTATTTGACAGCAAAGTGTAGAGCGCAGACAGGAAAGCAGGGAGAAGGAGCGGGTGGCGGGGGGATGACATGCAGGAAGTGGTCTGGAGTGGACTCAAATCTAGGCTACCCCTGCTGCAGCCTTTGGGTCACGTCCGAGCCTTCTTTTTCCTTGGTTCTCTTCCAGTCAAATCGATGCACATTGCTTTGAGCAACCCGTTTCCATGCCTGCGACCCCACCTGTGATAGTCGGCCACATCACTGGACAAGAATGCCTTTCAGTGCTGGACTTCAGCATTTCCGACACTTCTGACACAGATTCCAGCATCGCCGTTCACTGTGAAGCTTGTTTGTAACACCTCTGTAACCTGCAGCAGCTGGATTTGCCTGGTTTAAAAAATACATTTGGTAGAAAAGTAATCACACCGTAAACAAAAAATAATAAGATACATCATTCTGAATTAATTTTAAAGGGTTGCCCTAGTAATTACATTTTCAGCAGCGCAACCAATAATCTGTAACCCATTATATTTCTAAAGTAACCTTTTTCAGTGCACAAAAGAACACAGCTATTTACTGTTATCTTAATCCCCCGGCTTTTTTTCAGGGACTGATTATGTGCATTAAAAAAAAAGCATCACAGCAAGCAAAGTTATTTATAAGATAAGAACTTCTCTCAAAGCAGGGCACCGAAGATGGAATATAAAATGCTACCACATGCAGTTCTGTTACAGATGATTTGCCCAGATTGGAGGTAGACTCGGTGGCCAATCAGCTCGCAGCAGGAGTCTCACCATGTTGCTGTTTCGAATCAGATATTGCAAATTCTTGGTCAAAACAGGTCATCAGCAGAACAGTGATGCAAATGAATCACTAAGCATAAGTGTGCTGTGGCGAATATAAAAGCTCACGTTGTGCCCGGCTCAAGAATGAGACCTTGTGAAATATAAATAAATCTTTTTTTTCTTTTTCTTTATCAGAAAGCTTTGCCATCTCTGCTGCCTATTCTAATGAACGTTACAGGAATTTTACTTCAAGCTGAAATGTGGCAGCGTGCAAACCCAGAGGAAGTTTCTAATGAGTAACTGTCTAAGGCGAGGCTTCCTGTAAAGCAAAGACAATGATTAAAGGTTTTCAGACCGACAGGCTGAACTGGTCAGTTAAATGTTTGGAAAAGTGACGTTAAATATGTTTTTGTCATAGCATTCATATATTTATGCACCATTGCCGACAGAGGTACATGTGAGAACACAAACGTGTGCTGCTTTAACCCAACAGATTCCTTCTTAAAGGCTGGATGGTGTTGGGTTTTGGTGATATGCTGCATACTTTACCTACAATACGCAGCATTTCCTAATAGTACAAACGTGACTGAAACTGCCTATTTCCTGCTACTGTATGTGCTACATGTGAGAAAGGACAGCTGTGGAAAATATCCTAATGCAGGTCGCCCAAAATTGCCCAAAGTTCACGTATGAAAACCACTTAAAATGACGCATTTCACACGAGACATTTTGACAGTTGTGAATAGTAAGGACTGTATTCAGCATAACTGCCTGCGTTTCACTGTCACTGTCATAGTTTCTACATCCACATAAAGGACTGAGGTCATATTATCAGCATTATATCATTAATTACATTTTTGCTGTGGCACAACTAAAACAAGACGGGCAAACTTTAGCTGAGTAAACATTAGGGCTGGGTATCGTCACTGATTTCTAGAATCGATTCAATTCCGATTCACAAGGTCCCGAATCGATTCGATCCACGATTCGATTTAATTCGATTCGATTCAATTTAAATCTGGGAAATTTTGACAGTCAGAAATATAATTCAGATCAGTACATTTACATATTTTTGTATCTATAAAAAGGAAGCTGACACTCGCAAGACTTTATCCAAGCTGTGAGCATCACAGCAGAGGCCTTTGTGTCAAAGTAGCTGAAGATAAAACACAGAAAAACATGTAGGTGATTTTCCTGGCCTGGGATTTTATAAAAAATATTCTGCAGTACATCAAAAACGAAAGAAAACCATTAATTAATGAACATTACCTCTGACGTTACAGCGGTTTTATTAGAGACACAGCTAAGCATTTTGCATTTTGAATAATTTTAAAAAGTTTAAATTTGTTCAATATTGAACAGCAGAAATGAGGTTTTCTTTTCGGAAGAATGTAAAAGGGAAAAAAACAGCGGCCGACAGCGCTGTAAGCAACAGTAGACTTGTGCGTAACAAGCAAGCGAATAATGAAGAAAGGGAAACTGTTCGAGAGAGAGAGAGAAAGAGAGAGGGAGAGGGAGAGAGGGAGAGAGAGAGAGCTGCGCATCGCAATGGAAGCAAAACAGTAAAAGAGTGAATTCATGACGATGTTTATGTGAAGCGTTTGGATCTTCTTTTGCTGCTGGTTCGGTCAATATTGTTTGGAGAGAGATCAAACTAACAGCCTTAGAATCAGCGCATAAAGGGCGTGAACACAAAGCGCGGACCCGGATCAGCGAGCTGTCGGCTTTCACTTTCAGCCCCGACTGTGAGAAAGGCGACATCTAACTGATTCTGATCCGCGGGTCACGCCCTGTGTTTAAGTCTATGTGCAGAATCCCTGTACCTGCTCTCATTTACTGTTTGGTGGTTCTTGAAATTTTGTGAGATGTCACCAGAGATTCTGGCATTTCGGACAAAATAAATTTATATTAAAAAATCGATTCAGGATTTTAATGAATCGATTTTACGTTATCCAAGCCAGAATCGATTTTAATCGATGAATCGATTATAAAAACCCACCCCTAGTAAACATCTTGTGATAAATGCACACTACTGAGCATTATTACACACTGAATTCATAAACACTTTGGTATAAGGCACACCTCTTTCTCCTCTCACCCATCTGCTGGTTTTTGCAGACATATCTTGGTTTGGGTAGTTTTTACTAGGCACTGGGAGATCTTTTCATTGAAATTTTATGTCATGTTATTCTTACATATAGTAATAGTAATTATAATACTTTTTATATATTCAGACAACACTGCAAAATGAAGAATGTTCAAAATGGAGCACACATATTTATTCATATCTGCTTGGAGGCATGCAAGGATCTTTAAAGATCCAGGATCTGAACTAAAACCTGTCAGATAATCTACGTCGCGTGTTACAGTTGTGGTCAGACTACCGATGGACTGATTTCATTAGAAGTCCATTGCATTAAGCTAAGCTGCTTTGGATGTCCCTGACTCCTGCATTCTCTTAGTTTGCATTTTGTTGTTCTAGCTGCTTCTTCTGAGCTGCTTACACAGGCGGCTCTTTGACTCTGTTTGGCCTAACATAGATGCTGTATACTGTATATGTTAAAAAAAAGAAGTCGCTGAGCAGATTTTTAGAATTTCTTTTTAAGCAGTAAATTTAAGTATTTGTAAAGCAGAGACCATATTTTTGTCTTTTTGGGAGTGAAGAGAAACTGATACTCGTGGTTAGTAGTGCTTGGTTTAATTGAGATGAGTCACGGTGCTATTGAGTTATATTTTTCTGGTTTCTCATTTATGGAGCTTATCTTGCAATATCATCAAACGTAGACGGTAGATTTTGTAACGCTCTGCCCACAGCTGTCACACCATGGGAAATCAGTCATGAACTCTGTTGACCAAAGTTTTTATCTCTCTGTAGATTATTCATTTTCCCACGCTCTCTACTGTTTTCTTGTTGTGCGCCACCATTGAACACGCCAAAAAGACGTTATCTCATCACGGTGGCGTCTGTCTGTCTCTCTTGTAGACGGATTGTTGTGAATGAAGTAACTAAAGAACAATAAACCAGATTTCTTAAAGCATGCCTTTTTCCATTAAAAGCAGGTTGTGTGATGAAACCAAACTCCTCTAGCTGCATAGATTTCCGTTAATGATGAAAGCCATTTTCAATATCATTAAAGGCTACAAGTAGGCGCATGTTTTACGAGTTACCACCACGCAGATTAAGGTCCAAGGTTTCTGTAGCATAAAAACGCTGATAAGGTAAATGAAACCGAACTTTAAAGGTTGACAGGTGCAGACATCTTTATCATCATTTAAAAACATCAGCGACACTGAAAACCTTTCTCACTATGTAGAAAGGATTCTCCTACTGACTGCTTTAATTGCAAGTTATTAAAAAGATTGTTCATCTAATTAATAACTGAAGCTATTGAAAGTAAAAAGAGTGGCCGAGTGCTTCACACTACTCGCGCTAAGTACAAAATTAAGGACTTTTTCATTTGTACACTTAATTATGAACATTTTGAATGCAGGGATAATAAAATATAATTTTTTTTTATTTACTTTTATGGTTGGATGTTAAGATTAATACCACTGTCATACGTATGTGATCACTGTGACGCTTTAGTCAGCAGCTAGCTCTCCTAGCTTATCTAGATTATCATAAAGGCTGAAAACACGGAGGCGGTAGTTGGACCGTCTCCAAAGCCAACAAAATATTTCTGTTGCACCCGCATCTCTCAAGCTCACAGATTGTGTCTCTTGTTTAATCTGCACAAAAACAAAAATGTAAAAATAACAGATTGCCTTTGTAAAGGGGGTTATTTGTCGAACTGTTTCTTTGGAAGGACAAAAATAGCGTTTCACCGCTCTTGAGCAAAAGGAGCTACTAAAATTGAACATCATATTGCTGCAGTCACAGTAATAGTGGGAACAACCACAATTAAATCAACTATAAGTCAAAGAACCTGGAATCTTATTGGCTTTGAAACTGTTGCTTCAAAGATGGGGACCAGGTCTGCAACCACTTGCAGTCAGCTGCCATAAAACTGCAATAAAATGCAGTCACGAAATGGGGATGATATGTGGACAAGTTGACAATTACATGCTGTCAGTTTATGATAATGCACTGGTTAATGCTGTTTACATGCGCAGAAATGCAAATTAAACAGAATTGACAACCTACATTGAGAATCCAGTCAGAAGCTGGTAGATCTGAAACAAGAGTTCTTTCTCAAATGGTGACGTATGTGCTGCACGATGCTAATTTAACAACAAAATAAGAGAGTTTAGCTTTTACTTAGGAATATGACGGGAACCTGCTGACAACCGGTAAAATCAAGTCCACAATTATAAAAAGACGTGTCCCAGACTAGTTACACTCATTGTGGGAGACCGACTCAGACTGATTGCAACACGTTAGCGAATTGGCTCCGTTAGTAAATTAAATAACAGTCATTTTGCAAACCTTTGTCAATCTGTCTGAGAATCCGACCGGCATTGTTTGGAGACTGGAGGTCGAGGGTGCAACATGCTCGATCTCCGAGCGACCATTTGGCCGCCACAGCTAGTTGGAGTCACACAGTGAGAGAAGAAAGATCCTTTTCCTAGCTGGGAGGAGGTCGTCTGAACCTTCATAGATATTACATGTTATCAATCTTGTCTTCACCAAAGCGCAACTGTGCATATTTTTCTAAAATGTCAAACTTGTTTTTGATGCTGCTTTGGGATTTCAGTTCATTTCTCCAACAATCTCTTGTGTTGATGTTCACATCGGGAAATCCTTATTTATGAACTTTTTGGGTTTATGTGTTGAGAAGCCTACTTAGTTTGAAACAACGCTGAAAACAACGCCATCATGTCAGGCGCTTTAAAACTCTTTATCTTTTTGTCCGTCCTTCTTATAGTCTTTGACTGTCACGTGTCACTGAGTTGCCGTCTTTGCCACACAAGGAAACACAGGCCAACACGACCTGATATCTGGTTTAAAAGATCACCCTTCTGTCACTTGCTAAGACCTTGGCTGACATTCATGCTTTACTTTTTTGTCCTTCCTCTGATCCCTGCTGCCATTTCTGCCATCTGTCTGTTACCCCCTGCTGATCGTTCTATCAGAAAACAATCATTTAAAAACAATATAATAAGTGGAACCAGTCTAGTGGGAAACCAATTAACCTTTACATCCTCCCTCTCCCTCCAGGCCCAGGACCTGAGTGTGATTGAGGAAGTCATCCGCATGATGCTGGAAATCATCAACTCTTGCCTGTGCAACTCTCTACACCACAACCCTAACCTGGTGTACGCACTGCTCTACAAGAGGGAGCTCTTTGAGCAGTTCAGGACGCACCCGTCCTTCCAGGACATCATGCAGAACCTCGACACGGTCAGCCTGTTTGAGGGTTGTTGTTTGGTTTTTTTAAACTAGGAATCGCACAAAGCATCACAAGTGAATTAAGAGAAGCCTGACAGTTTTTTCTGCAGTGTCCTCTTTGTCTGCTCAGAAATGTTGAAAAAGCCGGGCCAGAAGATTGCAGTCAGGCAATAAAGAATGAAAGACTTAAGTAGTATGATTGAATTAATCAGTCCACTGGTGTCAAGTATCTGCACATTACATCTCAAACATTCAATGAGTATGCGTGGTGTATAAGTAAGAAGGGACGCGAGAAATCTGTCATTCACAGTCACGTAGAGAAGGGAAAGGAAGCTTTGGTGGGTATGAGTGTGTGTGTGCAGAGGATGGGGGTTGCTGCATACATTGCCACAGGCTTTTACAGTTATCCATAAGTATGAGGGAGGCATGCCTAGGTAGAATCCCTCGGTTAAGTCAGTTTCCCCGAGGCTATTCAGGATGCGAGGCGGCTTTTTTGCTCTTCTAAAATAAGCCCATATGGGGGAGGCCTTCTGAGTTAATGAAGAGATTAGTATTAGATAGATGTAGACACACATAGTGCATGAACTCTGGTGTGCTTGAAATCTTTAAAACAGCCCACACTGAGAAACAAAACTGCCTGTAGAAGCATTTTTTAATGTTGCTCTGACAAAAAAAGAGCTTTAAAAGGAATTTGTAATAGTTCTTTTTTTTTGTAATTAAGGAACACCAAACATTTCTTCAGGGGAAAAACTTAGAAGAGCAGTGGAAACACAAAAAATACTTTCTTAGATTTCTTCTTTGAGGTTAAACCCAGAAAGCATTGAATAATTTTTAATTCCAGTGAACTACATATTTAAAATGAAAAGTTTTTGACATTTTCTAAGTTTTTTTCCGCTGACAATAAGCAGAATTCACCCAGCTTTGCAAATCATCTCGATTTATGATCAGCTGCAACTCTTTAAACATCTCATTGTAATGGCACCAGTCAAGCCAGTCCAGTCCAAAATTAAATCTACTCATTCTTCCAATTATAGCCACTTTTTGTCTGTCTTCTAACAGGCTTAAGTGTAATTTGATAAACATACACTATCATAAATACAATGATTATTTTAATGCTTGAAGCCTGAGGTTTGGAACACGTGGATATGTGCCAAATGCTGGGTGGTCCACGGCTGCATCTTTACTGCAGCCATCTTTAGTTGCTGCTTGTTTGTAAGTCTCTCTGCCTTTTAGCCCTCGATCAATGAAACTTAGGTTTAGGTCAGCTGACTGACTCATCCATCGAAAGGACGATTGCAGTTTATTCGAAGTGTCGCGCTAACGTGGCACTCTGAACTGAGAAGGTGCCCGGGGCATCTGCGCACAATGTCCGCTCCAGTTTGAGGCAAAGTCACAGACGTGCAGATCTATGTTTACAGTTAAAAGCTTTAAGGAGACCCGTGCATGTATTGGCAACCTTTACCTGGGGTGAAATGGCACCAAAAGAGCATTATGGAAAGCGTGTGTGATGATCTGGACCATGATGCGCTGCAAGAGGTTGAGCCCTGGCATGTGGAATGTACACCTACTGCATACTTTAACACGTTGCACACTACATACACCTTTTCAGAAAAGTAAGCAAAAGTATCCCCTGGTGGCAGTAACCCATTTCAGCAGGCTAACGCACCCCTGCCCCACCGCAGTGCTTGTTTAAGATTTAAAGAATACAACAACAGACTTCAAGGTACTAACTCTGTCTCCAAATTCCCCAGTTCTCGATCTGACTGAGCATATCTGGGATGTGCTAGAAAAACAAGTCTGATCCACGTAGGCCCCACCTTGCAACTTACAAGACTTAAAGGATCTGCTGCTCATGTCACGGTAGCTGATACTGCAGATCCGAGTTGTTTTTTCTGGTCCTACATAATATTTGGTAGGTGCCTTAATGTGGCTGGTTTATCTGAATAGTGTGTGCTGTGCTGTATCCTTATAAAGAAGTATTTACAGAAGCGAGTTACTGTTGCTAGGAAACATGGCAGCCCATGCACGTGTTTAAATGGCCGTTTATGGAAGCGGCAATATTTTGCCTTAAATGAAACCGAGCTGTCGACGTACTGTAGGTTCAGCACAGATTCCTCTAACGTCATGTTCAAACCACCTTTGGAACACTGACCAGTGTTGTTGTTGTTTACACAGCTGAGGTCTCTCAGGCCTACGCGTGTAGCATGATGCCATTTTGTTCCTAGATCTTCATATTGCACCCGGTGTCATCATATCGGGTGTGGCTGCTGAAATATTAATGTGACAGCTCCAAACAGGGATTAGAAGAGTTGGAGAGGGTCGTGATGGAGCTGGGACTTGACATTAAAGCTCAATGAGAACAAGGTCCCGTGTGTGTATTAGGAAACACAGACAAGAGTGAATATTGATTTTTTATTTATTTATTTTTTGCTAATGCTACCAGCTGATTTATACTTACAAGTAGAACAAAATGGAACAAAGATATCAATAACTGCATTAACACAAAACCTGACGAGAAATATTTTAAAATAACCATTTATTTTTGAGGAGATAATCAACAAGAGTTAAATTTCATCAGCGAGTTATATTTTCTTCTATTTTATTGGATAAAAAGTGGATTTTGCTTTGGACACTGCCTGCTTTATCACATATGTTTTGTTAAGACACTTAACAATGACCATTCAAACAAAAGAGACATCTTAATTTTGTGTCTACGCTTGAAGACAACTTGGCAAAGAACCTTTTTTTTTATTATATCTTTAGACAATCTGTTACTAGCAGCCTGTCACAATTCCCCCACATTTCCTTAGTTAAATCTACAAAAAATGCCTGATATAGCGTAGTTTCACAAGCATAAAATAACAGTTTTTGCACCAACATATTGATTTTCAAGCTTGTAAGAATTATACAAACTGTGCTTTTGTCTTATATACTATATTCCCATGTATGTTTGCACATTTCAATAAATAACTGCACCTATTTCCCATTTTCCTGGCAAAACATGAAAAACTGAGGACACTGTATTGGTGGTAATTTGTATTTAAATTCTGTGTTTACCCCTAAATACTCCAACTGTATTCAGTCCAATTAAATTTTATTTCTATAGCACCAAATTACAACAACGGTCACCTCAAAGCACTTTAAGGCAAGCTAAAAGACCCTATGGCAAGTTTGTGATTGGCTGTTTCCTCCTGTTTGACCTTTAGGTTATTGGTTTCTTCAGTCAGCGTCTGGAGCAGGCTGGAAGTGACCTGTCTGTTGAGAGAGTTCAGGAGGTCATCATGAAAGGAGCCCAGGCACTGCCAAAAGACAGACTGAAGGTAATTCACTCACACAGACACACAGGCAGCGGGGCGACAGACAAAGTGGAAGAGCGTGGAAAGCAGGAGTCATAAAATGTGGGCTTTGCTAAAAGGTTAAAAAAGAGAAGAAGAAGAAGTGGTAAATTTCTATGCATGTGAAGAGAGTCCAGTTGAACAATTGAGATGTTTGGGATTGGGATATGGACTCGGGCAATGGAATGATGGAAGGAGGCCTTTGGGAGTGGACACAAAAGGCCAAAGCCCAGTTCTCATTAGCATTAATGCCCATCTTCGTTCCATTTCTGCTTACCTGCTACATGTGAACATGTAATGACATTTCAAGGAGATGGGATGGGGGGACGGCTAACGGCACTTTGTCATGGGTACATCAGATTGGGGGGAGGGGACGAAGGAGACATAAATCTGCCACCATGCCTCGTTACCCAACACTCCTGGCGGGTTCTCTAACCCTTTCCCTTTCCAATGCTCCTCCATTAATCAGTAAGGAAATATGTAACCAGCGGTCTCCACAGCAGCTCGGAAGCTCTTAATTGCATGTTTTATCATGTGTTTCATGTTCCATATACTTGACTGTTGGCTGCAAGCCATTTGTCTGTGGAAGAGGGATGGTGCGCGGCCATGAGTCCATGTTCTCTCTCTCTGCCGTGCTCACAGCGAGCTCATCAGAGCACTAATGTAGCGACCATGAATTCACAGAATTACCCACCGAGCCATGTGGATAACCCTCATGTCCTTCAGCGAGAGTGCTGTACCTGTGGCACAAGTCAATGTGGGTCATGAGTGTGTGTGTGTGTGTCATCTCCTGCATTTGTGTATGTCTGCTGATGACCATCTGACTAAATGGCAGTCTACGTTTTTGTGCAAAAGTGTTTTTGAGTCTCACGCTGACTCCACATCAGAGTGCTTTCCAGCTCCACAGGGTGATGTGAAGTGAAAAGTATATCTGGGCAATTTGTCTTCCGGGAAAAGTCCCTACCATTTGATGGCACCATCTCTCAAACAAACAGCTGTCTCTCCACCTCTCGCCTCCCGTCATCCTATGAGCTCATTCAGCTTCCCCCCAATGTAAAAATCTATAGGTTAGATTAATGTTGTGTGGAATCGTCGATACGTCGGCAATTACTCCGATGAAGCAGTATCGGTGTCTCAATCAGTTGTGGCTCCACGGAGAGCGCCGACATGAATGAAATGTTCGGGAAAAGCGATTGTTCCTCGCTCTTTCTAAAAAAAAAAAAAAAATTTTGTGGAGTTTTTTTTTTTTTTTTTTTTTTTTTTTTTTTGGTGGAGTTTTTCTTGCCCTCGGGTCATGTGAACATTGCATGTAAATGAGTGCATCAATTTTTAAATCTTAAAGTTGCACCCATATCTACACTAACAACCAAAATCAGAACATTTTGTTAACACTTGCTGAAAGCTGAAAGCACCACTGTGGTGTTGCAGTGCAGCTGGGGAAGGATATCTATAAAACTTCATTCCCAAACTGTATTCTATGGTTCTTCTTGCACACTGATAAAATCATCAGTAAGGTGACATTCTTTTCAGATATCGTCTTTTTTTGTGGTTATTTATTTTTCAGCTCAGTTATGCAGTCGCAGTGAGAATTCAGCCATTTATGTTGACAGGAGGCGAGTTAACAAGCATAAAACAGAGGCTTAGGTGGAGATGATACTTCCCATGTCTGTGGGTCTGCTAGTGTCCGCTTGGATCCCACCAAAATCAATTTTATCATCAGATGGTTTGCACGCGGTGAGTGCAGACGAATGTATCAGCTAGCCATGCACCCAGACAGCTGTCTTCAAGCAGACCTCCAAGAAGTGTTTGGCATAACAGGACTGACTACTACCCCATCGGGTCTCCAGCTGTCCTCCACTGAAATAACTGATGCTTAAGACACAATTTACTGTTATTGCATGCAAATGTTTGGACATTTTTAGTTGCAAAATGATCTTTAAAATTACGTTTTTAGATTATTTTTTTTTAAATAAAAAAAAAAAAATCCACATTTAGTGTTAATCTGTATCAGCCTGTACGTGGCGCCAATATAATAACTTCAAAATTGGTTGGTTGGGAACTGCAGACACTTGTCAGGTAAACCACTGACATAAAGATAGCATGGACACTAGTTAATCTATTGAAATAGAAACATATAAGTGAGGATGCAGATTTTTAACGGGGCAAAATGTAGACATGCAAATTAGGCGCTAACTGAAAGAAAGGATTGAAGGTGGTAAGTACCCCTTGGATGACCCTCAACACTCAGCTGCCTGCCTCTCATTCTTTGTGTGTGTGTTGTTTCAGGGTGTGTGAGGCTGAGTGGTGCTTATAGGCAGTGCCTGCGGAATGTGTTGTTTAGCCTCTCCTGCTGAAATCTGCCTCTTTGAGCAGCGATAGCCTACAGACTCTCTGGCTTCTCAGGAAGAGACGGAGGGGGAGGGGGGTTACCAGCTGTTAGTCAGTCAGTACCTGGGGCTTAAGAGGCCTGATGGCAGCCATTACTACTTTCCCACACACTGACAACACAGTTTCTATACATTTCTATGTAGAAATCCTCTTTCAGATGTGTGCAGTAAATTCAGAAAGCCCATGCCTAACTTGTGTAATACAGTCCGCCTTCAGAGCTCAAACTTAGGGCAATCGGGACTTTGCAAAGCGTTAATAGTATTAAGCAATTTTCACAAATGCATTGCAGCCCTGAACTTTTGTAGTGCTCACCGAATGAAGCGCAGTGTGATAAACGTCCACCGCTCTCTAGGTCGGAGATTGGCTGCTCTTTTAGTCTGCGAGCTCTCTGGTACAGATATTTTTCCAGTGCATTCACTGCTAGTGAGTCGCCGTCATGCGTCCCGGCTTCTTCTCACCCTGTCCAGGAGGCTCCTTCGCTTAAAGCCTGCAAAGTATTTCCAGTAATGCACGCATGTCTGAGGTGGATTGGATAGCTGTGGAAAATCTACTGACCCAGTTTCACCGAAAATGTCCGAAATTCATGTATGAAAACAGCTCAACACTGTCGAAAGAAAGGTCACCCTGACGATTTCTTAAATATACCAGTTCTCTCCTGTCAGATCTCAATACTTGAACATGATTTGAGCAAATGTAGAAAAAAAATCATCAAGATCTGTAGGTTGAGCTATTGTTTATTTATTGATTGATTATTGATTCTGGCTTTTTGCCATATTTGATCATCTGTAATAACTGTCTTATACAGTTTGAGCATTTAGAGTAAGACTTAGGAGTAGGGGTGGGTTTTTATAATCGATTTATCGATTAAAATCGATTCTGGCTTGGGTAACGTAAAATCGATTCATTAAAATCCTGAATCGATTTTTTAATATTAATTTATTTTGCCCGAAATGCCAGAATCTCTGGTGAAACCTCACAAAATTTCAACAACCACCAAACAGCTAAGACAGTAAATGAGAGCAGGTACACGGCTTCTGCACAAAGACGTAAACACACAGCGCGGATCAGAATCAGTGAGATGTCGCCTTTCTCAGCTGACGGTCGGGGCTGAAAGCCGACGGCTCGCTGATTCTGATCCGCGCTGTGTGTTTACGCCCTTTTTGCGCTGATCATATGGCTGTTAGTTTTATCTCTCTCCAAACAATATTGACCGAACCAGCAGCAAAAGAAGATCCAAACTGCGCTTCACATAAACATCGTCATGAATTCCCTCTGACTTTTGCTGACTTTTCAGTATAAAAATCACACTTCATGCACAGCTCTCTCTCTCTCTCTTTTCTGCATTATTCGCTTGCTTGTTACGCACCAGTCTACCGTTGTTTACAGGCTGTCGGCCGACGTTTTTTTTTCCCTTTTACTTACTTCCGAAAAGTAAACCTAATTTCTGCCGTTCAATATTGAACAAATGTAAACTTTTTAAAATTAAGCAAAATGCAAAACGCTTAGCCGTGTCTCTAATAAAACCGCTGTAACTTCAGAGGTAATGTTCATGTGTTGATTAATGGTTTTCTTTCGTTTTTGATGTACTGCAGATTATTTTTATAAAATCCCAGGCCAGGAAAAATCACCTTCATGTTTTTCTGTGTTTTATCTTCAGCTACTTTGACACAAAGGCCTCTGCTGTGATGCTCACACCTTTGATAAAGTCTTGCGTGTGTCAGCTTCCTTTTAATAGATACAAAAATATGTAAATGGTACTGATCTGAATTATAATATTTCTGACTGTCAAAATTTCCCAGATTCAAATCGAATCGAATCGAATTAAATCGAATCGTGGATCGAATCGATTCGGGACCTTGTGAATCGGAATTGAATCGATTCTAGAAATCAGTGACGATACCCAGCCCTACTTAGGAGTCTATCTGGTGTCACCTCGGATATCTTTCCCTGTCAAGAAAATTATGATGTTGCCAAAAAGAAAAATTTAATCAGCAGAAGGATATTTACTACATCAGTTTACCCTTCATTTTATCTGAAACATACAAAAGAATCATATCCTTTTAGTTTATTTTCAGCTGTCACTATGGGACATTGCCCATAAATATTACTAGCTAAAGCTTTCAGACAGTTGTGGTGATCGCAGTATATTAATATTTTTCTGTGAGAAAGTCACAGAGGCATAAAGTGATGTGAGATTGAAATAAGTACTTTGACTTTTAACTCAAACGTACTATTTGAGACAAACGAGAGTTAAATTCCACCACTGATCGTTTTTTAAAAATGTATATAAAGTTTATATCATAATAAAATATTGATATAATGTAACCTGTTTATATTTGGACGATCAAAATGCAAGCTAGTCTCATGAGCTATGTTAGCAAACTAGTGTGCTTGCTAAAGTTAACATTACTAAAGGTGTTCTTCCAGATACATCACACACCCATGAAACGAACTAAACTTTCCCAAAGGACGGCTCTAAAAAGCAGAATGTGAATATAAAACCCACGACTTTTGTCAAGGATTTGTAAAGCGTTTCGAAACCTGACTTTTCAGTGTTTGTGCGTGTACCTGCATGTAAATGTGTGTGTTTGTGTGTATCAAGTTCTTATTTGCTCCCTCGCCGCATTCTTCTGTGTCTGGCCGCCGAGCGCTGTCAGCGAAAGCACAGTGGAGGAAAGGGAACACAGCGTCCTAAGTAAAGATATGAGGCCAGCCAGCCAGTCTGTGTTCAGGGGCGAGGGCCTGACCCGCCAGGACCCATAACTAACTGATATGAGCCCGGGCCAAGTGGGCCCCAGCCAGCAGTCAGACTGAGAACAAAACAGAGAAGGGGAGGGGAGGGGAAGTCAGCAGAGAGACAGAGGAGATATGTACTGGGACAGTATGAACAGAATAAGGGACAGAGATAATATTAGTTACTGGATGTGGCAGTCTGGAGATGCTCTGATTTTATTTTTATGTTATTTTTTCCCCAGAATTCACTCAAGCCTGAAAGCAACATTTTTGCTGTGAGGCACTTGCCATTGCCTTGCAATATGCAAGGCAATTACCCTGGTGGGGCTCTCGAACATAGATGTAAGAAGAAGAAGGCGGCCGTTGGGATTCTGGGTCATTTTTCCCTCTTCTGGCTTTGTGAAATTTAGGGAAATTGGTCATGTGAGCGTGCGGGACTTTAAGTTCCCACGGTGTCGAAATTAAACTATAGGAGTGTAAGGATGCTTTTTATAGATGCCTGCATGCTAAAAACTGTAATTCTAGCCTATTGCTAGGTGGTTACTAGGCAAGATGGGATGTCATGTCTGATATGATATAGATAAGTGCTTTCAGGGGCCTAAGACGTACCTGTGTGCCAAGTTTTGTTGCTCAACTCCTGATTGCGTAGGAGGAGTTGGCAGCCGAAGAAACAAACAAACACACAGGTGGAGATTTGTGTGTTATAGTAAGACATATTTAGGGCTTTGTTTGTGCCAGATTCATGTCGAGTTATTGCGATTGTCCACCAGAGATATCACTGTAAAACAGCAACTTCTCCTCTGTAAGTGTTTATTATTGAGCTTGGGACAAACTCTAATCTAAGCTAGATGGCTAACTATAATTTTAGATTTAAAGTACAAGCACGAGTCTGGTATTGATCCTCGCATCCATATCAAGAAACACAGATTGGATGCCGAGCTATTCCTATAATTACAGAGGAATTCCTTTGCATCAGTGGCACCCATTTTTGAAGTAGTGATAATGTTAGCGTGTCAATACTAAAAGCACGCCAGAGATTTGTAAAGATCTAATTATAATATGATTGGTGATGTTTCTGCGTTTCCCATGAATAATAATTTAGATTCTTTCAATGAGGCCATGAAAATGATAAATTATGGGTTTAATACTGAAGTGAAGCCACTCATATCTGTATTTATACAGATATAAAGCATGCAAATCCGTATAGTAATGCTAGAGTAAATACCATTTGTGTGCTTGTGCTTTAGCTCTGAGTTTCTTTACCTTTTTCTTTAAACTGTGACTGCTGTGTTCAGGGCTCATGATGGAGAACTACTTATATTCAGAGTGTTTAAGCAAGCGTTTACCAAAGTAGCCTCAGTGTCTTATGTGTGTCTGGTTTCTATGAAAAAAGGCGCTTATGCCGTATTTTGCTCATATAGAGGATTCGTTTTAGAGGTGTTAACATTGATTGCGCATGTACACATAATGCTTTACGAGTAAGAATAGGTTAATGCTGATGCTGTAACATGTGTTGTTTCAAACCTATGTTGACATAGCTGTGTCTGCTGGTTTATGCTTTGATTAACCTAATTGCCTAATAGCACAACTGGTTGTGCTTCATATGTTTTCATATATCACGGTGGTTGCTGCAGGGTATTAATCTGCTCGGCTGCCGTCTGTTCATGCTTGTAAACACGACACTGCTGAAGAAAACTATTTTCAATCAAAATGAAAAATTAAAGGCTGTATTTCTTCCTCTAAGCTTACAAGTAAAGGCCTGAATGTGTGGAGCAACTGTCACCAACAAGGTCATGTGAACGCCGGATGAGTCGTTATGCTACGAGGGAGTCACCTACACACCCATGCCACTCAGATAATACAGTTCCTGCATTGTGTCTGGCCATCCACAATGGGAGTGGTGTGTGTGTGTACAGTTTAGCCTCAGTAACCTGGCATATGGCCTGTGACCCCACAGCCCCTCGGTCTGTGTCATTGTGATACCGATAGTGAGGCCTTGAATGGAGCCAATCAGGATTGAAAAGACTGGACTCAGACCATCAAATAAAGGCTCACAGCATCTGTCTTTCACCACAGACTGATTACTGGCCGCGTGTGTGCACATACATGCATGTGCAGACAGGAGGATATAATGAGGTACCATTATGTATTATTGATGTGCTTCCCCGGCTGCCTACCTGCTGTCAGGTGGGCTGGCTCATGCATGCTTTGGTCTGGTCTGGTCTGGTCTGGTCTGGTTGGTGGGCTTCCAGAAGGTTTGGAAAAAGCTGGTGTTCAAGATGATAACTGATTACACAAAACATTCAATTTGTCAGATATCGATCTGTTAATTTGTGACTTTTAAATTCTTAAAATTCGTTTTCATTGAAAGGTTGAAAGGTTCAGTTTTACTTTTTATTATGGTGAGAGGTTAAAAAGGGCACCAATTAAAAATGGTAAATGGCCTGCATTTATATAGCGCTTTACTCAGTCCCTAAGGACCCCAAAGTGCTTTACACTACATTCAGTCATTCACCCATTCACACACACATTCACACACTGGCAATGGCAAGCTACGTTGTAGCCACAGCTGCCCTGGGGTGCACTGATGATATGATATAAAAATAGATGATATGAAACTAAACAGAGCTGCAATTGAATTTTATTTTTGTGCTATTTCTAAAGACAGCATGTCAGCCCAAAGTGGAGAAGTTCCCCCAAGTGCAGATAATGTTTCCTCTTTATAGGAAAAATAAAAAGAAGACTTTTCCTGACCAAACCAGGAACGCTTGCAAAACTTCTTCCCACTTCACAAACTGCTGCGGAGTGTCAAGGTTTCAAAGAGGTCTTCCTCATATTTCACGGTACTAACAGTGATTTGAGTAGCACAGCTTTTCTGCTTCATGTGAAAGTAATTCATTCATTCAACAGCCAGCTCCAAAAAAAAGGACTTTATTTCAGTGAGCTGTGTTTGGCAATCCACAGAAGAAAAAAAACAACAAATACCACGTTATTGTAGCGCAGCTCTAATACGCTGCTTCAGGTCTTGTTTTTTTTAAAGCATAAACTGCATATAAAAGATAGATGTAGCCACCGTGACCCCACCTGTTGGTTTATGAAGCAATTCAGCTCAGCGTCTTCGGTTTTTTTTGGAGACAAAAGTGACCATATTTGGACAAGAGTGAGATCAGTTAGCAAGCTACATTCACCAACACAGTTAACTTTTAATTAGTGCTAATAATAGAGCTAGCTATTTCCAAAAATATTTATTTCTTACCAGGCTCTGAACATGTTTACTTACTGGGAATTTATAGGGATAATGTTGCGCCATGTGGTTTAAGAGGTAGAGCAGGTCATCTGCTAATTGGAATTTTGGTGACCTGGCTTCTCCAGTCTGCATGTCAAAGAAGCCTTTTACAAGATACTGAAGTCTGAGTTGCTCCCAATGCATTCTTCAGATTGTGAATGTTAGATTAGATGTAGAAACAAGTATTTGCATGAATGCATGGGTGAATGTGACAAACTATAAACTACATACATGTATTATAAAGCATCTGAATGCTGCAATAGAGTATAAAGGCACTATATAAGAACCCCCCTCGTGAAAAACAGAGCAGCTGAAAGTAGCTTTTAACATGAGAATGTAAAGTGAGCGTCCACTGACCACTGGAGGAACTGCAGTTTCAGCGTCGAGTTCATACTGCGTAAAAACTACCGATCTGATAAGTTAAAATATCTTCTTTGAAAAGACTCTGTGCGGAAACATTTCTGCATCAGCATTTTCTTTTTTATGACTTGCTCATCCTACTTTTCTCTCGCCCGGTGTTTTCTGTGAATAGAAATTCCCAGAGCTCAAGTTCAAGTATGTGGAGGAGGACCAGCCAGAGGACTTCTTCATCCCCTACGTGTGGTCGCTGGTCTTCAACTCTGGAGTCGGCCTCCACTGGAGCCCACACGGGATCGAGCTGTTCAGCATGGACTCCGGCTGAAGGACACGTTGCAGCAGATTGCGCGTCTCCATCTCCGTTCAGTACAGAAAAAGGAACTGACGGCACGTGGGTGTGGGTGGGTGGGTGGGTGTGTGTGTGTGTGTGTGTGTGTGTTCTGGGTAGGTGTGTATGCATTACCCTTTATAGTATGTTCACGCTGCTTTGAAAGTGCCTCAACCTTGTAGAGGATGGTGTTTCTTTTTCATGCAGCACAACCTCGTTCTCCCAATAGGTCACTTAAAACATGCAGACACGTGTTACACTGCTCTGATGAACATCCATTTACTTCTGCACTGAATACTAAAAACCTGCTGTGACTCAACACCTGCCACTCATCTTCAAATGTCCTATTATTGTTGATTTTACACGCGATTATCTCATAAACTGTTTTTCTTTTCTTTTGGCGTACATTGTTCTCAGTGTACAACAGCTTTTGACACATTTGCGCTTTTGAATTGAAGAAATGAAGAGAGAGAAAACTCTGTTGTCATCATCAGTATGCAGGAGTTACAGTGTTGCCGGCTGTTTAATATCCCTCCCCACCCCCCACGTTCAAGTACAGCTTAATTAAATTTCAGTCCCCGGATGATATAAGCACTCTGCATCACTCTTTAATTCGTCTGATTTCGTTGTTGCTTGCAGCTCATTTATTCCATACCCTGTTTTTGTCATTAGCATTTTTTTCCTGATGCTAACCCAAGGCAAATACTTAAACCGGGGACGGCCATTAAACCTCCTGTCCTGTTGTGCATAATTACCGTTGTCTCCTTAACCGGTTACATTATTTCATGTTTAAGTAGGGACTTATTGTTATTTATTTTCATGTATATTGTTTTTATATATATTCACCATCCCAAAATGTAAAGTGCAGTAGTGCTGAAATGACTACTATTACCGAAAGAGAAAAGCAATGGTACTATACTTTGATTATTCCCAGACGGGAAAACTGGCTTTATATATAAATGCATATAATATGATGACAGCTGTCCTTTTTGTGGCAATGTTTACCTTGAAAATAGAAGTTTAAATAAAAATATGAAATCAAACCAGCCTGAGTGTCACGCTGTTATTTAGCAGTGAAATACTGCAGCATTCATGTGACGTTTATCACGTTTGTCTTAATTGTTTTAAGGTTATGCAACTTTGGACTGAAAGCCTTGTTTATGACTCTGTCAGCCTGACAAATGTAAAGTGTTTATCGACCACAAGCTGAGCAGCCTGTCTTGATTTTTATCGAGTGGATTGAAATGTCCTCCGGCCTTGCCCAGTTGCACAATGCTTTATGGCTCAGTTGCATTGGGATAAAAATATGACAGCAACCATCCAAACAATCCTGGTTTGATTTGGGCTGATTCCAATCGCTCTCAGACAGATTAGCGAAGGTTTGCAAATAATTGATGAACGTTGATGACACATTAGCCAATCAGTCTGCAATCAAACAATCTGAGTCGGTCTGCATCAGTAAGTGTGCAACGGGGAGCTTCGCTTAATTGGTTGGCCTCTGGTTGTATTCAGCGAATTGTCATATCATCACAAACAGAACGCGTGCGATTGCCGGCTTCACCCTATTCCGATCGAACACTGCTCTCATAACACCTGCGAAACCACTATAATGGTATTTCTGCACTTCAGTGTTAAATTAAAATTACTTTTTCAGAACACACACATCTTCAGTGACTGACTCGGGGCGGGTGGGACAAATCCCACCCCCCCCCCAAAAAAAACAGATGAATAGGAGAAAATGTCAGACTGAAGATGGAAACGAAGTCTGAGGAGGTGTAATTTCTTTTGATATCAGAGTGACCTTTTAAGCATTGTAGAAAGAAGGATTAGAAAAAGATGTGTGAAGCCTGTGTGCGCAAGATTTAGATTTCTTTTTCTAAGACCTCTTAGATTTCTCTTGATACCCAGTGGCTGGCCTTTTCTCTCAGTTATATTGACCTAAGTTATTAAAATATTTACCAAGGTTGCTGCTTCATACCTTCAATGATAAATATATATCTGTGTGTGTGTGTGTGTGTGTTTAGCCTTGGATTTCATTGCTGCTTGCCCGGCACATTTCAGCCACAGTCTTCTCTTGCATCTTTGCGGCACAAAAGAAAGATCATCCTGAAGACTGGACTGTTACACTATGAGCAGACTTTACCGTGTGTCTTATTTTCGCCTGTTTTTATCATCGCTGCTAAAGCAGCAGAAACAGAGGCGGAAAACCACGTCGGGAGTCAGGCGAGGGGGGGGGGGGTGCAAAAGTTTACGGCACAATGGCACCCACTGTGTCGCTGGAGCTCCCACTTCCCAAGAGAATTTCATGCCTTTCGTCTCTATTGTATTGGTTTTCATGCCTGAAATTCTCTTGTTCTCAGGGACAATATAATGGATGCAATTCGATGTAAAGAATGGCTCATTTTCAGGACGGGTTCATTGGTAGGTTACAATGAAACTGCACGCTCAAGGAGACTGAAGCCCTCTCCCTCTGCACTGACTCTCACCTGCCTCCAGCTCTATTATCTCTGTGCCAGATGGTTGAGCGGAGGTTTTTTTACAAAGTGACATGGCTCCCCTTGTTCCTTTATGGCGCAGGGGTCACCTTACCCTCGGATCCCATTTCAGGTGACAGCAGGAAGATGGATGGAGCCAGGGATTTGGGGATGTATAGTTTTGTTGTTGTTGTTGTTGTTGTTTGTGTGTGTGCATCTTTTTTTTTTCTCCCCAGATGTTGGTACTTTTCCTCAAGGTTTAGGTGAGATCATGTTGACTACCCAGTGGAGTGTGCTTCTAGAACCATCGGTTATCACCAAACCACAGTTTACACCAGTGAGATACATTGTCACAATAACGTCGCTGGCTCACTCTTCGCTCTCGTTGACACGTAAAAATAAACCACCAAAGCTTGGTTGGAATTAAAGCATTGCATCTGTGGGCCGGCCCACAAGTGGAAAATATCAGTGAGATATAAAGATGAGACAGGCGTATTATCATGATCTTGATGTCTGCATCAGTTAACCTCGTTTTTGTGAGCACGGAAGGTTTGGAGGAAGTCAACAAGCCCTGACCAGCTGGCCTTGAGAAACTTCTCTTAGTTTTTTTCCTTTAATCATACCTTACACTGAAAGTGTTTTCTGTTTTTCATCTTATAAATTACATGACTTAATTTGTACAAGTCACCAGTCATCAGTCTATTTATGCAAAGTCATAAAGTAAGTAACGCTGTTCCCAAGACACTTTCCAGACAGTGTTGCGTGGTGTATCAAAATCTCATGGTGCTTTTTATGTGTCGATAAGTCATAATACAGCTTTGATGAGATCCTAACATCACCAGCGGAAATGCAACCCCAAACTGTGATATAGTACCTCCACTGTGTTTTACAGATGGCTGCAGACGCATACTTCTCTCGAGACAACCTTAATACATACTGATGACGACATGACCCAAAAATTTCAAACTCTGATTCATCACTTCATCAGACCTGTTGGCACTGATTTTCAGTCCAGTTCTTGTGTAGTTTGGGCTACCTCAGCCTTTTCTACCTTTTCCCCCCCTTCCTTAAGAATGGCTCCTTGACTGGCAGCCTCCTACTGAGACCACTTCTGATGAGACTTTAGCAAATATTAGATGGCTCAACTGACGGGGCAGATCCATCTCTCAGTCCTGTGTCAGATCCCTTGAATAGGACATGAAATTTTAATCTTGCTGTATTTCTTTTTTTTTTTTTTTTTTTTTACCATTTTTTTAAGGAAATCGCCTTCAGATTCTGTTTATCTGATGTATATGTTTTTTTTAGGACTCCCACTTCTTCTTTAATCCTCAATTAGTTCTGTTTTTTTTAATATATTTTTTAAGATTGCCAAATTTTCTATAATAGATATTTGCAAATCACCTTGTTGGTGCAAAAATATTATTTTATGCCTGGCAAACTGTGTTAATAAAGTGCATAACGATGTTATGCACGATGTGTAGACATAAAACTGATTCACCGCTTTACTTTTGTGTCTTTTTGTTTGTTTAAATGATTCATATGTCATTGTTAACAGTCTGTCAAATTCAAGGACTAAACTGAAAATAGGTGATAAAGCAGCAAATGTCCAAAGCAAAACTCAGAAAGACCTGCAGAAAGTCCGGAGAACTATTAGTCAAGTCTTTTAAGAGAACATAGAGGAAAACACAAGTCACTGAAAATTCAGTTGGTTAAAAGGAGTCTGGCTCATCAGACACAAACTATAAAGAAATGAGGGGTAGCTCAAGGCTTTTGTGCAGTCTTGTTTTTGTGATTGCAGGATGAAGAACAATAACTGGAGGTGACGATGATAAAGAACTATAGAAGAAATAGAATTTAATAAGCTCTATATATTGAACATTTAGTGTATGTAATGCCACAACATTCTCTATAAACCTCTGTGATCCCTTCAGGAATGATTGTAATCATTTTAGTTATTCTGTTTTATCAAATTTTATCATTAGCTCTGGTTTTTTTAGCCGCTTCTGTTAGCATGTTAACGTTAGCCTGGAGAGCATGCTAACGTTCTGCCTACTCAAGGAAACTGTAACATTTTTCTTTTCTAGCATTTCTATATGAATACCGTCTTCTTTTTTTTCTAAAGTTAAAACTGTGGTTGGACCATGTCCTTCGTGAAAAGCTGACATTTCTTTGCAGAGTTGTCTTTCTGATACAAAACATTAGCACCTCACTAGATTTCAGTAGCTATAGCAGATGATGTATGCAGATTTAAGGCCATATTTTCCATGAAGCACAATGGGGAAATCAATGTTCAGCAGTGGTAGCCCACTACCAGCACACTAGCAGCTTTGGACAGCTCGTCTACCTGCAGTGAGCGTCTGTTGTCAGATGGCCCATGTGATAGTATATGTGACATAACCCGGTCTGTGGCCTACTCAAATTTGCGCTGCTGTTGGTCCATTAACCAGCTGCGAAAGCCACTCTCTGTATCTTTCATGCTGTATTCTTGGGTCTTTAATGTTTTGGGGGGTTTTTTGTGCTTGGCTCCACTGTTGCTCTCTTCTCATTAGTGTGCCAGTCTGCATTCAGCCAACTCACAGCATCATACACATCAAGCAACGTGCAGTTGGGATTCTGCATGGGAACATTTTCATTGGTTGAAAGCCCCTTTCTATTGTAGGTAAATACCTCTGCAAGCAGGCACAAATGCGGTGCTATGAATTAAGCATAAGTGGGCGATACCATGTAGCTTCTGTGAAAGACTCATCCCCCACAAACAGTTCGTCCATAAACATCACGCAATTACTTCAAGGGACAAAAAACACTGACTGGCATCAGTATCACAATTGAGCCAGGGCACTCTTCCATGTAGGACAGTTAAATGCATGGAGTTTCATGCCAGTGGCCTTTAAAGAGAACTAGGTCACTGAGGCCTCCAGCTTTAACATGACAAAGATGTAATCCCTTAACCCAAACCAGACTAAAGAAATCTGAAAGTATATGCTCTCTGTGAGAGGTTTATCAAACAACACCTTACAAATTAGTTCATCTCATACTGAAAAGACCAAAGCCCGTTGGACAAGAGAAAATGCTTCCTAAATGAAAACGTGAATCTTATATAACATCTATAATAACTCTTTGAGATTCAGTGCACTTTGCACGTGTAATTGGGTGTAAAATAACATTGTTGCATCTCAATGTGTCAGGCTCACTTTGATCCAACTTAAAAGTCTGGATTGATTAAAAGTTATTGATATTGAATTGAGGGGTTTCTTTGTGTTGACTGACCACTGGCTGCAGGGCACGAGCTACATACTGAGCAACTTTCAGCTAAAGATGAAGTTCTGAACTTTCACGCCAGTCCTCAGGTTTTACCCAACATTAACTTAACAGACTGATATAACAATGCATCAAGGTGAATTAGTGCTGTGCGATACTGCACACCACCAATTTTGGTATTTATCCCATACCAAGTAAATACAGGGCCAGAATTACCAATACCAATACCGATACCAATACTTTTAACCTATAAAGTTAGCTTATGTAGGGGAGAGCAGCGTCTCATGATTTTTGAGATTTTCAAACTGAATTTTTTTGTGGATCAAGAATTAAAAATGTGCCTGTACCTAAAGCTCTTTGTCAACTTCTGTTGTTTAAATGTGCTACAGGCTATAAATCTACTAGACCTGGCAGGTGACACAAAAAGATTAAGTTTTTTCATTTCCAAAAGGATAAGAATTTATTTAACACTATTCAGTGGGTTACATACTGAATTTTGAGGATAGAAAATATTGATCCTATTGTGCTAGTATCGATCCGATACCGATACCAGCGCTGGTATCGATATTAGCAATATTTGGATTGCTCTAGAAGTAATACTTTTAATCATTTTAGCCAAAACTGAAGATCACAACCTTTATGAAGGTAAAATTTATCGCCAGGCTGTTGCATTAGACTGTTTGACATTTTTACCGCAGGAGAGTAACTCACTCATTGAACATTCAGTTGGCTAAAAGGAGTCTGGGGCAGGTTGGTAGGTCTGTAGCTAACATTAGCATTCTGGGATAAAATGTGGGTCATACCGCATGTCTGAGGACAAGACTGAAGCTTTCTCTCATTCATTATAGAGCAAACCCCACTGGACATGCTGATAATGGTACATTTTTTCTCAACACACGATGAATAAGTTTTTTTCCTCCTTTTTTTATGCTTTTTCACAGCATGATTTTTTTTTTTTTTTTTTTTAAAGAGGCTGCGTCATTTACAAGTGTGGGTGTTTTCAATCCTTCCTGTTGTGACATCGGATGTGCAAGTTGTGAATTTTTTAAGTTTTCTCTTATCTATTTAATTAAAGTTGCCTTATTTCTATCATTCTTATCTCACCAGCGACTGGCTGCCTGCCTGCATGCAGTCTTCACCCTATTCTTAACATTCTCATTCACACATAATAAGCCTGTTTAATTGCATATGTGTGACCCCCACTCGTCTGAAACCAGTCACTGTGTCAATAAATTATAGTGAAGGCTAGGGCTGCTGTCTAGAATATTAATCATCCCTCTTGCTGTGTAATGCTGTTTTAGCCGACTGCACGCCCTCATTTGAATCACCTCTGCAGGGTCACTTGATTGAGCTTAACGAGGCTGTTAAAGCAACAGCTCAGCAGCTTTTAGAAATACATTTATTCACTTTTTGTTGAGACTTAGATGAGCAAGACTGCTGTATATATGCCTTATGAATACATAAGGCTAAAGCTAGAAGCTAGCTCAGCACAAAGACTGTGAAGGGGGGGCATGAAACTAACCCTGCTGTAGCCTTAGGATGTGAGAACATTAGCACCACACTCCAGTTGTCAACCAGAAAGCACTTCCAGCTCCATTTTTGCTCTTGGACTCTGCTGGAGTAGCTTTTGCCCAGTTCAGAATAATAATTCATTTTATACTGGATGCTGGTACAGCCCCCTGGGTCATCTACGTTCTGAAATGAGCAGTTTTAATTCCTTTCTCTTTAAGCCAGCTTTCTCCTGATTGGCTGCCCCCTGCAAACAAAGGGTTTGAACACCAGGTGGATGGGACTGCTGCGCTAAAAGCTAGAGCTGTAATGATGAGATAAAATATCAGGGATATGAGCTCTTATCGGAATTGGTTTTAACAAATGACCTCATTTTTTAAAACTTTGCCATGCACCATTTGAACAGTGTGACAGAAAGTCAGAATGGAGAAGAAATGTGTTTTCAGTGTCTTTGAACGTGGCATTGTTGTTGGTGCCAGACAGGCTGGTCTGAGTATTTCAGAAACTGATGATCTACTGGGAATTTCATTGGAAATTTCAAGAGAAAATAACAAATGAGCAACAGGATAATGGGCAAACTAATTAAACTCATAGGAAGGCAACAGTGACTCAAATAAGCAGAAGTATGCATAAGTTATGCAGAAGAGTATCTCTGGAATCACAAAGCTTCGAATTTTGAAGCAGATGGGTTAGAGCAGCAGAAGACCACACCGGCTGCCACTCCTGTAGGCCAAGAACAGGAAACTGAGCCTACAGTTCACATGGAGTCACTGTACAAATCACCTTACACTGGTTTGTTGAACAAGTCAGCGAGTTCACTGTACTCAGATGGCCTCCACAAACACCAAATCTCAATCCAATAGAGCAGCTTTGGGATGTGGTTTCACATCGTGGATGTGCAGCCAACAAGTCTGTAGCAACTGTGTGATGCTATCATATCAGTATAAACCAAACTCCTAGAGGAATATTGCCAGCATCTTGTTGAATCTGTTGTACGAAGAATAAAAACAGTTCTGAAAGCAAAAAGGAGTCCAAAGTGGTTCTATCAGTATGTACAGAGTCCAGTGAGTGCATGTCGTTTTAATGGCTGTACTGTCATACTGTCAAAATCCAATAAAAAAGACCTTGACCTGCTAGTTGGGTGGGGGTGGGGGGGTAGGTTCCACAAATATAGTGTTCGCAACACCAAATTACAGGACTCCACCAAGCATGTAAATACACCATCAGTATTTACTTCAGTTATTGTCATGTCAGGTGTGGTTTAAAAATACATGAAAACGTTATCACGCAGGGAGGGAAAAAATATTAATGAATCCTTGTCCTGCACCTTATTGCAGACAGACTGAATCCAGACTGAAATGGAAACTGGTTAGATAAAATTGGCTACTTCCTGGAGTCTGGGGAATAGTCAGTAACACACACAAAAGGAAGGGCAGGGAGAAGTGGAGAGGGAGAGAGGGGGAGAGGGGAGGGAACAACGTGCGTCTGCAGCGACTTCCACAATACCTCTGACAGACCCTTTCCCCTGACTGATTGCTTCCAGACTTCTTTAACAACAAAAAAAGAGGCGCAGTCCCCTGTGTTGTTTGGGCTGTTGAGTCTCCTCCTGCTCGGCGCCAGTGGGTGATCCTGGGACAATGCGGGTAGCCCGACCCCCATCCATCGACCACAATGCACACCTCTGCCCCCCCCCAGCCCCGCACATCTCTGCAATCATCATTATCAGACACCCCTCCCATCTGCCCCCGGGAGCACCCCTGTCACCTCCTCTGGACTTGTCTCTGTGGAGGTAAACACATTAAGCCATGTAGGTGACACACACACACACATACATGCATATTATTCATGCGCACATTGCAAAGGGTTTGGTACATGCTAGGAGATCCTATCTGAGGGCCTCGGACACTTTGGGTTCAAAGTGCGAATCATTTATTTATTTATTTGAATAAAAAGTGAGTTTATTGAGAGAACAGATCATGTATATGTGCGTATAGAGATAAATAAGCTGTCACACTTAAATGACGTTGTTTGTGTTTTGTCTCTTCAGCGACACACAATACGGCAAAACAGATCGAAACGGTAAGAATCAAACCGCTGCGCCTGTCATAATAAATATGGATTCGGCCGATAATAAAGACAGCAGTCATGTGGGCACATCCCATCTGTTGTCAGGCAAGTCGGGAAAGTGATGGGCAAGAGCGCTGGATGAATAAAAGAGGGTGGAAACCGCCGTGTTGATGATTAAAAGGCAGAAAACTGGTGATGCTCGTCCCACCTGGAAACCAAACGTCCAGAGGGCGGCAGCAGCGCGCTCCCGTCTGACTTGGGACATACTGGCCTCTCTCTCTCTCTCTCTCTCTCTCTCTCTCTCCTTGTGTTAAGTCTTTCAGGCACATTTTTTATACGTTAAAAAAAATCCCTAATCCGAACCAGCTCCATCTACGACCCGACATATCCGGTGAGTGGTTGAAGTGTCGCCCTTGGGACTATCCCACGCAGCCCCCTCCCAAGCCAAACCATCCTGAGTAATCATGATGACAAATGCACAAATGTTATATTACCAGAAGAAAAAGGTGGAAATCAGAGTGTTTCTAGCTTAAATGACACACACGCACACATCAGCAACAGAGCTGCTTTAATATGAAGCCAGTGTTAGTAAAGCTGAGATAACAGAGCTATTAGACGTGGTTGGAGCTCGAAAAGGACATTTGAGTTTACAATCATCAAGTAAACTTAAAAAAAAAACGTTTATATGACACTAAGGGGCCAAATTTACGTCACTATCGCTCTGTCAATTATTCAGCATTAAACAGTGACGAGAGAAATTTCTTGTAAGACTTTATATCATGTCACAGTTTCTCAACTTTACCCTTCTGGCAACTTTTTGCCCCCAAACTTTCCTCCTTTCAAAGGTTTTGTGTGTGTGTGTGTGTGTGTGTGTGTGAGTGCGCCGCAGGCTCTGCTTGATCTGTTGTTTGCGCAACACACAATCACATTTCTTTTAAGCGACAGGGTGTCTAGACACACACGTGACCGGGCGCGTCAATGCGCACTGGAGACTGGAGACGGAGCAAGGGCACCCAAACCATCCGCCTCATTTACAGACAGCCTCATACTCCCCCTCGAGATCGCAGTCGGCGGCTCGCTCTCTCTTCCACGGAAACTTCGCGTGAGATACGAGCTTGGGATTATTTTAACGCTCAGAAAAAAAGAAAAAGGTTCGCCTGTGTGTTGAAACAGGTCGAAACGCTCGGCTGCTGGACGAGTGTTCTCTCTCTCTCCGGGCTTTAGAAACGCAACTCAACTTGGGTGAGAGATTCAGACCTGGATTTTTGCTCCCTGGCTCATCTCAACCCGGGCAGACCACATCCTCTGCAGACGATTGGCATATTTGGACGATAGCGGATAAACAAACAAATAAATAAATAAAGCCTCCGCATGCCCGGTGGAGAACCGCACTCTGTGCAGTTTGGATCACGGATTTTTGTGGATTAATGCTCTTGAAGACACACGGCAGCGAGCTTCGGTTTTCATGGGATAATTGCCATAACATTTTAGGCTTAATTAGGCCCCACGTTCTGTAATTTCCATTAAAGCTACTGCGAACTGGCAGAAAGCTTTTTTCGTTCTTTTTTTCTAAGGCAGTGTTTATTTGCTGAAAAAGCTGCCTGGAGAATTTTTAAGGGGTCAGCTCACTGCTCTGAGTTGCACATCACCAAGTGAAAATTGTAACACATTTAGGCTCTGCGCAGCAGGGTTGCTCCCCCATTCGCTTTAACGATCACATTCTGCTAGGTTTTCGTCATCAGACACAAGTCTTAAATTCCCGAAGGTGATGGTGACTTATCCCCGGAGGAAAAGTTAACTGTCCCGTGAACCCTGTCTGCTTTTTTTGGTGATCTGGTTTGCAGAAGACGGCGAAAGAGACTGGCGTATGCTACAGATTTCCTCTGCTTGTCCAGACCACAGTTTTTCCACCGTCTTTTCTCAGGCTGCTTATCACCGCCTGGACTCGGATCCCGGAATCTTCATGATTTGCGGACACAATGCTCGTTTTTTAGCCGGGAAACCCTCTTTTCGTCCCGCATGTTTAGGACCAAACGATCGGGGCTCGTCCGGCGACTCTGGAGGAGCCGTGCGCCCGTGGAGGGCGACGGGGAAACGGATAGAGGGACGCATGGCTCCGGGGGCTGCTGCATGGGCAAAACGACAAAGGTGGCCAAGTCCAACGCAGGGTCGGAGGCTGAATTGAAGGCGTTGACCCACTCGATACTGAAAAAGATCAAAGAGAAACAATTGGAGGTGCTTTTGCAGGCAGTGGAGTCCAAAGGGGGTGCCCGCAGCCCCTGCTTGCTCCTGTCCAGCAAAGTGGACGCCAAAGTGGGTCAACAGTCTTACTCTCTCCCCATGCTGCTCTACAAAGTGTTCAGGTGGCCGGACCTCAGGCATTCCTCGGAGTTGAAGAGGCTGTCTTGCTGTGAATCCTACGGGAAAATCAACCCAGAGCTTGTTTGCTGCAATCCCCACCACATGAGCAGGCTCTGTGAACTCGGTGAGTTGGATTTTTATGAAAATAGACACGTTTGTTTATTTATCTGTTTATTGGCAGCAAGTATTTTGAATTCTCTGGCCTTATTTCAGAGCAAGTTCAAGTTCAGATGCTGTGACATCATGTCAGAATTACCTAAAGAGCTAATTAGCCTAATTCAAATGACATCACCTCTGTTGGCACAGTTGTGTTGAGTTTCCATAAGGTCAAACTAGCGTGCTGAGACCCCCCCCCCAACACCTTCCCATCTTTTCGGAAGTGTGGCGCCATTAAATCCGAGTTTGGCATGTCATTTGACTAAAATAATAATTGATTGATTGGCCGTGTTGTAAAAACGGTAACATGTATCCTAACGTATCCAAACATAAAGAACATGCTTTATTTTATTTTTGGCACTTCAAATATGC
The DNA here is from genome assembly GCF_041146795.1 of Maylandia zebra. Taxonomy (NCBI): domain Eukaryota; kingdom Metazoa; phylum Chordata; class Actinopteri; order Cichliformes; family Cichlidae; genus Maylandia; species Maylandia zebra. Next base: position 49,921,605 of record NC_135173.1, on the reverse strand, counting down.
GCTTTCCAAACAACAACAAAGCCTTTCTGCTATTTAAACCTTTCATAGATGGCATTTCCGAAGTGCACAGGGCTTTACAGTCTTCCAGTCTTTCCACGGTGAAGTTTTTCCAGGGTCTCTGTGTGTATGGGCGTGCACGCGCTCGCTCGATTGAGTGCGCGCGTTTGCTTGGCGTCCCGGGCCAAAAGAGGCCCGTATCTCAGTTTGTCCTAGACGCTGATAGTGGCCCTTCTGGCGCCAGGCGGCCCCCCCCTGTTTATCTGCCTGCCAATGAAAGGCAATAGCCGCCCAGCCGGCCTCTCAGCCTGCCTCTCCAGGCGGAGCTGACAGACACAAATCTTTCCCCCCTGAAAAATGACAAATCTTATCATAAAGTTTCGATCTCTCCCTTGTTTTCCCTTTTTTTTCTCCTCATGTACTCATTTTTTTTCTCCATACAGAGTCTCCTCCTCCACCATATTCCCGCTATCCCATGGACTATCTTAAACCACCAGGTGAGCTTGCTATTCATGCATAAATATATGCATTCATGTTATTGCCAGAAGCGCATTTGTTTTTGCATAACATTTCCATCTAAAAGGCTATGTTGCATTTATGAATGTTTGTGTTGTATGTGCCTCTCCAGTGCATGTGTGTGTGTAGGAAATGGCTCCATGTTATGTTGTGATTTATGATAGCAGTGGAGTGGCACGTCTGGCTGACTGGCTAGCCATTTCCAGCATGGCTGACAGCCAGGGCAAGGCAGTACAAAGTTGAGACACCAGCTATAGACTGACTGACTGGCACATCACCGGGGGCAGCCTGTGTGTTCCTGTGTGTGTGTGTGTGTGTGTGTGTGTGTGTGTGTGTGTGTGTGTGTGTGTGTGTGTGTGTGTGTGTGCGGCTAAAGGGGGGGGTTGTTTGTGTGCTCGTCTATCTCTTGTGAATCGCAGCGCAGGGAGAAACAGACAGACAGCGGCGTCTCTGGAGCCAGCCAGTCTTTATCAGCTGAATTAATCAACAGAATGAGGGTGAGGGCTTGTGTGTCTCTAGTGTGTGTCTGTGTGTGTATAGCTGGGGGTGTCACTGTCCCCATTTCCCGGTTTGATGTCTTGCAGAACAGAAGAGAGGCTTTGTTGTAATTTCTTCCACATCTAAAGCGTAACTGTTGCAACCGTGTTAATTGTGCACTTCGCTCCACACATGGCTTCTGCTGTCATTCTCTTCCTCTGTTCAGGAAAGTGGCATCAAGTTATGTCAAACAAGGCAAAGTCAGTTTTCAGTGTGTTAAACTTCACACTGTAGCTAGAATAGTGTGAGATCTACATAATTTCCCATCCCGTCCTCTGTGTTTTGTGTTGTTTTTTTGCTCGTTTGCTCATCATCTTGCTGTCTACAAGTGCAGGAGTTAAACAATGACCAGTTAGGCGACCAGCCAGCCAGTTAGTCAGGAGAAGAGGAGAAAGTGGCTTTGAGTGAGTGGAAACAATAGGAAGTCATTGCAGCTGCAGCTGCGGTTCTTCAAAGCCCCCCTCCTCCTTCCCTCCGTCTTTGTCATCACCTCTTTAGCAGTGATGTTGTCCTTAAAGAGCGTTTTTCAAAAAGTTAAATATAAGTAGGGTTGATCTAAAGTGTTGGAAAGAAAAAAACAAAACAAAACAAAAAAGCCGCAGCTCAGTCCTCAGTGCTTAACACTCAGCTGATGTGAAGTCTGCCCTGTGGAGTTGCAGTGGCGTCTCCGTACGAGTTCAGTTGGAGACTTTACCCTGATGAAAGGAAACAAGAATGTAAATAGGAAAAGAAGGCTGGATACACACAAAGGAAATGATTATACAACTCATACCAGCCTGAATGGGAATTAAATCCCCCCCCCCCCAAAAAAAAAAAAAAAAACAGAAAAGAAAAACCCACAGAAAGTGTGTGCGTGCAAGCAGATGTGTCAGTTTCACGCCTCTGCGGAGCGTACCTGCTGCTCTCTTTCCTCGTTCGGTTGCGTTAAGCCCGCGTAGCTGCGGTTGTGGTTACTTGGAGACGACCCGTGTCTGTCTGCGCGTCTCCTTATTGGCAGAGTAGGTGAAAGAAGTATTAATAAAACACTGCAGCGTGGTGGAGAGTGCACACACACACTTGTATGCACACGGGACAAATAAGCTTATCATGCAAAAAAGTAAAAACAAAAAAAAGCCAGGGGTTTTTCCCTACCGCCTCAGGGAACTGTCAGTCATCAGCTGGTTCATGTATCTGGACGTTATTACAGTTTTCTGTAGAATTCTCTGTGTGTTTGGTTTATCTGAGGATGTGGTAAATCCTCATGACATTCAGAGAAATCTGCATGGAGGGCGATTGGACGTTGCTAAATAATTTGCACGGAGCGGAAGGGCCATGAATTTTATGATGATGGTTTTATGATTCCAGCAAGCAGGAAGTGGGTGGGTGGGTTGGGGGGGGGGGGGGGTATGCGTGTCATGGTGCCTGCCCACTCCAGCAGTGGCGGTCAATATGAAAGTAGGCCAGACATAAAACGCTACCTTGTTTCAGCTCTCGGGAATATAAATCACACACTGTTTAGTTCCTTCTCTCTGATGCCCCCCCACCTCAGCCCTGTGGTCAGCTGTGAACTGTTGCCCGGGAGACCAGGGCAAGGCCATTGGTAGCCGGTGAAAGCGAGGCAGGCTCGGGTTATGCCCGTGCATCTCGTTACCGTGACCGCAGCAGCATGGGCTGCGTTTGGACGGGCCGGGGTGGGAAGGGAGCAGTGAAACCGCTCTGGTTGGCTCTCTGTTAGCTGCTTTCAGCAGAAACACAATAGCACTCCTTGCCATACGTGGATTACTTCTGTAGGTGCAAATAAATATAACGCCTTTTGGCGCCTTGTTGAGCAGTCAGAGCGGGTGCTTTGGAGTTGGGAAAACTTCACTGACCTTACACTTCAGTGAGAGTGGCGCTGACCACCGCTCCATACTGTGGTGGTGAGCATTGTTGACGCAAAAGGAATATATCATTAATAAATCCCAAGCTACCAGCAGCAGTCTGCATTGGTCCTAGCCCTCGCCCAGCACATGCTGTGGTTTTGTTGAAGCTCCATTCAGGTGTCGTGTTGAAACTAGTCTACATTACAAGTCTTAGTGGGAGTTTAGCATTCAAATGCAAAGCGAAGGAGAGAGCGGGTCTAGTTTTCTCTCTATTGCGCGCATCTGCTGGTTCACCATGAAGAACATTTAGAATAAGCAACTTTTTTTGAGCCTTTTTTGAGCCCACTAAATGATTTCGAGGCTTGTTTTTGCATCTTTGACAGCTCTGTTTGCTTTTCGGCGTGAAGACTCCGATGTCGGTTTGACATTCAGATCTTTTACACAAGCCCGGTCTACTCAGACCCAGAGCGGTCGTGTAATGTTGGGTTATTGAGCGGGGTTTATCGTGCCCAGATTGAACCCTCCGCTCAGTCGTTAGCAGAAAGAATACACCTCTTTTCGGATCAGCAGCTCGTCTGTGCAGGGGAAGCCGGGCTAACGTTCCTCCTGAAGCAGTGGATTATGGGGGATTATCAGGGGTGTGAGAAGCGCTCCGCTGTAAGTCTCCTGTGCGTATGTGTGAGGGTGCGAGCTTCGTCGTCAGCATCTTCATTAGGCATTGATTTCACCAGAGTGATTGACGGCCTCGCAGCTGCTGCTGTGCTGTCTCCTCTCACTGCCATGTAAATGCACACACACTGATTCAAACTCTTCTTTCTCCATTAGATTCTCCAGACTCTGGACCTTCATCCAGTGAAACTGGAGGAACGACTTACTCGGCCCCTGTGGGGCTTTCAGGTAAATATTCCTACTATTACCCATTTTTCTGCTCTTTTTCTCCCAATCCATTCCACTTATGTCTTCCTTTTCCTCTTCTATTGATTCTTCCCAACAACCACACGTATTCCCTCCATACTTGCGATGATGGAGGCGGTGATTGTGGGGGCCCCTGCTTCCCCTCTGTAATAAAAAAAGCCGTTGAAGGAGGGCGGCGTATTTCTCCCACATCCACATAAATTCCTCCCTCCTGGCTCTTTGAACAACGCTCCACTCTTCTCCTTTTCCTTCCCCGTTCCCTCTCATCCCCTTTCCGTGTTGTGTTGTAATGGAAGACAAACACGCTCAAGCGTTGTTTGGAGAAGAATATGTTCTGTGTGTGTGGTATTGAGGGAGGAAAAATGTGAGCAAAAAAAGCTGGCTTCGACAGACATGAGTGTTTGTTTGGGTGTGTTTGCGCGTACAGGGGACGTATTTGTTAGATCCTCCTCCGGGCTCTGTGGGGATAAGAGTGAGACACAGGCGTCTTTCTTTCTTCAACCTCCCTGGCAGGATGTATTTCGAGCTTCTTCGGCATTTCCCGCATAATCTCCCTCTGGCAGCGCCGCCTTCCCTGCCCGTTGCCCCCCATCCGCAGGCTCCAGACTAAGATGGGTGTTCGCGAGAGAGAAAGAGTTTGTTCGCCGCTTGCCTTGAGATTGCTCTGTGCTTTTCTCTGCTTTCCTTGGCCTCAGATGGTTCTCATTACCGGGCCTTTAAAGCCTGTTTTATGTCAGTTGGTGTTCGCTGCCCGTTCCAGCCCCCTCCTTTGTTTAGTGGTGGGGTTAGCCTGCTTGTCTGCCTGTGTGTGTGTTAGAGGAACAGAGAACCTAAAAATCAGTCTCTACTCTCCTCCGCCTCCTCTGCCAGACCATCAGATGGACACTAAAGTAGGCCCAGTGTGCATTAACTAAAGACACATTTTAGGCCCAGTTCAAGCGGTGAAACCCAATAAGTGGAGTCTTAACAGGCCTCCTCGTACTCCCCTCCCTTTCTTTTTCCCCTCCCTCAGTGAAGTATACATGCCACCCCTCCTCCTACCCCTGTTTTCTTTCCTGGCGAGGGTGACATGGCAGCGTTTCAGTGAATGTGTCTCCTCAGTAAAAAGCATTAGAGGTAGAAAAGGCCAGGCGGGGTGGCTCCAGTGCTCTGCCCTCATGATTTCCCTGGCAAGCCAAGAAAAAAAATGGCTAATCCATTCGTCCTCTCACTCCCTCCCTTCCTTCATTCCCTGCTTCCCTCTTTGCTCCCTCCCTCTGGGGCTCTGACAAAAGAAACATGGCTCTCCCAGAGGCCCGCTGCTGACCTTCTAATTCACTCACTCTGCCCTTTTTATGTTCTTCTCCAGACATATTTACAGAGAGGGAGAGGAGGGCGGCTCTCAGGGAAGGAGAGTGGGAAAGACTTGGGAGTGAGCAAGAGCTGTGCCACTTCTTCTCTGCTTTGGCGTTATAATGCAGTAATTAAGTGTTCGTTGTCTGTAGGAGAAGGCTCAAGCTGTAGATCTAATGCGCAACTGCACCTGAGGCGAGAGCACAAGCTTGACCAAAGGACATCAGAGTCGGGAAAGAGGAGGCTCTTTCTCTGCAGGAAAAGCCATCCAGGCAGGAAGGAGTTAAGTGAGCTGTGACAGCGACAAGCGCAAATGCAAACTAGGCTGCCTGCCAGGCTACCAGCTCCAAAGCTCCTCTCGCTGGCTCACGTCATCAGCTTGAAACAGAGTAGAGAGGAGGGAAAAGGAGAGGAGGAGGGGTCGATGGCTGGAGGCCTGGAGCTGGGTGTTGGGGTGCTGATCTCTGTTTGAGCTGGGAGTGAGGGCTTGGATCAGGGGTTTGGATTGAACCAAGAACAGAAGACAGAGATCAAAAAGAGAGATTTTGAAATGGAGAGCAGGCCAGGGTTAAGAGGGTGCTGGACTCTGAGTTATGAATCTGTAGGGTGTTAAGTAACTCGTTAAAAGCCATATAGTGCATTCAGTTGAGTTTATGAGCAGATCAGGTAGCATTCACATTGCCAATCATTCATTTTGTTAAGTTTAAAGTGGCTTGCAATATGTTGTTGGTTGTGAGTTTTTGGATTCGTGACTTGTGAATTTGAAGATATGGAAGTCTGGATCAGACATTAACTGTCGGCTTTCTGCACTTTATTGTTAAAGCCTTCTTTAAAGTCAAGTTACCGGCCACCACTGTTGATGTTCCCACTCTCTGGGATGTATAGTGTTGTTTGTGTGTCGGTGGCATGCCTGTTGGTGCCATTGGGGACTGACCCGGAGTGCCTATGTGTAACAGGATCCTGTCTTGCTGTGGTGACATGTACGCATGCACACACGCACACACATACAGTTTTTCACACATACACACAGGCGGGCAGATAGAATGACTTGGTGTGAGCCCTGGCGCATGGCCGACTGTCACACAGGCGCTTCCTCCCAGTGCAGGTTAAATTTAGGTCCAGTTGTATTCTTATACCACCAACCAGTCACCTCACTCGACAGACAGTCGGCCAGCCCTGTAGTCAGTCAATTAGTCATCCAGTGAATCGGCTGGAGGTTTAACCTTCATCAGAGATTAAATTTAGTCCTGGCACCTTGGCTCATTAAATCAAACTAGTTCTGCTGTCATGCTGAAGGTCCCAGAGAAACGGCCCATTTTTGGTGCAAACCGAGGGCGAGATAAGGCCTGTATGTTTGGTATGAAGTATTAAATACCTAAGACGGCATCTTACTTTTTTTTTTTTTTTGCAAAAGAACCTCCAGCAATTAGGAGCTCAGCTCAGAAACAGAGCACCCTCAGTCTCCCTCAGCATTCCTGCCTTGTTTGGGTTAGCAGGGAGAGGAAAGGGCTGCGCAGGATATGACCTCATGTCTTTGAGGAAAAGGCGAGCGGACAGGGAGGCAGCTGAGGCCTCATCTTGACAGAAAACAAACAGTGGAGTGCACCGAAGGAGGGAGCGAGAGAGAGAGAGTAACTGAAAATTTGTTTTCCTTAAACCATGAGAGAAACGCGTGCGGCACCCATTACGGTAGAGCGAATTCGCACTTTTCTGACCGTAACAGGGTTTCTGTTTTGGTTGTACCTTCATTCCTTTTTGGTTAGATCTTCTTCTTCTTTTAAATTTCTCCTTTGCCTGAACAGTAAGAGGAAGGAATGGAGAGGGAAAGAAGATGGCGGCTTTGGGTGGAGAGGGAGAGAGGCAGAGAGAGAGGTGGCCGGCTCCTCGCTCTCTTCTCTGTAATTTTGGAGGCTGTGCGTTAGCCAACGAGTTGAGCCGAGCAGAGCTGGGCCGCCCCGTGCCGGGCCAGGATCTCTCATTACTCCCCACTTCCTCTCCTTGCGCGGCAGCCAAACCGCCTCTTGGCAAGGGACTTAATTTTGGTTTTGGCTGTCCTCTGTTCCCCACCCTGTGTCATTATGCTGCACAAATCGAAAAAACAGCGCACACAGACAGCAGAGGATAGAGAGGTGCGGGGTGGGGGGTGGAAAGAGAAGGGGAAGAAGAGGAAAGCGTGTCTAGTTTTTGCGAAGCTTCACACGCTCCCTGTCCTCTCGCAGCATCGCTTGCAGTTGAAAACATTTACCTACCTTTGCTGAGCCCGTTGATTGAAAAGAGGCCCATGCAGATTTGGCCATGAGCCAAAGCTGGAGGGAAGCCCAGAACAAGATGAACATTGTTTTGGTTTGCAGTCACTCTGTGGAAGTGGATTTTGACATTACCTCAATGTATGAAGATATGAATGAAGGAGGGAGGCGAGGGAAAGAAAGAGAGAGGCAGAGCGTGCGAAGTGGAAAGAGGAAGGAAGGGATAGAAGCCGTCTTTAACTGGATAAAAACAGGAATGGAAATAAGTGGAGACACATGCCTGTAAACCTGCGTGTGTGTGTGTGTGTGTGTGTGTGTGTGAAATTTCTAGTGTGACACAAAGTACTGCCGTCTCCACCCTCCCGCCTGCTCATTCATGTAGTCGGTTTGTCTTTTGTGTACTCAGAGTGGAGGGGTGTGTATTTGTCTCTCCCTCTCGCTCTGCCTCTCTTCATCTTGGTGACAGGCCCAAACCCCGTCGGTAGCCACATCTCTATCCTGAGCACTGGCACAACCACCCTCACCCACACACACAAAAGCGCACGCACATGCATGCTCGCTCGCAGACGCGTAGAGGTGTATGACGATTAATAACAGAGTAAGAATGCAACAAAAACCTCTGATCACATGCAACTGGCTCTGCTAGCTGTTTAGTTCCCACGGTGTGTTTTTTGGTTTTTCTGTGCCACAACAATGCAGGTTATTGTCTGTCCATCTGTCTGTGTCTGTGTGTATAAATGGCTCCTGAGATACAGATCCTGCGGGTAATCTCTCGACCTGTGCGTTTGCAAAAAGTGAGCCAATGACATCACTGCAGTCTGCCTGGCACCTTGTAGCCAACTAGCTGGTGTTTATTTGTCCTGTCACCCTGGGAAATCTGGGCTGCAGGGAGTGGCTGTGTGTGTGTGTTGGGGTCAGCTTGATGAAGTGTTGGAATAATAACTCAGCAGGAGCAGGGAGGAGGTGTAACACGGAAACAAGGGTGTCCTTGAGTGGAAAAAAGTATTGTGCTGCAATTTAGTGATAATGTGGATCCAGATGGAAGCCGCCGGCCGCCCCGTTTCATTACGAAACGGCCCTGTGTTTTGTCACAAGCCGCGGAGAACACCACGCCTGAGCGACTTCAAGACATGCGGATCGTGTAATTACGGCAGGAACGTCCACTCAAGAGAAAATTATACCATAGATGGAGACATTTGGGGGGGGGGGGACATGCAACATTTCTTCTCCTTATCTCTCTCCCCCCTCCGTTGTGGCTGGATGGTTCATGTTAGAGATGGCGTGTCTGCAACTCATTCTCTCTATCTGTGTTTCTGCAAGGAGTCAGATCTGGTGATAGCGAAACCGTGCCACTCCCCTTGGTGGTTTTCCTGCCATCGGGGCTTATTTATGTTTCCTGAGCTAGGGGGCGGGGAGTAAGACTTTGCATCGTACCCAACCTGCCACTCTGAAGCACCACTTCCTCTGTCTGCTACTAAACCCACCGCCTTTCAGTTGTCTTCTTTTCTTTCTTTCTTTTTCTCCTACTCTGCCTTTTGGTGCATCATTTCTTCTTCTTCCCTCTCAATTTGCAAATGGTGGCATTCGACAGACACAATGGGACACTTAAAGCAGTAAAAGTAGTTTCACTGCTTGATGCACGGTGAAGATGGCCGTATTAGTCATTTTTGCACATTTGCACCCCACCCCCATGCCACTTCTATAAATGGCTTATATCACTTGACGTAGCATCAGTGTGGACTTACCAAGAACTGTCAAGATGCATTGTGGGTAATGCAGGTGACTTGCCGGATTTTCATTTTCTCATCTTCTTTCGCGTTCTTTGTTTTTAGCTTGAGTTTGTATTCTTTGAAGAAACAGTGCAATTGAGTTGATAAATAACATAATTTAGCCCAAGTTAATGGCTTTTTTTTTGTTAATGGCTGCATGCTCTGCTGCACAACAAGTAATCAATCACAAACAAGTGTAGACTTGGTCGTTGTCTTTCAGCACTTGAGAAACACCAGCCAGACTGTATACTGTCTATAATCTGTGGTCTGTGCTAATGTGAGACAACGGTAACACGCAGAACAGCTGACATTTCTGTCGGGGGGGGGGTTCCATCTCGCTGCAGGGCAACCTGCTAGTGACAAATAAAAGCTGTTTCATTTCATTCTTGCGGTGAAAAAAGTGAGCTGATCAGCCAGTAGTAGTTGTGAGAAGGCGGAAAGTTTGCTGTTGATTACACTAAAATCAATGAGACTACATTTCTTTGTGAATACAGAGTGAGAAATGCCAGGCTTTCAGGCGCACACACACACAAACACACAGGGTTGAGCATATACGTCATGGCAGAGAGAGCAAAAGGAATGCCTCAAGGTTGACCCTTGACCTCTGGGATAGACTTTCCCCCTGCTTGAGAGAGGGTGTTGACTTGGAAAATAAGGCACCGTGAAGGGCCCTTTCCCCCACCCCAGTGGTGTTGTATCCTTTATGTCTTCCTCATTCCTGTTTTCAGCTGCACTCTGTGTGTGTGTGATGACGACAGGGTCATTACACGTCTGAGTTGAGACAAGCACAAACACACACACACACACATAGCTCTCAGGGATCGATGCGAGACGGTTCTCAGGAGCCTCCTCACTATTTGCAGATGTTGAAAGTATAGTTCAGAACAGAAGGTTGGAGGGTTTTTTGTGTGTGTGTCCATGATGGCGTTAATGTGTAATTCTGTGACAGTGCTGACTTCTATGAATAGAAACAACTTGGTGTGTGTGTGTGTGTGTGTGTGTGTGTGCGTGCGTGCGTGTGTGTGTGTGTGTGTGTGTGTGTGTGTGTGTGTGTGTGTGTGTGTGGAGTCAGACAGAGGTAATGATTAACCTTTGCAGACTGTGTAAGAGAAGCACCTAGTCTGCCACCCCCACTCCACCCCTCCTCCCTTCAAACTCAGTCCAAATGTCTCAGCTAGCGTGGCGTCCGCTCTTTAAGCCTGGGGACCATTAAAAGCCACAGGGGAGCTAACACCCTGACCATTTGCCAAATCTGCTATTATGTGCTAAAAATGCTGCTCTGCATGGGATGTTTATTTAACAACATGTATTTATAATTTCCTCATATGCTGCAGCGGACTTATCTCCAAGCTGATGGTGCATTAAATACCAAAAATGAAGAAAAAAAATACAGCTAGAAATATGCTGATTTGCTCATAACCAGTAGTCACGTTAGCCCATACATCCTGCAGCATCATTTTGGCATTCTTCTTAGTAAACTAGCATGAAAACTGTTTTTCTATTTGGGGATAGAGGGGTGGGGGGTTACATGTGGACCCCATGGGACAGAGCAGCAGACAGGGGCAGAACATAAAGGGCTGGGGTGACAGATGGCCTGAGGGTTGCTAGCTAGCCAGCTTATCTCCAGTGATGGAGTAGCCTGAAAGGACAGGGTGCAGACGAGCAGGTGGGGGTAGGCCGGGGCTAAGACTTGGACGGGCAGACGGATGCACAGACGAGAGAATAAGACAGCCTTCGGAGCATTTCAGAGACCGTATCTGATGGAAACACGCTAGGACAGGCGCTCTGACAGCACAGCTTCGCACGCACCTACACCAGACGCACCTGAAATAGTGTCAGACGGTAACGCGAGGAGGCAGACTGGCAGACACCTCGCAAAAAATGTGTTAAAAATTGAAATCAGTTTAAATTGAGTCTCACCTCACGCTCAAAGCGCATCGATATGGGGGCCCACAGATAAAGAGTGTGTCTTTCACCTCTATTAATATATGTGTATGTGTCTGTTCATTTAATGTTCATCAGTATGAGGTGTAAGCTCATCTGCTGTCAGGACAACCTGCGAACATACTCTTCCTGAGGCGGCACCCTAAGGATCTTGGCTGGTTTCGGCTCTGCTGCTTTGGTGAACAGTGAAAGTTGGTGTTTGTTTACCTGCGAGGGCCATTTGAGCTGGATTATGAGTGGCATGCACTGTTTATTAGAGCTTGGATCAGGCCTTAACTTAACTGTCCAGCACGACGGCACTTGTAGTGTTCTTTTAAAAATACAGTGGTGCAGCTTTAAGCTATAAAAGGATTTGAATCCTACTTTCCGTGCTGCTTTGCTACCTGGCCTGTCTATTATAAGTTCCCTTTCCGTTTGTCTGCCTTGCGTACGTTTTATCCTTTCATCTCTTTTCTCCTCTGCGGTTCTCGCTTACCTGCAGTCTGAGCGAGCTTCTGAGAGGGGAGGATGACTAGGGAGATGGGGGAAGGAGAGGGTGGGGGTGAAAAGCAGTTAATGTAGTCCTGAATAGCAGGGTGTTTTCAGGCTGCAATGACAGGCTCAGACAGGCAGCCGCTCTAATGACCTCTGACGCCAGGCCCTGTCTCTCTCAGCAATAACAAACACACAAGGGCCCCACAGGTGAGCTCTGCCAGCAGGCCCGCTGTCAGCTGTTAAGAAAGTCCAGTCCACTCGGTCCTCTTTGCCCATCAGCCCCTGTACGTGCAAGACTGTGTGACACCGGCCTGAGATACAGATGACACTTTCTGTCTCTTATCTCAAAGATGAACCTTTCGTTTCCTCCAGTTTGGCCTGAGGTAGAGAGCTAGGTACTTAGTTTCCCCCAGCACCCCACGAGGATGGATTTACGATAAACTCCCCGAGGCTCGGCTCAGACCAACTTCAAAGAGCTCAGCCGCTCTTGTTTTATGGAAGGCATGCTCCTTTTTTTTTTGGTGCTCCCTTCTCTCTCCTCCTGTTTCTGTCTCTTCCCCCGGTGTTGTCTTTGTCTCCCCCCTTTTTTTTTTTTCTCCTCTAATGAAGGCTAATGACAGGCTGGGGTAAGTCGGCTTGGGCCAGCACAGATCCTGCCACATTAATGTTGCAGTTTTTCTCAGACGGGACCTTCCAAATTACCGGTTACATTCACAGCCGCTGCCAGATTAAAGAAAGAGGGGGGGTGGCTGTGGAGTTGAATGGGAAGGATGGTTGCCACTGAGAGGGGCTCTGTCCATTTTTTTCATATCTGTTTCCCTTTGCAAACAGTTTTTCAACCTTTGCATGTCTCATTTTGTAAATGTGTGTGTGTGTGTGTGTGTGTGTGTGTGTGTGTGTGTGTGTGTGTGTGTGTGTGTGTGTGAGGAAGACGGAAAGTATAAAAGATGGCTGAACAATTAGATAGAAGTTGAGGCGATTATACGATGACCCCCCCCAAAAGGCGCAGGAGGCTCCTAAAAAAACCACGAGAGGAAGCAAAGTTGCAAAAGTAACAGTCAAAATATGTGAAAAGCCTTCCCTCCCCTGCCCACCCCCTCTTTCTTTTCCTCTCGCCCTCTCTTCTCTGTCTCCCTCTATTTCCCTTGCGCCTGACTGGCTCCCACTCTTCTCTCTGGGAGTAGCTGGGAGCCAGATTTCTGTGGAATAGAGATATGAAGGGTTGGGAGGGTGGCGAGGGGGCGCGAGACATGGCGCAGGAGGCACTCTAAAGGGTGGTGGAGGGGGGGGAGTTTGGAAACTGGAGCGTGGCCAACGCTACACTTTTTTTTACGCTCAAGAGAAACTTTAGACTGCAGAGGCCTAGCTTGTCAACGATTCAGACAACTGGGAGGTTTTTGAGAGTTAACAGCCCGCCTTGCTCGTCAGCTAAACACGGTTTTAGCTCAGGTTAATCTCCGTCACGCATAAATTCGAAGACGGTTTCCTATCATTTCCTCCAGTGGGGGGAAGCTCGTTGCCATCGAGAGAGAGACGGGGAGACGATCGGACAGTCGGTTGACGTCAGCACATTGTTGGCCACGCCGCAACAAAAATACAGCGAGCCAGACAGAAGATAAGCATTTAATGCCTAGATAAATATTGTACTGCGTGTGGACGCTTGCCTGCCAGTGTCTCAGAGTTGCTTTTCTTGTCTGAAGTCCAGGAATTCCAACATGGTTTTCCTGTGTGGCAGAAATCGAGGATGACAGTTTAGCTTTGGCTCTTGACAAAAGCAAATTCCCCATTTCCCAAACAAGGAATGAGGAAGAAACTGTTCTGAAGTAGTAACGTTTTAATACGTTTTGGGAGTGTTTTTCCTCGACATAGTTGACTTTTTCTTCACCTCTTGATCTACTTTTACTAGCTGGCATGTTTATAAAACACTGTTCTTTTCTGGTTTTATGTCTCTTTACTCTCCTCTCCTTTCGAGTATTTTATTGCCTAATGTTTCAGTGTCATTGTGTTTTCTCAAATCTAACCCTCTCCTTCTCTTGACTCTTTTCTCCTTTCAGATTCCCTGGCATTGCAGGAGTCTGGCGAGCGGGCCCACTGGTGCGTGGTGGCATACTGGGAGGAGAAGACTCGTGTCGGGCGCCTCTACTCGGTCCAGGAACCCTCTCTGGACATCTTCTATGATCTACCTCAGGGGAACGGCTTCTGCCTGGGCCAGCTCTGCTCCGAAAACAAGTCCCCGCTGGTGCAGATGGTGCGGGCCAAGATCGGCTATGGTATCCAGCTGACGCGCGAGCCGGACGGGGTGTGGGTCTACAACCGCAGCTGCTATCCCATCTTCATTAAGTCGGCCACACTGGATAACCCGGACTCGCGCACGCTACTGGTGCACAAGGTGTTCCCTGGATTTTCCATTAAAGCTTTTGACTATGACAAGGCCGGCAGCTTGCAGAGGCCCAACGATCACGAGTTCACGCAGCAGCCTCGCACAGGCTTCACAGTGCAGATAAGCTTTGTGAAAGGCTGGGGACAGTGCTACACCAGACAGTTCATCAGTAGTTGCCCATGCTGGCTGGAAGTCATCTTTAACACCCGATAGCAGCAGCAGCAGCAGCCTTCCCCCTCTTCTTCAACAGCCCTCACAAACGGACTACACCCACGTTCCTTGTTTTTTGTTTTTTTTTCCCTTCTCTCCACGGGAAAAAAAAAAAGGATTTAAAAGAAGAAGAAAGTCTAAAATTCTGACGGGACTTTTGTTTAATAAATGACTAGGATTTAATTAAAGAAGCGAAAAAAATGTATTTTATGTTATATATAAATATATTATTAATTGTAAATATGAAGACGTTTTATATGCATCATTATTTATGTATTGTGCAATGTGTTGATGAGAAAAAAAATAAGATGCACTTTGCTTAATATAAATGCAAAACAAAGAAATGCCAAAATAATAATAAAAAAACAAATACAAATAATATTTCTTGTCCGGTCTTACTTTGGAGTTGTGGTGGTCTCATTCATTCATCCATGTTTCCTTTCAGTGCATAATTCAAATAAGATTATTTGAATGGATCCACATGTCAATTCTTTAAAACCCATCTAATTTGATTCGGTCTTCATTACACCCAAAGTCAACAGTGGCTTAACTTTATATTACTGAGGGACTTTGATGTTGTGCCACGGATCTTAAAAGCATTTCCCTCCCCAGACGAAATGAGTCAGACAGTGACAGAGCCATAGCTCACTGTCCGTGCTCCAACGGGCTCATTATGCCTTTTAAAATTGTCTGTTTTTCCTGCGTTATTTGGGGGATGAATGTCCCTCTTCCTCTCTGTCATTAAGAAACTGATGACATCACAGCCAGGAAGCCCTAATGACAAACTTCAGGAACCAATAAAGTCAACAGAGGGTCCGGTTTCCTGGAGGCGCAACTTTATTTAAAGGGCTGATAAAAACAAAAAGAATGCAGCATTAAAACAATCGCAGAAGAATTTGGTGCCACACCTAAGGAAATTAAAACTTTACTGGAAGATTACAACTTCACTTAGACATCTCCAGATATCAGAGGGGTGTATCGAGCATGCACTTGGAGATGTTGGCACATTAACAGCCTATTTCTCAAAACAGGGCAAACCAAAACAGATTTCCTTCTAACAAACACGTATATGCGTGAGGCATGAGTGTGTGTCTGTCTGGGTCCCGTCCTGTTGCTAGTCAGATGGGTGTCTGTGAAGAGGATTACTACTGTAAGCCTGCTTTACCCACACACACACTGTTTCAAAGACCTACATTCACAAGACCCACTTTCCACGCCATCCAATCCCCTCTAACCACCCCATCCTGCACTCTGCTAAAGAACACATGGCATTTCATAGAGAATACCAGAGACAAAAATCATATTTACTGATAGCAACTTTGCAGTGGAGACAGAAAGATGTCTGTATGTTTTTCTTCATGTCCTCCTTATTTGATGAAACCCTTTAGAAGTGTCTGAAATATCAGACCTTTCAAATAGATCTTGTCCAGCATAATTAGTGGGGAATTTATGTGCTTATATGTTTCTTATTGCTGCATTTTGCTTGTCTATTTGAACCTTTAAAAAAGAAAAAGACTGAAAAATGCAAATTTTTTGCTAGTGATATACTACACCATAAGACTAAGAATCACAAACATAAAGCCACATTGAAAAAGATATATCAGCAAGTGATTGTGGCTGAAACACAAGGATGGATGCATATTTATATTCTTTCTTATTAAAGACTGTGCTCAACACCTACACAACTTTATATCTTCGTATCTCCTTCAAAACCCACAAAGAAACCTTCACACAGAGACAGTCACTTAAATCAAAATCTATTTCCACATGATGGGACCCTTAAATCTCATGGCTATCTGTGTGTGTGTTGTGTGTGTCCTTCGAAACAATAATCCCCAACCCTGCTAATACAGCTAAAGCGGCTCGGAGCTGTGTGTGGTTGTGTGTCCTTATATCCATGACCCATGACTTCTCCAGACAGGGTGACCCCGATTCAATAATTCCATTAAAAGTATTGCAGCTTTCTCCAGAATCTCTCGTCAGCATGTACACGTACACAGCTAAAGTAAGCTGTTTGTGTGAATCGCTTCTAGGAAAAACACGAGTGCTTTAGTTCCACAGTATTTGACTCAGTATGTTTAAATGAGTCTGTTTTAGGAAAAAACAGCAAAAACGCTGCCTTCAACATCTTCTAAGGAAAGAATATTCAGCCAAATAAATACAATAATAAAGACTTTTTTCTAGCTCTTTTTGAGAATGAGGTGTTGTATTATAAATTAGTGGAATTGGTGAAGCGGTGCCCCTAGTGGTATGATGCAGTAAATGGCAGCTAATCCCAGTTGAGCAAACGAGTAGCATTTATTGATAAAAATTTGGCGTTAATATACAATATACCTTTTGACTGTCAAATGACAGTTATGCTACTGTGAAACTGTCAGTGGTTAATGCTAGCTGAAGTAAGTCCGAAGTGAACTAAGAAACAGCCGGTCACGCCTTGTACCAATTTATTTACCTTTAGCACATCAAAATGTGGTGTAGCAAACGTTTTAAAAAACCGCCCGTTGTGTTAGCTTACTAGTTTGCCATTAGCCAAATTTCCAGGGTTAAGCTCCTTAGACTTCCAATGGTATAAATAACATCAAATATCATGTTTTAGCTAGACTAACTGTTTGCTATGGCTGGATACTTCTGTAAACAAAGTTCCCCAAAGTCACCATGGGACAAGACTATCACCTGGATACTGACCACTTAAGCTCCAGCCACAAGAAGAAGTGGCTATCAGCATCAGGTAAGCAGCGTTGGGAATGGCATGTTACTGCCATTAAATATTTTGGTAATGCAGAAATGTACCACATTATTATACTGAGTTCAGTAATCCCATTGCAGTTATGGCATTTCTTATGTTACTTAAGTTCTTCAGATATCTGCCAGATGGGTGGATAGAAATAATAATAATAATGATAAAAATTTAAAAAGTCAAGCATGTCTATTTCTTCCTGTGCACTTCCACTACAATGAGCTAATTTCAGGAAGGAGGAAGTTGGTAGAGTGGTCTATAACTTTTGAGGAGTGTCGATATGGACTTTGCTTTTATTTCCATTGCACCAAAGAACAAGAGCCTAGTGTTAAAGTGCAAACTGCATTAGGACAGAAACAATACTCCTAGCACAATGTCTGTGCTTTGCAAGTGCCTGCACACACAGCAAAGAACCCTGAGTGTATGCCAACCCCAGCCCAGGAGCCAGACACTGAACTTCAATAGGTAACACAGGTAGCCTGTAGTAACGTAGCCTCCATTTCTATCCGTACATGTTTGCACAGTAGAATTACAGTGGCAGTAACTCTGAAGTTTCTTTGGACTGGTTTTTCAATTTAGCTTTGTGTTTATATTTAAACACTAAAAGGAAACTTGTGTGTGTGTGTGTGTGTGTGTGTGTGTGTGTGTGTGTGTGTGTTCATTAGGATGGGCATTGGTGTCACTGTGTGGGACTGAATGGACTGTGGGTTTTTATTGTTAACAAGTAATTAACTTACAAAGCTTCTGAATAAAACAACAGTAATGTAATGACTAGGGTAACAAATTAGTTTTTCCAGAGAGTACTCTTAAGTAACATAATGTATCAACAATCAACAATTAATGCAGTATTTTGTGTAACAACGTAACACCGCAGGTGAGTAAAAAACATAGTCTCTCGTCCCCCCCCCCCCCCCAAATGGCTTTATTGGTGCTTTATTCTGCTTTTTGAACATCTTGTAAACTCTGCTGGGGGAATTTTGCATTTAAGGCTTGCTGGCAGGATGAAAAGAAAAGGAGAGAAAGAAGGCTTTCTGTCTTTCTTCTCTTCACTCATTTCTAGAAATGAGTGAAATCCAGAATTTTTTCACTTAATGCATCATATTTTAAAGGTGTAGCACCTGCAGAGATTCCCTATTTTGCAGGAGCACCTGTGTGATGGTGAACTGTGAGTATAAAAAAATGAAATAAAACGAAATCTAAAAATACAAAATAATTCTTTCACATGAAATTAAAATGTCACAAGGAAAAAAGGTACTTACTGAATGGCTCTGGCCCTGCTGTGCCCCTGATTCACTGCTCATACCTAAACAAACCAATAGTCATGCATCAACCAAATCTCTTAAACACACGTACTGCAGGCCAATTCCCATAGAGTAAAGTAAAAACCATCCAGAGCGTCACAAGTGGTGTTGGGACAATTTATACAGTGTTGTATTAGAAAAACAAAGTTCAGACATTGGTGACCTTGGTTACAGCCATGGTGGCAAGTTATAATATTTTTCTATCAGGGTCACTTCACTATCTCAACCAATAGTACCTCTATTCTTCTGGATTCTCGCCACCTTTGGCAGTGTCTTTCTTCTATTGCTATTGAACCACTGGGTTAGCAGCTAATTCAGTCAGTATCCATATTTGTGACATGTGCTATATGTGGGCCTCCTGTCCTTCAGTTTTTTTCTGTCCTTGTGCATGTATTACTTCGTCTACCTGCTTCTCAACAGCTGAGTGAATCCCATTGATCTGGGTGATTTATAGCTTGAAGTTCTGCTCTGTCACAAAGGCGATAGTTGTTGCAAGCTGAAGCTTGTAAATTAGTTTTTGTTTTTTTTTAATTGAAGCTGCCTCCTCACTCACCAGGGTTGCAGGTCCAATAGTTGTTTATTGCTTAAGAAGGTTCCTAACTGACCTGGAAGTAGCTTCATAATGACAGCTGGCCAATTCAAATTAAAATACCAAGTGCTTCCTTTATAACCTCCTTTAGTGTAGGACACGCAATGGATACTCCTTGTAAAAGGAGGTGAGATAATACCGCTCTGTATTTCACAACTGCCATTTAAAGAAAATCAACATAACTGACAGGTGGTGATAATCACTTGCATGGTAATGTTTCTATTTCTTGCCACAATCCCTTCATATGTTTTAAACCTTCATCTACAGGCTTGTAAAACCCACGAGTGAACTATGAACTGTATGCTGCTGTAATAAAATTAGTTTATTATGAAGCAATTACCTTACCTAACATATATATATATATATATATGTGTGTATATATATATATATATATATATATATATATATATATATATATACCTATATCAACGTTGTTTATCATGGTTCAGTTTGCATTAGTTGTGCCCTCAGTTTAACTATTGCTATTTTGCTAGTGTTTAGGATTAATATAAATTCTGTTCATTTTTGCCACAAAGCTTTAATTAATTGGCAGTTACACTGGATCGCCAGTCGTTCTGTTTCATGTGAGCCAAGTCAACAAAATCCACTGTTACATTATAAAGTAAACCGAGCACCACATTTATCTTTTCCCTTATACATTCTTTGTTGCATCTTTCCTTGACCTCATGACATTTCCTGCTGAGGTCAAGGTGTAGCGATTAGGAGAAGACCTCAGGAAGAGAAATCAATAAAACCCTGAAATTACATGGTGCATTTGTGTCACCGTGGAGGACAATCTGAAAGGAGCACTTCCAACACGCTGAAAATAATGCGCCCCTGGTTGGCGCTTCCATAGGTGGGGTTAGGGGTGGCTGCATTGTTCTGTTGCAGGTGTGTGACTATACCCTGACCTTTTTGTGTCAAGGATTATTTTTCAAATCAGAATCTAGCACTCAATCATATGCAGACATCCTCTGGATTGTTAAGCCAATTATTTCTTGAATATGAGTCATGTGACACCGTATAAATGCTGGTGTGCAGTATTTATGGATGAATAGTTCCTGCATGCTTTGTCCTTGCATTTGCCTGGCGTGTGTCGCATGCTATTTGCTCACCTCTGCCTGTGTTTGTGCTCGTGTGTATATGCTGTCATATATTTGTGCACATGTGCCTGCTTGTGGGGGAGAAGCACAAAGCCCAGTGCCAGTCTTATCTTCCCTGGTGGGGAGATAAGACAGCCTGTGCCCCAAGGGGGGCCCAGGGCTTGGGATTGGGGGTGACGGAGGTGGTGGGGCGTGCACAGTTTAGCCATGTTTACATGCTGGGAGTTCAATAGGGGGTTTAAAGAAGATGACAGTCAGTTCTGGCTTTCATATGCTGCTTTAACCCCAGTATGGCCGCCCTCTTGTCTTTCCTGACCTGCACGTACTAAAGAAAACACAAAAAACAAACACAAGTACAGATGGGCTGAAAGGCATGCAAACACACATGCACACTGAAGCCCTGTTACATGTAAATAGCATGCTCTCTCGCTATGAAATCTTTCTGGGTGGTCAGTGAACACTGAAGTGCAGTAAATTAAAAGACTTCGCTATTACTGTAACTAAAATTAGCTGACATTAGCAGGAACACAGCTCCCCGATTGTAATTAGAAAAATGTTTTGAGCACAGCACTTTAGTGTGATGAATTTTGAGCCAACATTGATCTGGTTCTTACAGACAAACTGGCTGTAATTGGAATTTGTGAGTTTCTAAACCAGTGCTTACTTGCGTCCTCTGTTTGACTGTGCAGTCACATATGCCTACATGTAGAGCACAGGAATACACAAAAGCAGGATCTCTTGAAGGTTTCTGAGGGAAGGTTTTGAAACTCTGTCTTTTAAATGGCAAAACGCAGTTACGACAAAGGACAGCACAGAAATCACCTCACCTCACACCAATGTAGCTGAGAGAAAAGCACAATGTACACAATGTAGACTATTAAACATCGTAAGTTCTCAAGTTGGATCCTCATTTGTCTTCACAGCTGAACTTATTTTCATTCAAGAAACAAATTTTGAGCTTTGTGACATGCTCCATTATCCTGCTGTAAATAGCCATAAGAAGATTTGTACACTGTGGTTGTTCTTACAGGTTGTCAGCAACAATACCAGGGTAGGATGTGACATTTAAAAGATAGTCAGTTGGTATTACGGGGCCTAAAGTGTGCAAAGATCCATTACACCACAACCAGCAGCCCAAAACTGTTGATCTGTGCTTTGATATCGTTTATCCCAAATTCTCACCCAAACAACTGAATGTTGCAGCAGAAATCAAGACCACCGGACAAAACCGCCTTCTGTTGTTCAGTTTGGGTGAGTCGTGTGAATCATAGCCTCAGTTTCCTGTTCTTTGCTGAATGGAGTGGCGCCTGATGTGGTCTTCTGCTGTTGCCCACTGTGTTGTGCATTCAGAGATGCTCTTCTGCATACCTTGGGTATAATAAGTGATTATCTGAGTTGCTGTTGTCTTTCATTTGAAACTGTCTGACATCAACAAGACATTTTCGCCAAGATAACTGCCACTTACTAGATAGTTCCTCTTTTTCATACAATTCTCTGTAAACCCTAGAGACGGTTTTGTGGGAAAATCCCAGTATCGGCAGTTTCTGAACTATTCAGACCAGCTCAGACGGAGTCAGAAGGAGTCAAGCATGTGTACCTAATAAAGACGGAACTGAGTTATACCTCAAAATGATAACAGTAAGCACATTTTCATTTTTAACTTCCTAAGACCCGAACTCTTCCACAGTATGCATTTTTAATTTCTCTTTGATATTTGGGCTGATTGGGGCCCGATGAATGTAAAAACAAAGAATTACCAGATTTATTTATTTTTTTACCTTATTTTTGTTTTTAAGAAAAATAAGAGCCACATATGAGGATATGCGTTTAAAATTTTGATAGAACAGTACCAGTATAATGTAAGTGGATATCAGGCCCTTGTAGAGCAAAATTGAGTATTTTGGTCTAAATAACCCAAAATGTGATGTCCACATATGTGGACGCCAGGTCCTAGGAGGTTAAACATTTGTACCACACACAAGTAGAAATGTTCTTTCTGTATCACTGCACAGTTATTGCAGATAAAAATCAATCATTTTTAGGAAGTTATTAGCACCAGATTTGCATTGAGACAGGGCTGTAGCTAGCTGTTACCTTGATTTGCAGTTAACATATTATTTTCTCAATTAATTAATATGTTTCTGTTCTAACTATTCTTTTAATGACTGGAAAATGGAGAAAAGAAGCACCAAAAAATAGGGATTTGTGTTCTAGGGCATACATTGTAAAACTTAAACACAAAGTACTACATTATGGAGAACAACTAAAACAAAAACCAGCTGGTATACTGTGAAAACCGGTGCCGTTTCAGATTTAGGCATCACAGGCTTAATGACGAAAGAAACAGGATGACTCGTCTTCAACTGTCTGTTGGCTTTTCACAAATATTGCAAGCCTCACACCGTATCTGATTTCATTTACTTAAGCAGCTGCAACGTCTTTCTGGCAGAGCAGAGCGCTAAATGAAATTGACTTTAAAGTGCAGACCTGCAAAAGCCATGCAATTGCCAGAGATCAAACTGGCAAACAACAAAAATGATAACACAATTTAAATTGTTTTCCCCAGCTGTGTGAATCATCGTCTTAATATCTTTCTAAGTGACACTCCGCCCAGAATCTGCCTTTTGAGTACAAAATGCTCAGCAGGTCTGCTTTTAGCGATGGTTTTGCAAAATAAAGATTGTTTGGATTTCTGTATTCTTCCATAGATTCCCCTGTTTTATACATTATACCCTCTACATGGCCATAACATTAAATCATCACATACATCCCTCTCTCTGATGCCCTTTCTCTCCCATTTGTATTGAATGCTGTGCGCTTATTATTACCAAGATAAATCAAGAGAAATGCCAGTGAACACTCGAAACATAACCTATGAGAAATAATTCATCTGCGCAATATCACCGTGGGACAAGCTTGAGATCACTACAATATCGTATTCCTTTCCTTTTTCAATTACGTTAACCAAGCAGAGACATTCCCTAAGCTTGCCTCTTGATTATGAATTGCACTGTCCTCTGTCCATTTGGACCTTTCTCCCACAGGCCAACACTGTGATGTCACACTACCTGACAGAGACCTGACTTTAATAAAGCAATGGGAAATTTATTTTCAAAAGGAAGGAAGCAGTGTTTGGCGACAAGATGACTGCCAAATACAAAGGTGAAGGCACGTCCTGCAGGGAGTGTGTGACCTTTTCACACACTAACACACAAACACTGATGTCTTAAATCAAGTGGTCTCTCTGAAAGAACACCAAGTCCTGTGGCAGCAACACGGAACTGTGGGTATACGCGCAGCTGAGTCGGTGTCTCGTCGGCTGTCTGCGACCGCATTCCTTGCAGCAGGAGGGGAGCAGACAAGGTCGAGGGCTAAACCGCCACATTGCTGCTGCTCTGCTTACAGTTTGGTGCGAGGTGACAAACGGCTACATGTGGATTGCAGTATTATGGCATTTTACAACCAGGTTAGCACTGCAGTGGCAACACAAACCTCACCCACAGTCGAAGTCATTATCCAGACTGTTGCGTTCTTGTGTTGTGTGTTGCATTTCTTGAGAGAATTTGTGACGGAGACAACTGGAAGGGGAAACGGGGATGAGAGAAGGGGTCATAAAAGTAATTATATTTGAATGTTTTGAGTTAAAAGTTGGTTTAAAATTGGACTGGAGAGCCGTCGGGGTTGTTGGTCCTTGTGTTTATGTGTGTCTTTGTTCTGTGTGTAAAGCTGACTTTGCAAGATTCCTGTGTGGATTGGAGTAAATGAGGGCTGTGGAATTTGAGTGGAGGGTAATCATCAGACCTGCAGGAGTAACCAGATACCGAGTGCCAGACTTCAGAGGAATGGGAATCCCTCCACACCAACACACCGCCTTCTGCAAGAGACATATTGGCTGGGCCAGAACAAGCCGTCCAGTCTCCTTCCCCCCACATTCAGTATCTCCTTTTTTTGTGTGCCTCTAAAATTCACGTATAAAAAGTCTCTGTTTACAGCTATACCGTAAACAGAGACATGAAGTATCTTAAATACTTCCTGGAATACTTTTAAAGAATCAAGTGTGAATTATGACAGTGAATCGCAGCATTTATTCAACACACTGGACTTTCTGAGAAACTGGTTACAGACGATATTAATCTGCATAAATTAGATTACTTTTACTGCAGATGCTGTGGTGGCTGCATGTGGTTAGATTCAGGAAATAGAAGAACTTTTATCAAGGTTAAAAAGCAATTTCTCTTTAATCCCCTGCAGATGTTTTGGGTGTTAAATCAAGATAATGATATTTCCATAACCTCAACACCCAGAATTGACCTGACCTTTAGGCAGTATTTAAACACAAATACTGTAACTAAACAGCACATTATGATAAAGTGGCTTCAGCAGAGAAATTATAGTGATCCTTTCTGGAGAATTGCACACTCTTGACTTTTTATTTTATTTTTTCAGTGTAAAAATAAAGCACACCTCTTGTCTTTCAATTCTAAGGAATGTTTTCTGTATAGAAACATAATAAAAATAAGCTGATTGTTACCAGGTCTTAGAATTAGCTAAATACACCCCATATGAACAACAACACATAGTATGCTACATTGTATTGTCACTTGTTTAGCAGAAGTTCTAGTTATAGAAATAGTACATGAAAAATGAAGTACACACATAGGACTTAAGAGGTTAAGTAGCTGCCAAGTGCGGCTAATCAATTGCAATTGATCATCAGCAAGTGTGAGCCCTTCTATGAAAACACAAGTTGTAGTAGTTTGCTGGTCTGGAGCATTCAGGTGTGTGTTGACACATGTGCCAAGGAGGAAAGACATCAGCAGTGACGTTAGAGAAGCGATTGTTGCTGCCCATCAATCTGGCAAGGGTTATAAGGCCATTTCCAAACAATTTGAAGCCCATCATCCTACAGTGAGGAAGACCATGGAGAGGAAAGTATTCAAGACAGATGCCAATCTTCCTAGGAGTGGACTTCCAAGCAAATCACTCCAAGGTCAGACTGTGCAAAACCCCAGAAACCACATCTCAGTCTCCACGGGCCTCAGTTAGCATATTAAATGTGAAAGTTCATGACAGTACAGCTAGAAAAAGACAGAACAAGTATGGCTTTGGAAGGTTTGGCAGGAGAAAGCCTCTTCTCTCTAAAAAGAACATGGCAGCATGGCATGGGTTTGCATATCAGTCTAAACACCTCGTGCTGGTGGAAGGGTGATGATCTGGGCTTGTTTTGAAGGCACAGGATTTGGGCAGTCTGCAGTCATTGAGAGTGCCCAATGTGAGGCCATCCTCAAATTTGGGTGAAACTGAGTCATGCAACAGGACAATGAACCCAAGCAGAGCAGCAAAAATTTAATGGAATAACTAAAAAAAGATCGCCATGTTATTAAACAGCTGACCTATTTTAACAGTAACAATAATTTTTGCACATCAGGTCATCTCACATATCAACCAGCATATTAAGCTCATACCGCTTTTGCACATAAATCTATTTAATACTTCAATTTTTCATTTTTGTCTCCATTTATTTATTCATGCTATTTGTATTTTATCTATTGTACATTTTAACCGGCATCTGTGTGTGGACAGCAGAGAAAGAATGTCATTGTACAGAGATATGCTTTTTCTTGGTACACATGACAATAAACGCTTTGAATCTTGAATGTTGCGATGGCCCAGTTACGGTCCAGAGTGCTTGAGAGCATAATGAACAGGTACGTTTAGTCATTAATGAAGAGTGATCGAACAGAGCTTAAAACTAGCAATGCTAAGTAGCTAACATTAGACCAGAGGTGTTGAACTCCAGGCCTCGAGGGCCGGTGTCCTGCAGGTTTTAAATATCACTGTCAGGGACCAAGCAGTAAAGCATAAAGGACACCGGTGGTTTTAATAAAAAAAAACAAAAAAAAACGGGTTTTATTGACCCAAAAATATGAAAATATATTTAACAAAGCCAAAACTTAAACAGGCAGACCAATAAAAGAGGTCAACTCAGACTAAACTCAAGATAATAATTAACAAAACCTCAAACAAACATATGGTAAACTGACCTGCTGAAATGACACACAGGGGGACTTAAATACTGGTTTAGCTAAACCAAATGACACACACGGGGGAAAACAAGATGGCTGCCATATAACCAACTAATACAAAACATTTAAACAAACATGAAACACCCCCCAGGCAATGAAGCATGTGGTGCAATCCAATTAGGCTGTCAGCAGTACTTCAGGTCTCCCAGCCCTTTGCCACACCTTTTGCCAGACAGGAGGAGACACCAACCCCCAGGTAACATGTGTGGCATGCCATCACACACCTCCCCTCTTCAGAGCTCTCGCTGGAACAGCGAGAGAGATAGTCAGCAGTAAGGTTCTCCTTGCCTGGTACGTGGTGGACAGTGAATCGGAATGGCTGTAAGGCCAGGTACCAGCGGGTAATTCGCCCATTTGTGTCCTTCATCTGCTCAAGCCACTGTAGTGCTTTGTGATCAGTTTCGAAGGTGAAGTCTCTTCCCAGTAGATAGTAGCGGAAGGAGTCCAGGGCCCACTTGATCGCTAAGGTCTCCTTCTCTACTGTGGAATACCGAACTTCCCGTGGAAACAGTTTCCGGCTGATGTAAGCCACTGGATGGCGGCCTTCCATGGTTTCCTGAAGGAGGACAGCTCCCAGGCCCCGATCTGAAGCATCAGTCTGTAATATGAATGGTTCATCAAAGTTGGGACTGTACAAAACCGGTTGCTTACTTAGTGACTGTTGTATGTCATGAAACGCTGCCACTGCCTCCTCTGTCCACTGGATGTAATTGGGGGAACGTGATCCCGTCAGGTCTGTGAGCAGAGCTGCCCTGTTGGAGAACTGAGGGATGAAACGACGGTAGAAACCTGCCATGCCCAAAAAGGATCTCAGCTGCTTCCTTGTTTGGGGCAGGGGGGATGATTCCATGGCCTCGATTTTGCTGACTTGTGGCCTGATAACCCCCTTGCCGATGACATGGCCCAGGTATTCTGTCTCAGCAGCGGCGAAAACACACTTTGACGGATTCACCGTCAACCCAGCTGAGTGCAGGTGGTCCAGAACAGTTCGCAGGTGTTCCACATGCTCCTCCCAGGTGTTGCTGTGGATAACAATATCATCCAAGTAAGCAGCAGCAAAGTCAGAGCAGTCATGTAATACCTGATCCATCAGCCGTTGGAAAGTTGCTGGAGCTCCATGTAGTCCAAATGGCAAGACTGTAAATTGGAAAAGCCCCCATGGTGTTCTGAATGCTGTGAACTCTCTGGACCGTTGAGTGAGTGGGACCTGCCAGTAACCCTTACACAGATCTATTGTGGTCAGGTACCTTGCTTTTCCCAGACGTTCAAGTAGATCATCAATTCTTGGTGTCGGGTAGGAGTCAAACATGGATATGGAGTTCAGGTACCTGAAATCAATGCAGAACCTCATACTCTCATCCTTTTTGGGTACCAAGACCACAGGGTTGCACCATTCACTCTTAGATCTTTCAATGATCCCTAGAGATAGCATCAAATCGATTTCCTTCTTCAATGAAGGCAGCAGACGTTCTGGGATCCTGTAACTTAATCGTCTCACAGAGGCACCTTCTCGTACCACAATATCATGTTCGACAATGTCAGTTCTCCCTGGATTCTCTTGAAAGACTGCTGATTTACACATTTCTCTCACCTGCTGCTGCTTGTCCTCTGGGAGATGGCTGAGATCATAATCTAGAGAGCCAGCAGGTGGTAGATATTGCTCATCTGCTTCATCTTCTTCAGGCACTCGCCGTATGAGCATTGCATCCGCCTTGTGTTCAATACGCTCCACCCACTCCTTCAGAAGGTTTATATGCAAGACCTTGCTGGAGCGCAACTGCCCTGGGGTGGACACCTCATATGTGGTGGGTCCCAGCTTCCTCATGACTTCAAATGGCCCCTGCCACTTTGCCAACAATTTGTTGTTGTCACTGGGGAGGAGCACGAGCACCTTTTGTCCTGGTTCAAACGCACGCTGACGAGCAGATTTATCATACCAAGACTTCTGCTGCTGCTGGGCCTCCACCATATGTGATTGAGCAAGTTCACCCATTTTCTCCAACCATTCTCTCATCTGAATGACATAAGACAAAATGTTCTTGGATCCCCCCTCCACCTTGTCTCCCTCCCAAATCTCCTTTAACAGAGTTAGAGGGCCACGAACCTCATAACCATACAACAGCTCAAAAGGTGAAAAACCTGTGGAGGCTTGGGGGACTTCTCTATAAGCAAAGAGTAGATATGGCAGCCATTGATCCCAATCGTTACCACTGTCGTTGACAAACTTCCTGAGCATCTGTTTCAATGTCTGGTTAAACCGTTCTGTCAGCCCATCAGTTTGAGGGTGGTATGGTGAAGTTCTCAGACTCCGGATGCCCAACAACTGATAAACTTGCTTTAACAGAGTAGACATGAAGTTAGTGCCTTGATCAGTTAGTATTTCTCGTGGAAACCCAACTCTTGCAAAGAACTGCACTAAACAAAATGCAATGGGCTTGGCCTTTATAGATTTTAAAGGGAACACCTCCGGATATTTTGTGGCATAATCTGTTACAACAAGCATGTAACGATTTCCTGCTTTGCTCCTCTCAACAGGCCCTACAATATCCATTCCAAGACGCTCAAAAGGAGTGCCGATGACAGGGAGAGGTTGGAGTGGAGCTCTATGGGGGATTTTAGCAGATGTTATCTGACACTGTGGGCAACTTTTACAAAACTGAGCCACATCTTTGCTAAGACCAGGCCAGTAGAAATGATGTTTGATGCGAGCTGTGGTCTTGTGTTTACCAAGGTGGCCAGCCCACGGAATAGAATGCCCTAAGGTGAGAATGGCGTTTCTAACCTTCTGGGGAACCACCAGCTGCAGCACCGACCCCTGCTGACGATAGAGAATGTCATTTTGCAAGATGTACTCACTGTTAACCTGCTCCACTCCAGGTTCCTTTTCTTTGGCCTTCCGGAAAAGAGATATTAAAGATTGATCAGATTTTTGGAGTTCAGCAATTTCAGTTGGAATATTAAACCCTAGGGGTGACGGTGTTGGCTCAGTGTCTGTTAGTGTATCCACAGGTGAAAATTTGAATTTCTCCTGCCTTCTTTGTCTGCGGGTCTTCCGTGGCTTCACCACAGTTGTCTCAAACTCCTCATTAAAAAAAGGCAGGGCACTCAGGGTCTCAGAGTGGGTACTGACTTGCTTAGCCTGAGCTCTGGTAACAGCTACATTGCACTCCTCAGTCTGCTCAGACTCCAACAAATCAAAAAGCACAGGAAGGTCACGCCCTAACACGGCAGAGTAAGGCAAACTGTTCACAACACCCACATTCAGCAGATACATCTGGTCCTGAACTTTAATGTAGATGTCAGCTGTCGGATATCTTTTCTCATCTCCATGGACACAACAGATTGAAATTGTATCACTGGTGCGAACAATATTAGGTGGGGCAAAATCTGAGTGAATAAGAGACCGAGAACTGCCAGAGTCAAGAAGGGCATTGAGTAGAACCCCATTCACTTCAATCTGGCTCATTTTGATGGATTTGTCACTCTCCTGCTCAGGATCAGCATTAGAACGAGGAGCAAAACACATTTGCACCATTTTAGCAGAATTTCTTGGGCACATAGGTTTTGTATGGCCCTCTAATCCACAAAGATAACAAATGAGCTTCTTACCAGAGGCCTTTGGTGGTCTAGTGGTAGACTGAGAGCTCTTACTGGTGCTTGTATTTGCTGAATCCAGATGGTTTTGCTGAGGTATCTTCCGGGTGTCCCTCGATACCTTCCATGCATTATGGCTCCATGCTTGCCCCTTCTTTCTGGCAGCAACAAAAACATCAGCTAACCGAGCCGCTTCCATTGCTGAACCAGGGTTGTGTTCTCTGATCCAAACCTAAAGCTCAGGAGATAACATTCTGAGAAACTGCTCCAAGATTATAGTTTCACCAATGTCATGAATAGGTTTACCCTTTGGCTGGATCCATTTCCCATAAAGCTCCTTCAGTCTCGCATATAGCTCACGAGGGCTTTCATCTGGTTGAACGTCCAGGGATCTGAATCTTTGCCTATATGTTTCAGGGTTAATGTCATATTTTGACAGAATAGCTGATTTCACTTTATCATAGTCTAATGAATCATCAATGTCCATGTGAACATAGGCACCTCTAGCTTTACCAGTAAGCAAGGGTATCAAATGAAAAACCCAATCTGACTTCTGCCATCGATAAGCTGTAGCCATACGTTCAAATGTGATCAGGAAATGTTCAATATCATCAGCTTCAGTTAATCTTTCCAATCTGCCCTCTATTTGTAGGGGAAACTGAAATGCTGGTGAAATGGCTGGATTGGAATTAGTCATAACTGGTTCAGCCTGGGCCTGCTGAACAGAGGAAGAAGGATGAATATCAAACTCTAATGATTCAGAGCAAGCTTCTGCAGAATCTGATGGTGATGTTCTGACTTGGATTTCTGACTGCAAAAGTCTAAACTGATGTTGAAAGGCTTTAAATCGCTGTTCTTGTCGTGCATTTAACTCACTCTGTTTTGCATCCCGGATGTCCTGTTGTTCCATGTGAGCATGTAGCATATTGACTAGATCAGACAAAGTAGGCTCCTTTTCAACTCTCTCCACAACTTCAGTGACTCCTGAGGCTCCATTTTCCTCCTCTTCGCAGGTTTGCTGAGCAGATCCCTTTTTCTTTTCATTCTTGCCACCACGATGCATTCTTCCTCCTCATGGGGAAAAACAGAAGAAAGAAAAAAAGAAAAAGAAAAAAGACCTGTGTCCAATACTGGATGATCCCACCGCTGCCACCAATTGTCAGGGACCAAGCAGTAAAGCATAAAGGACACCGGTGGTTTTAATTCAAAAAACGGGTTTTATTGACCCAAAAATATGAAAATATATTTAACAAAGCCAAAACTTAAACAGGCAGACCAATAAAAGAGGTCAACTCAACAGACTAAACTCAAGATAATAATTACCAAAACCTCAACCAAACATATGGTAAACTGACCTGCTGAAATGACACACAGGGGGACTTAAATACTGGTTTAGCTAAACCAAATGACACACACGGGGGAAAACAAGATGGCTGCCATATAACCAACTAATACAAAACATTTAAACAAACATGAAACACCCCCCAGGCAATGAAGCATGTGGTGCAATCCAATTAGGCTGTCAGCAGTACTTCAGGTCTCCCAGCCCTTTGCCACACCTTTTGCCAGACAGGAGGAGACACCAACCCCCAGGTAACATGTGTGGCATGCCATCACAATCACCCTGGGTCAACACACCTGAATCAAATTATTAGTTTATTACCAGGCTTCTGGAGAACTTCAAGACATGTTGAGGAGGTCATTTAGCCATTTGAATCAGCTGTGTTGGATCAAGGACACATCTAAAACCTGCAGGACACCAGCCCTCAAGGCCTGGAGTTTGACACCCCTGCATTAGACTGATTGGGTCTGGCATGTCTCAAATGATTAGGTATGTTTAAGATCACCGGCTTGGGATTGTCTGTTTTCTTAAAATGATCCCACAAGCTATATCTTAAATCGGTCAACTTCATGCTTAGATAAGGTATTTGTGAGGTCCAACTAACAATGGAATATATACATGCAGGGATATACTAAAAGTGCCTGGATGGTTTACATATACCGGTCAAAAACTTTATTGTGGACTAGGACACACAACTGAGATCAGTAGTATAACCAAATCACTAGTTGTTGGTGGGATTCCCTCTCTTCAAGTTGTACACTCCTCTTCTATTTGGTTAAAATAAAGTTGGCAGAATAAGCAGTAGCTTGAATGAACAATAGAAAATGGTGGTACCATCAAATTATAGCTTAAGTCATGGGGCAGGGTTTCAGATGGCTTTGTGGTTACACTATACCTACTGGATAGGTTTATCACAGAAAGTACACATAGTTTAAGAATAGATATATGTACTCAAATGTATACGCAAGCACATATTTAAATTTGTTCTGTGTCTGCTGTGTTAGTCCACCCTGGGGCCTTGTTATGTGAAGAACCAGATCAAAGCGTTAGTCCTGAATCAAGCAGGAAGAAGAGATAAAGACGTATAAAGGGAGGGAAACACTGAATGTATCGGGATGAATGCTACACCTTCTGCTTTTATCTCCTCGCTCAATGCCATAACAATGCGTGTTGCAGATAAAGGCTTGTCTATTCAAGCATGCTTGATTACAGACTTGTTGGAAATCTGGTTTCTTTTGTGCTACACTGACACATTTGCCGTCTACTTTGCATTGGCCTCGGAGTGCCAAAAAACGTCCTTGCTTCTATAGTTTGACCTGTCTGTCTCCACCTTACTATAACAGATTTAAATAGATTTTCTTTTGCAACATTCACAGTAGTGAGAGCTAACATTGTGAAAACATTTCTCAGAGATCATGTTTTTGATACTCTCGATTCACAATCACCTTGAAGAGAAGTAACACACTCTCTGGGTAAAAGTGTCATGTTGATGCCAGAGGTCAGAGAAGAATGGACAGACTACTTTGAACTGAGGGGAGGTCAACAGTAACTTAAATAACAACTTGTTTCAACCGAGGTATGCAGAATACACGACATGAATGTGCAACACATCAAACCTGGAAGTAGATGGGCTACAGCAGCTGAAGACCACAGCGGACGCCACTTTGTCAGCTAAGAACGGGAAACTGTGGCTACGGTTCGCATGGTTTCACCAAAACTGAGCAAAAGAAGTTTGAAAAATGTTGCATGGTCTGATGAGTTTCAACGTGGGTGGTAGGTTCAGTATTTTGTGTAAACAACATGACAGCATGTATCCTTCCTGCCTTCTATCAACTGTGCAGGATGGGGGTGGTGTAATGGTGTGGCGGATAATTCCTTTGCACCCCTTAATATCAGTTGATCTGCATTTAAATCGTATTGTAATCAAAGGGCCTCCATAGTCACCGGGTCTTGGTCCAATATAGCAATGCTGAAAGGTACTGAATGGTGATATTTTCATCATAGATGTACAGCCAAAAGGTCTGCAGGAACTGTGTGATGCTGTCATGTCAAGATGGCCCAAAATTTCTGAGCAAGTTTGTTAAATCTATGCGATGAAGAATCAAGTTTTATAGGCAAATGTTGGTCCAAACCAGTACCAGCAAGTTGTAACTAATAAAGTGGCCAGTGTGCATACGTGAACCACGTACCACATTAAAATTTGAGACTTCAGAATCGGCGTTCCTTTTTTGTTTAGAGCAAGTTAAATAATGTCATCAGCATACAATAACATTCCCAGAATTCCAATACGAACCCATCTGAAGCCTTAATTGAAGAACCTAAATCAACAACACAACGGGAAATAACTGAAGACAAAACACTCACGTGACATGACAGCATCCACTCGTATCTTTATAAAGCAGCAGTTCCTTGATAAAGAGACTTAATGAGATTATAAAACTTTACAACAATTTAACATCCAGACATGATAAAGACAGGATTCAGTAAATGGAGACATAAGAAAAAATCTTTATGATGTAATAAGTCATTGATCTATTGCACTGTGCATGACCTCTTGATCCCTCCTCTATTCCCTCCATTTATATTTTCTTCCTCACCAACGTAGTGGTTTTGGCCCTTTGTCGTCCTCCTCCCCTCCTGTCTCTGCTCTCTATGAGAGGTCTTTTCCTGTTGCCCTTATCTACGAAGGAGCCAGCAACGTTGACGTACTTCCATGTTGTACTGGGCGAGCTGTACTCTCCAAACAAACACACTGGAGCAGAGAGAGACGGAGAGACACTCTGGCAAAAAGAAGATCAAGATAAAGGGAAAAAAAACAAAAATACCGCCAGGGAGGGTCTGTTTTTTTTAAGCAAGGTAAAAAGATACCAGAGAGAGAAGAAAATCCTGGTGGGTTTGTTGTGCTGTGTGCACTGTGTGGTAAATATCAAGGATTATATATATATAAATATAGTTTTTATCAACAGAATAAATATTTTTGTTCCTCCCCAAAGTTTCTTAGATTAAATCACAAGGTTGCAACGTCATTGTTATTTCTTAGAGTGATCTTTGAAGTTGCTTTGTACAAATCCTCTACTTATAGATTTTTTAAAACTTACTTTTAAAAAAAATAATCAAACAAGGTAATTCTGAACCTTCACATTTTTTATTGTGTTTCAAACAGCATACCGACAAACACCTCGCTCCAAATCGCCACAGTCACACCCAACGGAGCTCATCATTCGTGAGCAACCCGCTGCTCTTTCATCTCACCCTCCCCACCTCTTTTACACATCACTCTTTGGGTTGTGCAGCGATGCCTGATATTGAATAGTACTGAATGAAATGCTGGAGAGAGACTTTTTAGTTGGAGTGGAGTAGATGCTGGCTTTCATCCAGTAACCTGCCATCATTCATCTGGGCAACAGGGGTTATTGAGAACAATCGCAGATGGAGAGAGAGAAGTGTGCTGACAGGCTTTATATGTGTGATGATGTGTATGGCTCCTTCTGCAAAGAGCCTGAGAAAATGTTTTTCATTCCGCCCTTTCTGCCATTGTTACAGGGAAGCCGACGTTTTTGTAAAGCTAGATAAGATAAATAATTCTATGGTATGAAGCAAGAAATGCTTTACAGCAGTGTGGCAGCAGCAGAGGCAAGTAGAGAAGCAACAGGGGCCTGACTGGCTTGATGTTTTTACTTTGCAGCCTTTGCACTGAGTAGAAAAGAAGAAAGTCAGCATTGAAAACTGCATCCACAGCTAACCTAGACTGACCATGTCTCCAACCTATTACTAAACTGAGCACACAGATTAAACTGATGTTGACCTTCTGGTCTAATTCCTGGTGAACAAGGAAAACAAACACGGTGATGTCAGACTTTTTTAAAGAAGAGTAATGTTACCGATATGAGTGAGCGCTGTTTCTGGTTTCATAATAATAATAATAATAATAATGGATTGGATTTATATAGCGCTTTTCAAGGCACCCAAAGCGCTTTACAATGCCACTATTCATTCACTCTCACATTCATACACATTCATCACATGAGTCCTTCCACAGATGTCTTAAAATTAATTTCTTTTTCTAACATTTGAACTTTGGTCACACTACTGCAACTAAAAAAAAAAATTATTTTAAATCTTTTTTTGTGCATTTAATTAAAGACCACATGTGCCGTCTCTTTGTGGCAGATATTATCGT
The DNA here is from genome assembly GCF_041146795.1 of Maylandia zebra. Taxonomy (NCBI): domain Eukaryota; kingdom Metazoa; phylum Chordata; class Actinopteri; order Cichliformes; family Cichlidae; genus Maylandia; species Maylandia zebra. The sequence continues at coordinate 49,886,512 of NC_135173.1, read as the reverse complement.
ACTCCTTTGGTACTTTGATGAAATATTATTTCTCTGTCTCTTCAGCACACTTTGTCAGAATCAGAGAAGAATAATTATATTTATTCTAACGGGTTTGGAAGTGTGATTGCATGATTTGTTCAATGACAATGACTCTTTTAAAATGTGCAGATGATATGGCCCTGGTGACATGAGGTCACTGATGGAAAACACCTTAAAGCTTGTAATAGGCAAGACAGAGGAGCAGTGTTGTAGGGGCAAATTGCGACATGCATAACCCCAAGGACAGCTGGTAGAGCAGGGGAGTCTTTCAAATATCTGGGAACAGAGGTAGGTACCTCTTTCTCTCTCTTCTTGTATATTCTGACTCAATATACAAGATATGTCACGGACGAGAATGCGGTGGACTCAAGAGCAGACTCAATTTGCTTAGAACTGTGTATAATTTATTGAAAAGAACAAAACGTGAACGGAACTGGGTTTAACAAAAACCATACGCAGAAAACTAAAGGAAATCCGTGGGCGGAGAAACCGGCGTAGAGCACGGGGAGACTTCTAACGGGAACTTCTGTAAACACAGGGGAGAAATGTTACTGAATGGGAAACAAACGAGTAAGGGACAAAGGTACGGAGTGCCAGTGAATAGTCTTGGGCTTACTTGGCGACCCTAGTCATTTAACGGGGAAAAGGCTGCCAGGGGTGTATTCCAAAGAGGGTCAAGAGTGGAGAGTCCGGTCCAGATTTCGAAGAGATGGAGAATACAGACTGAAGGGCAGGCTGAGGAGAAGTGGAGTATATAATCCTCGGGTTCCGAGCAGATGGGAGGACAGGATGGAGACCAAAAACAGCACTACTGGTGAGTGCGATGGGTGGAGAATCTGAAGAATACAGGAAACAAAAACATATTAACCCAAGGTCCAGATATACAGAGTCAGAGCTCAGAGGAGGCCGAGTTTACCACAGATGGTAGCAGGACGAACTGGCGAGGAGTGGCAGGCCGTGCTGGCTTAAAAACCCTCTAGGTGGAGCCCCGGAGATTGACAACAGGTGATGAGCTGGCCAACTCCACTCCCAGGGACAAATGACAGGAACCTGGACCACGCCCAACCAGACACTCCCACAGCATATGACAGTACCTCCCCCTCAAGGGCCGCCACCCGGCGACCCCCCAGACCGGGCCCTGCGAGGGGAGGAACGAAACGCAGCGATCAGAGACGGGTCCAGAACGAGCGACCGGGGAACCCAAGAACGCTCCTCAGGCCCATACCCCTCCCAGTCCACCAGGTACTGGACACCACGACCACGGCGGCGCACGTCAACGATCCGCCGGACCGAATAGGCCGGATGACCGTCCACGAGCCGGGCGGGAGGCGGGGGAACAGGCGGTGGACACAGAGGACTGCTACGGACCGGCTTGACCTGAGAGACGTGAAACGTCGGATGGACACGCCAGGAAGCCGGGAGCCTGAGACGGACCGCCGAGGGGCCGACGACAGCAGTGATCTCATAGGGGCCAACATAGCGGGGAGCCAACTTTCGAGAAAGCGACTGCAAGGGAATGTCCTTAGCACAAAGCCACACCCTGTCCAGGCCGATACGCCGGAGCGACAGAGCGGCGACGATCCGCATAATCCCGTTGCCGGTCGACAGTTGCAAGGAGAGCCCGCCGGACCCTCCGCCACACCCGCCGGCAGCGTTGAAGGTGATGCTGGACCGAAGGAACAGCCAAATCCGCCCCATCCTCTGGGAACAACGGTGGCTGATATCCCAGCGAGGCCTCAAAGGGCGACAAACCCGTCGCCGAAGACGTGAGAGAATTATGGGCATACTCCACCCAAGGCAACTGAGACGACCAGGCCGCCGGGTTCAGTGACGAGACGCAGCGAAGAGCGGATTCCAACTCCTGGTTCAAACGCTCAGTCTGGCCATTGGTCTGCGGATGGAAACCAGAACTCAAGTTGACCTTGGCACCCAGGGCCGTACAGAAGGCCTTCCACACTCGGGAGACAAACTGAGGCCCCCTGTCAGACACAATCTCCGAGGGTATGCCATGAAGACGGAACACATGGTCTGTAAGGAGCTGGATGGTCTCTGCAGCCGTCGGCAGCTTGTCCAGGGCCACGAAGTGAGCCGCCTTGGAAAACCGATCAACTATGGACAGAACCACCGTCTTCCCCGAAGAGGCTGGGAGGCCGGTAACAAAATCCAAGGCGATATGAGACCAAGGCCTATGCGGGGTACTCAGCGGTCGGAGTAAGCCAGACGGGGGCCGATTAGAGGTCTTGTTACGGGCACAAACGGAACAGGCAGCTACATAAGCCTTCACATCCTTGTCCATAGAACGCCACCAGAAATACCTCTTCAACAAAGCCGTGGTCCTACTCACTCCCGGATGGCAAGTAAACCGGGCTGTATGGATCCAATGGATAACAGCCGACCGGGCGGCAGAGGGCACAAAACGCCGACCGGGCGGGCCGGTTCCCGGATCAACGTCGTCCCGTAGTCCTTGGCGTATAGCCTCCTCCACATCCCAGGTGAGGGAGCCAATCCTGCAGGTGGAAGGGAGAATGAGCTCCGGGTCCCGGGAGTCCGAGTCCGAGGAGTACTGGCGAGACAGAGCATCGGGTTTAAGATTCCTGGAACCAGGGCGATAGGAAATATCAAAGTTAAATCGAGCAAAGAAAAGGGACCACCGAGCCTGGCGGGAGTTCAGTCTTTTAGCCGTTCTGAGATAAGTCAGATTCTTGTGATCTGTCCAGATGATAAATGGATGTTCCGACCCCTCCAGCCAGTGGCGCCACTCCTCCAAAGCCAACTTAATGGCCAGGAGCTCCCTATCCCCAACGTCATAGTTCTGTTCGGCAGGAGAAAGGCGTCGAGAAAAATAGGCGCAGGGCTGGAGCTTGCCACAAGGACCAGAACGCTGAGACAGCACAGCCCCCACCCCCACACTTGAAGCATCAACCTCCACCACAAACTGCCTACTCGTGTCAGGATGGACTAAAACAGGAGCCGAAGTGAAAAGTCGCTTGAGTGTGGCAAAGGCCGAGTGAGCCTCGGGGGACCAAACGAAGGGGACCCGGGAGGAAGTAAGGCGAGTGAGAGGCGCAGCCACCCGACTGTAGTCCCTGACAAAACGCCTGTAGAAATTTGCGAAGCCAAGGAACTGCTGCAGCTGTCTACGCGAACCAGGAACGGGCCACTCCACCACTGCCTTAACTTTTACAGGGTCCGTCTTCACCTGCCCTTCCGCCAGTAAGTAGCCCAGAAACGAGATAGACGAGACATGAAAGTCACACTTCTCGGCCTTCACATAAAGGCGGTTCTCCAACAGTCGCTGCAGCACACTCCGGACATGCACCCGATGTTCCTCAAGGGACTGAGAAAAAATCAGAATGTCGTCCAGATAAACAAACACAAAAACATTCAAAAAATCCCGGAGCACGTCATTCACCAGTGCCTGGAAGACTGCAGGGGCATTGGTGAGGCCAAACGGCATCACCAGGTATTCAAAATGCCCCAGAGGAGTGTTAAAAGCAGTCTTCCACTCGTCACCCTCCCTTATGCGGACAAGGTGGTATGCATTCCTCAAGTCCAACTTAGAGAAGACAGTGGCCCCGTGGAGGGGTTCGAAAGCTGAACTGATCAAAGGCAGGGGATACCTGTTCTTAATCGTGATCGCATTAAGGCCCCTATAATCAATGCACGGCCGGAGCGACGCATCCTTTTTAGAAACAAAAAAGAAACCAGCGGCCACCGGTGAAGAAGAAGGACGAATGAGACCGGCCGCCAGCGAATCCCGGACGTACGTCTCCATAGTCCCCCTCTCCGAACGGGACAGGTTATAGAGACGGCTGGAGGGCAGAGGGGCACCGGGGAGGAGATCAATAGCACAATCATAGGGCCGATGAGGAGGCAGCGACAGAGCCCTGTCTTTACTGAACACTTCTTGTAGATCATGATATTCAGGAGGGACAGAGGAAAGGTCAGGGGGGGAGACAACCACTGGAGGAGAAACAAAAGCCCCCGAGGGCAGAGCTGACTTTAAACAGTTGGCGAGACAAAACAAACTCCAACTCGCTACTTTCTTCCCTGCCCAGTCAATGTGCGGATTGTGCTTCTGCAACCACGGAAAACCAAGGATCACTGGCACGTCAAGGGAAGAGGTGGCAAAGAGAGTTATGTCTTCCTGATGATTACCTGGCGTGACTAACTTGACAGGCGCGGTCCGGTGAGTGATCATCGCGAACACCTCATTATTCAGAGCGGCGGCCGGGATCGGAGGCTCGAGCGGAATGAGGGGCAAATCGAACGATTTAGCCACCGCAGCATCTATCAAATTCTGCTCCGACCCGGAGTCAACGAGAGCACGGAGAGAATGAGCCTTAGTACCGGACATCAACGAAACCGAAAGCAAAAAACGGGGTTTATCACTCTTAAAAACACTGCCCACCCGTAACCCCGGACTTACCGGCGGGCCACGCCTTTTGGCCAGACTGGGCAAACAGCGATGCGATGGCCGCTTCCCCCGCAGTAGAAGCACTCTCCGGCTCGGAAACGCCGCTCCCGCTCCTCAGGAGTGAGCCGAGCGCGGCCAATCTGCATAGGCTCAGGGGAAGGAGATCGAGAACGGACGGATGATGTCACCGGAAGCGATGGGGGTAACGCCGAAACGGCCGCGGGTCGAAACAGAGACGGAGAGGGTTTGGACCGCCTCTCAGCGTCTCTCTCCCTCAGTCGACTATCGACCCTGAGAGCAAGAGAGGCAAGCGCTTCAAACGTGGCCGGCTCGTCGTGCACAGCCAGCTGATCCTTCAGTTGTTCGGAAAGGGACGCTAGGAAAATACCCCGCAGCGCAGCATCCGGCCAACCCGCTTCAACAGCAGCGGTGCGGAACTCGATCGCATATTCCGCAACGCTGCGTTTTCCCTGGCGGAGTCCCAACAGCCTCTTAGCTGCAGTACCCTCAGAGATCGGATGAGCGAACGTAGCCTTGAATTCCTTGAGGAAGTCCTCATAGGAACACGAGGCAATAGGATGAGAAAACAAAAACGCCTCAGCTCACGCAAGCGCCTTACCCCTAAGCAACCCAACAAAATGGGAAATCTTGGCAGCCTCATTAGGAAACGCGTGCGGCGTGCGATTGACGAACAACAACCACTGAAACAGGAACCCCCCACACAGCCCCAGCTCTCCATGAAAAGGCTCCGGTGGAGGAGAAGAGATGCCCCGATAAGCCGATTCAGGACGCGCAACGGCGGGTGCAGGCAACGGTCCCGGCTGACTAGGAAAAACGGGTGGATTAGGCTCCCTGATTTCTGACAACCGGGTAAGTAACTCCTCCTGTTTTTCACTGATAGCATTACACTGGTCCATTAAGGACGTCAAAGTCTGTTCATGCCGTCCTAACACCGCGCCCTGTTTGTTAATGGTGGCGCGAATTGGGTCCGCTGAGTCCATTAGTGGCCAGTTCGTTCTGTCACGGACGAGAATGCGGTGGACTCAAGAGCAGACTCAATTTGCTTAGAACTGTGTATAATTTATTGAAAAGAACAAAACGTGAACGGAACTGGGTTTAACAAAAACCATACGCAGAAAACTAAAGGAAATCCGTGGGCGGAGAAACCGGCGTAGAGCACGGGGAGACTTCTAACGGGAACTTCTGTAAACACAGGGGAGAAATGTTACTGAATGGGAAACAAACGAGTAAGGGACAAAGGTACGGAGTGCCAGTGAATAGTCTTGGGCTTACTTGGCGACCCTAGTCATTTAACGGGGAAAAGGCTGCCAGGGGTGTATTCCAAAGAGGGTCAAGAGTGGAGAGTCCGGTCCAGATTTCGAAGAGATGGAGAATACAGACTGAAGGGCAGGCTGAGGAGAAGTGGAGTATATAATCCTCGGGTTCCGAGCAGATGGGAGGACAGGATGGAGACCAAAAACAGCACTACTGGTGAGTGCGATGGGTGGAGAATCTGAAGAATACAGGAAACAAAAACATATTAACCCAAGGTCCAGATATACAGAGTCAGAGCTCAGAGGAGGCCGAGTTTACCACAGATGGTAGCAGGACGAACTGGCGAGGAGTGGCAGGCCGTGCTGGCTTAAAAACCCTCTAGGTGGAGCCCCGGAGATTGACAACAGGTGATGAGCTGGCCAACTCCACTCCCAGGGACAAATGACAGGAACCTGGACCACGCCCAACCAGACACTCCCACAGCATATGACAGTACCTCCCCCTCAAGGGCCGCCACCCGGCGACCCCCCCAGACCGGGCCCTGCGAGGGGAGGAACGAAACGCAGCGATCAGAGACGGGTCCAGAACGAGCGACCGGGGAACCCAAGAACGCTCCTCAGGCCCATACCCCTCCCAGTCCACCAGGTACTGGACACCACGACCACGGCGGCGCACGTCAACGATCCGCCGGACCGAATAGGCCGGATGACCGTCCACGAGCCGGGCGGGAGGCGGGGGAACAGGCGGTGGACACAGAGGACTGCTACGGACCGGCTTGACCTGAGAGACGTGAAACGTCGGATGGACACGCCAGGAAGCCGGGAGCCTGAGACGGACCGCCGAGGGGCCGACGACAGCAGTGATCTCATAGGGGCCAACATAGCGGGGAGCCAACTTTCGAGAAAGCGACTGCAAGGGAATGTCCTTAGCACAAAGCCACACCCTGTCCAGGCCGATACGCCGGAGCGACAGAGCGGCGACGATCCGCATAATCCCGTTGCCGGTCGACAGTTGCAAGGAGAGCCCGCCGGACCCTCCGCCACACCCGCCGGCAGCGTTGAAGGTGATGCTGGACCGAAGGAACAGCCAAATCCGCCCCATCCTCTGGGAACAACGGTGGCTGATATCCCAGCGAGGCCTCAAAGGGCGACAAACCCGTCGCCGAAGACGTGAGAGAATTATGGGCATACTCCACCCAAGGCAACTGAGACGACCAGGCCGCCGGGTTCAGTGGCCAACTCCACACCCAGGGACAAATGACAGGAACCTGGACCACGCCCAACCAGACACTCCCACAGCATATGACAAGATAACTCAACAGCCACGATTCAAACTCTGCCGAGGAAGGTCAGAAGTCTTAATATCAGTAAAGAAGTTTCAAGCCTGGTTTACGAGTCACTCATTGAATCTGTCTGGACCTTCAGTATTTAATCCTGGCATAATAGCCTCACTGTTATACACAAGACAAAACAGATACAGTTTAAGCACCACTGTCTGACTCTGCTGGTCATACAGCTCTCGCACCCTCCATCAGTCCTTTCAGCTGTTACCATCATGGCCAGCAAGTTTACTTGGCTATGAAAAGGCAGACAAAACCTCCTTTATTCCCATACATGTGAAACTTTATATAAGATGTTATGACATAACCTATTTTAATTTTGAAGACTTTTTGGATGTCCTTGTATTATTGACTGTGATTTTTGGGTCTGATGCCTGATACTGCCTGTGGCCAATAATTGTTCATCTTTAGAGCTAAAGATGTTAAAGTGTCTGAAAGATGAGTTTCTGCTGCTTTATTCTAATGTAGCAACATTCAGTGGATGTAAAATTATTATCATGCCAAACGAAACACATTTTATTTGATGTGACAGAAACAAAGCCACACATGGTAGCATACGTACGACCAAAGATCCTTACTCTCCATCTTACTGACTGATCATCATCATAAGGAAGCAGTGACCGAAAAAGAGGCTTCCTATGAAATTATGAAATAAAAGAGAAAATAATTGTGATAAATTGCCTGAGACATTGTACTGACTGTGAGTAATTCTTAATAGATCTTCAGGAAATTGGCTAAAGGAAGGTTTTCTCACACGGTAGCACCAGTGACACCAGTGCAATGTTGCGTTTCTTTCACGTGTCACATTCAACATACATCGCCTCACCAACATTTGTATGTGTGACAGAATTTTGCCCTAAACATACAGCCCTTGCTCTGCTATACCCACTCTGGGTATAAACACTCGTGTGGTTCTTAGAATTCTATTTCATTGATTTTAAAAAAACAAATATTGTGAAATTGATAGCTCCAGAAGCTGTCACTGCTCAAATAGCATTTTGTTTTATTTTATCATCCCAATAAATTGTATTCAAGTCTAATTTTTCTCTAAAGATTAGGCTCTAGAACGACTGAAAAATAATCGAATCTTCTGCAACTTGCCATACGGTAGTCATGCATACTTTTATAAGATATTTCGTTGATGTTTTACCAGCTTTAATAGATGAATCCCCATATTAAGTTATTAAGGCCTTCTGATCAACTGGAAAAAAGTAATTCATGCCACATTTTCAATTAGATAACAGCTATTATTATTTTAGAAGAATATGTCAGATTTTCAAACATCTGCAATTACCCGTGTGGCTTCTCGTCATCCCATTTGACGATTGTGACTGTTAAAGATTAAATTCCTGTTTCGTCTACAGAAAGTTTAACCTTGGATCAGGCAATAAAGTCACTCAGTTATTTTGTGACTCCATAACAGGAATCTGCCTGATTATCTCTCTTATAGAAACCATTAATAAATAAAACTTTAAAGCTTTGAAAAACAAGTCTTTATCTTGATGGGTGTTTCTGTCATGTGATGCATCCCTTCATGTTTATGGTTTTATGTTCTTTCAGTACAGCCCGGTTTCTAATATAGCACTGAGAATTTGATTACTTACCAAACACTGTGCAAACTTCCACTTAACTGTAAGAAAAAAGATCTGGGGATGTTGGATAATTACGATTTATGGACTTTATGGACTTCTTCCTGGACTCTAACAAAGCAAAGAATTTCCAGTGTAGCAGACATGGAGCAATGGGAATATTTACTGGGAACATTTTTGGTTTCCATTTTCAGTTACTGTTATTGATGTTTTAACAGTAAAAGGAAGTTCAGGGTCTCCTAAAACATTTTTATATCTCATTTAACAACACTTACTGGAGTTGTGGAGGTATTCTAAGAATCCTAAAAGAGTCTGATAACCATGTGAAAGAAAATGTTCTTTAATCATAGATGCAGCAACCAGGCAGGAATATGATTTGGTTTTCTTGAATGATTTATAATAATGATGATGATTATTATTATTAACAGAGGCCAACGTGGAGTTGTAGTGGTTGGCTTTGTCACCTAAAAGTTAAAAGGTGTTTGGTTTAAATCCACCTACAAGCTGAGGTCTGTTTATGTTCATCTGTGGATGCATGGATGGGCAATTATTATAATGCTCTTTGAAAGAGGGTGTAGCAGAGTATGGGTAGAGGGAATGGGATGGTAAAAGACCCTACAGTGTTAGAGAGAAATCCCAATGACCAAAGGGTCATAGGAGGGTGAAAGAGGGAAAGGGTGTGGAAGACTGATTAAGATAATGAACGGACATGAAAAGGTGATAATTAAGCTAGAGAGAATGGGAGTGGAGGGGATATAAAGAGGTAAGGTGAAGGAGGAGGAAGAGGAAGTTGAGCTGCACCAGAAGCACCTCCAGATGCCACTCCAGTTCTTCTCCTTCTCATCTGCTCTTTCAGTTTCTTTGCCTCTTTTTCTTTTTTCAGATGTTTCTTTGCTTCTTTCATTCTCAGCAGTTTCATGTCTATTTCTTCTTTCTTTTTCAGTAGTATCGTTTTTTGTTTGTTTTTTTTTTACCAAAATTTTTCCAGTTCTGACTGTTGAATCCTAATTTTGTCTCTTTCAGTTTCTTTTTTCGTCACGGTTTGGATGTAGAGAAGGAGGACCCAGGCGCGGAGCTCTGTATGTAAACAGTGCATTTATTTACAGTGTATGGAAAAAACAACAATAAATCCCCGTGCTCTCCCCTGACTCCCGTGTCGTGTCTCTCCATGAAAAGTCCGTGTCTCAGCACTCCTCGTGCTGGCTGCTGTCTGGCGCTCCACACTTCTCCTGGGGATACAATAGAAGCAGCCGTCAGGACACATACAACCGCGGGCATACACACACACTAAGCTCAACTGGATGACTAACGTGGAGTCTCACACAGTGGTCCCGCGCCGGTGGGAGCTCCAAGACTCTCCTAAGTAGCTCCCCCGACGAGCCCTGACCAGCAGCATGTGTGTGGCAGGAGCTTTGGGTGTGGCCAGTCCCCTAGCAGGGACACACCCACCAGGCCTGCAGGTGCTTGACATCCATCCTACAGCCAAACACACACACACACACACACACACACACACACACACACACACACACACACACACACACACACACACACACACACACATACACATACCTGCCTATACAGAAATGTGGACACAGAACAGCAGCACAGTATCACCTATACATATAACAAAATAATTCATAACTGCTCAGGGTCCTGGGTCGCTCCGACATTTTTGTTTTTCCTATTTCTGTTTTCGTCTGTTCTAATGCTTTTTTTCTCACTCCCGTGTCTTTCTGTGCAGCTTCAGCTGCTTTATTTGCCTCTTCTATTCACTTTTTCTCTTCTTCCAGTGCTTTTTGCACTTCTCTTTGCCCGACTTTCTTTATCTTTGCATTTATCCTTGACTCCTTATGCTCTCCATACAGATCTTTCTTTTCTACTTTTTTCTTTTCTTCCCTTGGCTACTTTGGTGTCTTCCTTGACTTCCAGGAGCTGTTGAGCTGTTTTCGTCCTCCAAAACTCTCTTGTCTTGCTCCACCTTCTCTCTCCTAGTACCTTAAGGTGTCCTCCAGAGAGCTGCATGTGTTTGTGAAGGCCTCATCTTTCTGACCGTTTTCAGTGAGCTTGACAGAGAGACTCTTCTTCTCCTGTTTCATGTTCAGGATTTTTTTTTTGTCCCTCTGTGGGAGTTGTTCTTTAGGCTGCTTATTTCCTTTGTAATTTTGAGTCTATGCCACAAAGAATGAAGGCAGTTCTGAAGGCAAAAGCAGGTCCAACCAAGTACTAGCAAAGTGTACCTAACAAAGTGGCCTGCGAGTTTATAATTGTACATAAACATTTTCATTGTTACCTGTGGGGACCAGAAAGAAAAAAGAAAAAGGGAGACGCAGAAGATGTTCTCTGCTTGGGGTCTCGCTGACAGAGAGCACAAAGCGAGCAAGAGCCCAAACAGATGAAATCTGTTTGCAAAGGAGATGAAAACACTGAGATAGTGGGAGCAGAGTGTACAGAGCGCAGCTGGCTGCAAACAACCATCTGAAACCACTGATGTCTCAAACACAGCGCATGAAAACTTAAATAGCAAAGGCAGACATGGTGAGATTAGCAAAGCAGCACTGATGAGAAGGCACTGTATTTCCTCGGCTTGGTGCAGTCTCTCCCTCAAAGCAGAATGAACACGCACAAACACACAGCAAATCCTGTTCATGTAATGAAATCGCCTCTGTTGGCCGAGGAATTTCTCCAAGGGTCCAAGGTCTACCTGTGTGTGTGAAGCTTTATCAAATATTTGGAAAGACAACAGAGAGACATTCTTTGATTCTTTTTGAAGTGGACGGAGACCTAAAAGGAAGAAAAAAACCCTTAAACAGTCGTGATCACTAATGCACCGTAGACCTTCAGCACTTGTTATGATAAGCGTTTGTATATATTTGAGCCTGTGTGGATTAGAGAAAAGCCTAAATGTCATTAAAGAGTCCAACCTGGAAGAAGATCAGTACTTCTACATTCCTGGATAAGTCGGATTACTGAAGACATAACTAATAAAAAAGCCTGCTAATCAAAACAAGTTGACTATGTCCCACCAAGCATTTGTGCCGAAGGTCTGTGTGTAGCATGTGTGTAGTAGAGGTGAGCAGATTGATCCAAAAATCGATAGCATTGATAGTAGTGTGATGGGATCGATACTTTGTTTCGATCGTCCGAGTCAATATCAGTATCAGCAATACCGGCCCCATATTTACTTTGTATTGGATACCATACTAGTGTATAGAGAGATGGAAAAATGCACACAACAAAGAAAAGCAGACACACACAGTCATTTCAATTCCAGTTTCCACCTCTAATGGCCTCTCATGCACAAACATAACACCCCGGGGATGGAGATGTTCAGTAGAGGGTTTTATAGCAGCAGACACAAAAGCCACACAATCCCATGCAGTTTTTCTTTAGCTTCACAGTCACAAAAACACAAAGACGTGCACTGATTGTTTCATCGGAACTGAAACACGCTTTCTGTGATGTGTGTCTGTTACAAGCAAAGGTTCGTTCAGTAAAGATAAGGACAAGCTACACAACAAAATATTGATTTTTTTTTTATGTGTCTATGTACTAGTTTAAAGAGATGCCAAAATATGCTGTTTCTTTTCTGAAGCTAAATATTTCTCGCTGTTCCAGATGCCGTGACACAGTGAAACTTTGTTTGCTCTTCGCATGTTAGCATACCAAGAAGCTGAGTGTGTTTGTTGAGTATATTTGAATAACTCAGTATTCTGAGTCAGAACTCATTAAAACTCCCTTTTTCAGCCACAACTCAAACACTTTAGTGTAAGCGTTCTCCCTTTGTACAATAAATAAAAACATGGAAAATCAAAACTACACACAGTTTCATTTGAAGCTGTTTGTTTGCGAAATCTCGCCTAATGCTTTGGGGGTGTATTTTTATAAATGACAATTATCTCCTTAACTTAGATCTGAGTCAAAGCTGGCATATGCAGAAATGAAACCAACATGGATATCAGAGAAGGGCACACATTTCTACTGTTGCCTAGCAACTGCATGCCTCAAAGTCTGTGGAATTAAACAGTGGAAGAGATCCAGTTTTTCCTGGGGACTGATTTAAACATTGCGCCTGTCTTGGAGGTACCCTGGGCGCAAGAGTGGAAGCCTGCCCGCTCGGTGATAGTTGCAGATGATGAGTGAGCCCATGTGACGGAGAGGAAAGGCCCTGACATGTGAAGAGGAGGCCAAGTGCAGGGAGAACATTGCAGTGCTCAACATGGTCATATTTTATACATGACTGAGCCGGTGTTCCCACTCAGCACCCAGACATGCAACTGTTTGGATCTTTATTTGTTGGGTAGGAATTTTTGAACACAGAGGCATAAATATATTAAAGTCATTTCAGTTTTATTCATACAGCATCAATTCACAACAATAGCCGCCTCAAGGAGTTTTATATTGTAAGCTGAAAACTCTACAATATTAGAAAGAAACCCCAATAAACAAACGGCACCCAATGAGAAAGCACTTGGTAATGGCGGGAAGGAAAAAACTCTCTTTTAACAGGAAGAAGCCTCGGGCAGAACCAGGCTCAGGAAAGGGTGGCCATCCGCTGTGACCAGGTGGAGGTGAGGGGAATGAGACAGAACAAAAGACACACTGTGGGAGAAAGTTCCAGAGTTTAATAATTACTAATGGTTAAATGCAGTAGTGCTGTATAAACACATAGAAAGTGAAAATGGCTGATGCTCAGTGCATGGGAAACTCTCCAGCAGCCTAAGGCTATTTAAGCACAACTAAGAGAGGGCTCAGGGTCACCTGTTCTCACACTAACTATAAGCTTCATCAACAAGGAAAGATCATATATACATAAATGTGGAAATGCATGTCAACACAGGTTGAGTGCTTCACATCCCACTCACCCACAGCAGTGATCATCACCTCATTATCGCTATATTTAGTATGACTTTTCCTATAACTTGTGGTCATCGGTGCTGCCTAAAAGCAAGGAGACACTGAGTTCCAAGTGAAGGGATGGAAAATTAAGCCAACTGCAGCTCCCCTAGGTGCCACTTCACGTTGGACCCAAAAGCGAGTCAGACCCCTTACACTATATTAAAATATTAAAATGGCCAACTTTACAGCATATTTACACCCTGGTTCAAAAACACGTTAAGCTTATATGGCTATTACCCCTCTCTCATTGCAGCTGTGAGTGTGGGGATTTCTTTTTTCTTTAAAAAAAATAAAAATCATCCACTTGGATAATTGAGTTAGGGGAGTGGCCACTTTCACTGACATGTTTTCCAATCAGAGTCTCTTTCTAGCCGTTATCTAGATTATATGGCTAATATCATGACCTGCTATGTGGTACAGACTATTCAAGAAGTCTGTGCTTCAGCTTTGGTGAGTGAAGTTCTAGTAATTTATTAGCTTGCTAATTAGCCAATATGTGCCTGTGAGTTTTGCAAACCAGGCTAGCTAGTTCTAGCTCATAAGGCTACTTCCGATGCCAAAAACCCCCAATATGGCATCAACCAAAACACTATTTTTGAAGCTTACCTCCATCTTTTAAACTGTCTGTTACTTGGATATTTTTTATATTATTTATTATTTTAGGTTTATTTGAATGATTTAAAAAAAAAAAAATCTCAAGTGCTGCTAAGAGCAAGCCAAAGCAACAGATGGTGATATCTTCCTATATGTGCATATATACCTGCATGTACTTTCATTCCTCCTTAATATGTGGGCTAATCACATTGTCACATATAGGCATACAGTTATTAATATCCCTATGTATTAAACAATATTCATTATAAATCCCCCTTAATATATTAATTCATTTCATTATCTCAGAGAAGAAAATGACGCATGAAGGTGGAACTCACAGGAAACCATGTATCAGGTAAAAAACAAGTTATTCCTAAATGCAGCAGAAATCTGGAGGGGCATTATTTTTTTTAGCTGTGCATGTTTTTTCTTTTCCAACTACAGCTTCATTGTATGCCATTGACATGCATTTCCATTCAGATGAAAAGCTTTTTAAGCAAAGAAATTGCTCTAGAAAAAAATCATACTAAGATACCTCTCTCAGATCGTGTGCTTTTCAGCTTTTAATCTTCAGTTAAATAAAACAGTTAATGAGAAGTAGATGTATTTATTTACAAGGATGCGTTTGACATTATCAGAATACCCTTATTAAGTGTAGGAAATAATTTTCTCTGGTCCTGCGACTCGTTCCTTCTGTCTGGCCCGAAGGTTTGCACTAAATTTGGCAAAAGAGCATTCACATTTGCAGCTCCTGGAATCAGCTGCAAAATCAACTGAAAGTTAAGAAGCTGGTTTGGGTGAATACATTTAAGGTGATTTTTAAATGACCTGGAGGCAGTTTCTTCAGGCTGCACATGTTTTGCCTATCACTGCCCCTATTCTTTTTTTAAATATTTTGCCCAAACAAATTTTACTGATGTTTTAGGTTTTATTGGTGCATAAATTCAGAGATTTTGGTTGTTTTTGTATTTTGCACTTTATTAATTGTGCATTTTTGCTGTGTGTGTGTGTCTCTGTCTGTGTTACTGGCTTATGCAGCTACAGTTTAATGCACTTCTACTTGCACTGTTATTGTTGAGGTAATTGCTTGTAAATGGTTTACTCATATTTTAATTGTACTGTCTTAATTAATTGTATAATTTCATTATATAAGTTTGCCTGTTCGGGCACAGTGACAGCTGTGTGTTAGTGGCTGCTGCTTCCAGCGAATGATAACAATGAAAAATAACCTTATGGTTAGTGATTATTCACGTTTCATTTGAGTCAAAATGATGGACGGTGTAACATGAACTCCGCCTCTTCGTCTCTAAAGTCCTTTTCGGTGACATGCGCCAGCAGAGCAGCCTTTGTAGCGGATTCATGTGAAGAGCGGTGATTCAGTGTCCTCCCAGCTGAGCCACACAAACCCCCCAGACCATTTACTGTGGCATGCTGAACTCTTACTGAACCAGCGTGCTGTTAGTGGAGCTGAAAAGCACATCCAGTTCACAGCATTGATTTCACTCACCCAGTCAATTATCCGGCCATCCAGCCATCCAGGCGGCCGGTCAGCCTTTTTTTCTTTTTCTTTTTTGGGAACATTTCAGATGGGTGTTTGGGTGTGAGTGAGCATTAGGCATGCGATTTGAAGAAGATTACCAAGGTCCAGAAAGCTGCCTGGAGGCTTCGTGTGCTTTTCAACAGAACTGCCACTTTCCAGGCTGCATTAGGCTATGAAATATCTGGTGTGTCACTCTCTCTCTGCCCTTTCTCTCTCTGTGTCTCTCTCATTCGCTAAGTGGTTCAGACATTGAAAAACATGGCTGCAGGGCCTGGCGGCGATATCTAGGTCTTCTCTTACCTGCTCTTCACTCCCTTGCTCTTCAATGATATGAACTATTCCTGGTTTGTGTCGCCATGACGTCATCACCTCTCCAGTTCTGCAGACTGTCCTGTGCCTCTTTTACAATGACCTCCTATCTACTTGTGTTAAATTGTGAAAAGAGAGTAGCTGGGTGTTGCTGGCCTAATTATTCATGCTGCTGAGACTTTCATCTTGCCAGCACTGCAGCTTACAGTATGTTGTTTTCAGCAGTTCAAAGGCCTAGGTTTCCCTGATTAGCTATGTTGTGGTACAGGTTAATAAAGGTGTGGTATTACAAAGCATAAAGCATGTCACTAGTAGTGCTTTTGCTGCGATTAAAGGTTTAGCTTTAAGGGTGTGTCATCCTTTATCGAAAACAGAGCAGCTCTCTGGGCTTTTGTCTTTTTTGGGCGTTGAGATCAATTTACTCCTTCGCTGTTTCTGTTTGTGGATGTTGTGAGTTCAACACACCTTAATAGATGACAGTAACTGTTGATTTCAGGAGACAAGGTGGCAAAACGTCTTGTCGTATGTGGGGTACGATTGGGAAATCACAGATGCATGTGTTAAGATTCCACAAAGCATTTAGACATACTTATTTAAGATAAGATAACTCTTTTTTTTTTTTTGTCATTGCACAGTCATACATACAGTAGTACAATGAAATTGGAAATTTGATAAGGAGCGTACCTCTACACCGCCAAGTTGGGCTCAGATGGTTCCATGATTTAGTTAATTTAATAAAATCAGCATAATAAACAAATAAGTAGGCTCCACTTTACAACAATACAGCTGGTTCTTAAATGAGATCGCAGATTCTAACACGAGCAAACTCATAGACAGCGTTTCTGTCAGTGCATAAGCATTGAAGTAGTTCATATTTTAATTGATTACATTTGTTCTTGGAGATTTAAAAAAATAAAAATATGAAGTGAACTATTTGACTAGCTAATGTGTTGTATTGCCTTAGAAAAACAAATTTAATGGAACAATTAGACTGAATTTTTTAACATTTAGCGACTGACCTCAAGTAATTTTAGCGATCGGTTTCAATCACAAGGCAATTGCACAACTCGCCAATTCTGGTACTTTCTGGTAAATGTCAGTGTGGCTTCACAGTGCTGGGCAGTGAGCACAAGGCACAGTGAAGGATGTCAGGCCCTCAGGCCACCCTTATGAAGTCTTTGTCTCATCGTGTGGTCAGAGACATTCATACCAGTGGCTTGCTGGAGGTCATTTTGTAGCTCGAGCAGTGCTTATCCTGTTCCTTCTTGCACAAAAGAACAAATACCTGCCCTGCTGATGAGTTAAGGACCTTGCACCGCCCCATCGAGCTCTCCTACAGTAACAGCCTGTCTCCTGGAATCTGCTCCATGCTCTCAAGACTGCGCTGGATGGACAGCAATCCTGGCAATAGCACGTATTGGTGTGCCGTCTTGCAGGAGTTGGACTACCTGTGCAACCTCTGTGTCCAGTATTGATACTGACCCTAGCCAAATGCAAAGCTAGTGAAAAAACTGACAGAAAAGATGAGGATGGAGAAACTGTCAGTTTCCTCCACGTTGCCTCTCTAGTGCACCGGTTAATTTCATGAACACTAAATCAGCTGAAATTGGTTAACAACCTCCTCTGCTGCTTAACCGAACTCATCAGTGTCCTGGAAGTTTACCTGACTCGATGCTATACTCTGATTAAAGTGGGCCTTTTTTTGAGCAGTGTACATAAAAGACTTTTGAAATAGTGTTTTCATTATTCCCCTAATTTAAACATTTTCTGTCATTTAGGTTTTATACATCACTCTCTAAGACTTAAGACTTAAATGACTCTTACTATGAATAACTCATAAATGTGGCTCCACCATTTCCCAATGACATTTTTCCTCTCACGTGTTTACTTGAGTCATACTAACAATCTATGATAATTATGATGTTTAAGCCAGAAAACAGGCCACCTCATGATTAAATCATAGTACGACACATATGTAGCATGCATTACAAAAAACACTAAGTGTAATATTACAGGAAGATCGGAGCGGATCAAATAAGTTCACTGTTTTAAAAAAACAAAACATATTTAACATCAGTCCAAGTGTCATAAATGCAATATTATTCTAATTGTGAAGGTTAAAATGTTTCTGCTTCAGTGAAAAACTTTTGGATCTTCTTCTTCTTCTGGAATAAACTGGTCTTTATCCTTCAAGCTTGGGTCCTTCACCAGAGGCCTGTGCAGTATCTTTGCTGTTCCTAGGATTGGGCTCTTCTGGACAGAGATCTTAGATGTTGATGCTGAAGCCATTCGCCTAGCTTGGCCGTCTTCCTTTACTTGGCTACCACTGCTATATCTGGTTGGTTAGCTATCACCAGTTTTTCTGTCTGTATATGGAAGTCACACAGGATTTTAGCTCGGTCATTCTCAACTAATGCACAGGAAGAAACGTGAGTGAAATCAACGGTTAGCGTAACGTGATTCCAGCTATCACTCGTAGTCCTCATTGGCTGTCAGGGGCGAACATTTGTAGTTTTTTCAACACGCATGTATTTACACAAAGAATGTGCGAATGCACCATAAGAAGCTTCAGTCTTCTATGTCCTCTAATTTTTGAGTCTGCTGATTGTTGTTTGTCCTGAAACCAGCAGGTGCACTACCCCCAGTAGCTGGACTAGTGTGCTGCCATAAACCATGGTAAATTGTAGGATACAGCTGTGAATATCTTATTAGGATGAGTGTTGGCTGAGTGCACTGCGTGGGATGCGTTTTTTTTCTATCTGGCTATGTGACATTGTGCTCAAGTGCTGTAGATTGCAATTGCACGTACTGGGACGAAACCAACCGTATCTGGCATCCACGTGAACACTTTGTCCTCGTACAGCCTTTACAACTTACTAAACATGTTTTGCCTTGTGAAATCCACAGAGCCAGTTTAGTGTAGAGAGAAACAAAGTGAAGTGTGGTTCAGTCAACAAGGCACCCACACAGGAAGTGGTGTTTATAAACCGGGTTGCTCTTTGAGAATGCGTAGCACTTCCCTCAGATTAACCGTTGCCACTGCAGTGCACTTTACCTGCCCTGCTGCCTTCAAATAAGATGAGTGCTGGGATTTAATCACTGGAAGTGATAGTTCTCACACAGCATCCAAGCGGCTGTGGATGCCAGATACCACTGTACCGGTCTGGCCTTGTTGCCATTAGGGACTTAATCACTTAAAGTATGTGGAAGCGCCTTTGCAAACTAAAGACTGTATGTCTGTGTGCTGATACTGGGTTGGAACAGTGAGAGGAGTAAAGGTGGTATTCATGCCAAAATGACTCTAATTGGTACCTTCAGTCCTCTCGAATGTCCTCTGTGCTCATATTTGCCAGTAGAGATGTCACGAAATTAACAAAAAGGCAGAAATTGGGTGCTATTACCGCCTCACTGGCAGAAAGTCTTCATCATTTTGTGTTTGGAAAGAGCTGGGAATGAATGCAGATTTATTTGCACATAATGTTTTTTACATGATGCAAAACCCTAAAGAAATGATGAAGACAAAAGTGGATGTATGTTGGATATTCGCCATGAAATTTAATGAGCAGGGCCAGTGGCAGATAACCCACAACTGAACCTTGTGTGTAACAGAGAGGGCGAGAGACAGAAAGGAGCGAAGAAGAGGAGGTGGTCGTGTGGGATAACTGCAAAAGAGTGGTGAGAAATGAATTTTGTGTGTGTGTGTGTGTGTGTGTGTGTGTTCGCTTGTCCATGTCACCTCCTCTCTCTGCACCAAAACTTGTGAGGGTGACAGCCTGTGAGAGGAACAGGAAGCAAAAGAGACTGTGGAGGTGTGAGTCTGTGTATGTGTTGGTGTTTGTGGGCAGTGTAGCAGCTTGTTGAGCCGGCTAGCACTTGATCTATTATTAGGATCGATATTTTGTCACCTTTTTGAAACAATAAAAAAAAAAGGTGCGAAAAATGCATTTGGGGAACAACAACTATGTTGTCAAAGTATATAAAAGTGTGATTTAAAAAAAAAAAAATTTAAAAATCACAACGTTTTTAATCTCCCCCCTTTTTCTGTGCATGTTTCCTCCAAACTGCAGCTTGGCTGATGTGCACGGTCAGATCGTTGCTTTGACAGGTACATGCTGCACTTTGAAATCCAATATTAATTTTCTGAAGCACCTGGTTGCTCTTCCCTGTGGGACCAAAAAGCGTGTCTTTTGGAGGAAGAAAGCCACTGATCAATTATTGCATTTCACACTATTGTTTCTGCTAATTAAAAAAAACAAAACGTTCTTCCAAGTGAGCTCCTGGAGGTAATGATTAATTGAATTCTCCTCCTCAAAGGAGCACTAACAATACTTTTACATCATCTGAAGCTGCAGGTCATATACAGTGCTTAATAAATTTATTAGTCCACAACATATTTTAGAAATCCATCAAAACCTTGTTTAAAACTAAAAGTAGTATTTATTTGGCAAATGAGAACTTGAATGAATGTTTTTATAGCCAAATTTGAGCTGACACAACTCCACAGAAATTAATCAAGCATAACATTTAACCACTAAAATTAATTTTTCTGCTCAGCAATACAAATAAATAACTGTAATTTGGCATCTTAATCAAAAACAATAACACATTTTATTATTTTCTCCTTTTTTGTAAAACAGTCAGTATGAAAATCAGTGGAGCTTAAACCTTAAGCATAAAGCTTATATTGGATGGTGGTATAAATAAATTTGTTAAGCATTATAAGTGGAGTTAGCCTAAGCAGCCTGATCCTTGGCTAGCAATGATGAACAGCAAGTATCACAGCTGATCAAAAAGAACACGCGAGAAATACGTTTTTCTTCGTGATTTAAATGTACTCCATATTCATTCGACATTTAGTGAACATTTCAAGTCTTTTTTTTTAAGTTGAATGATTATTCAAACTTTGGAAATGCGGAAAAGTTGGTTCAACAAATGGATGAGGGAACTGAGGCTGGTGTCAGTGCACCAACCACGCTCAGACATGTTCAGGAAAGAAGCTACAACTGTAGCGTTACTAATATCGAGTCAGTCATAAGCCAGAGATCTTGCATGGGCTAAGAAGAAAGAGAGCTGGATTGTTGCTCTTTTCTGATGGAAGTCATTTTTTGTGCATTTCATTTGGAAATCAAGGTCCCAGAGATTAGAGATTTATTTTCGCAGCTTAAGTGTTTCCACCTGCTCACAGTGAACTTACTTAATCTGAACCTCACAAGCAATCTGTGACGTATTATCAATAGAATGATGAGAAAAACTCCCACAAACCCCAAAATACAGATGAGCTGAACCTCAGCAGAGCCACCAGCTGATCAACTCCGTTCCTTGTCACACTGATGTAGTAATTTATGCTAATATGAGTTGCAACCAAGTTGTGAATTCAGAAGTTGGACATTTCTGCATTGTTCTGGAGCTGGTGGTTGTAGCTCACGAGGTAGAGTAGGTCATCTACTGACTACAAAGGTTGGTGGTTCGATCCCTGACTGCACGCCAAATATCCCCAGGTTGCTCTCAGATGCACCCACGAGAGTATGAATGTCTGTCAGCATTGGACAGAAAGCACTTGAGCACAGAAGAAAGAACAGAAAGAAAGTGCTTATATGAATGGGTGAACGAGGCATTTTACATAAAGTGCTCTGGTAGTAGAAAAGCGCTGTATAAACAGTCCATTTACAGGTCATAGGAAATATTCTAATAATTTGATATACTAGATGTCTGACCTCTCATGAGCTAAAAGCAAACAAAGAAAATAATAAAAATGGCTTAAAATGTTTCACTTGCCAAGTAATAAGTCTAGAAAATAAAAAATTATCTTTTTGAATTAAAATACGAGATGATCTACATTTTTGAGATGCACTAGTGTAACATAAACACACAATCTTAACATCAAGTTGTTTTTTAATTCTTTTTTTACATTTTAATACCCGTGCCACAGTTACACCGTTCAAAGCATCCAAACATGATGGAAAACCAGAATGAGATATTGTTTTGTCCTCAGTATTTCATAGCGATGTCGTTAGATGTCACTAGAAAAGCAACGTATAAAGTATAGATGTAGATAAGTTGTATGTATTTTAAAGGCTTTCTTAGCGTGGCCATTTCTAATTGTGTGGTGTCAGTGGAGGCTTCACACTTATGCCAATTGATAAGAAAATATTAAAATAAATATTTAAACAAAACAATAAAATATATATATATATATATGATCACCTCTTTTTAAATTAATTAAATTTAAAAATCAACACCACCGTCTACTTTAAAAAAAACTTTTACTGCTTACTTCATTAGTGACAGTACAGACATATTTTTCCGACATTAAAAAAACAATATAAACCTTTGTGTGTCTCTACTGTATTTTTCAGAAGGTGTACTTCAATAGAGTTTTAGGTAGCAGGCGGAGACCTACAGGTAAAAAACACAAAACCCACCATAAAACAGCGTGTGGTGCATGCAGAGCTGTGATTGTGTATTCATGTCTTGTCCCCAACCAGCAGACAGGATAGTGAGCGCAGCTGGCAGCCAAGTGTTGATGTTGGAGTGTGTGTGTGTGTGTCTGTGTGTGTGGGTGCGCACATGGTGACTGCATCTAAAGTAGCCCCTGTTGTACACTCATGGCACCATGATTCAATTATATAGAGCCGCTGCTTTGCCTGAATATTAATCTGGAGGCCCAAACTTAATTTGTCTGGCGATGGGGGACACAAGCCCATCTGGCTGTATGGTAAGTGTGACTCAGTGTGTGCGTACGAGGGGGTTGTCTTTCTATTGTGAGACACAGAGGGACCTGTCACCCTCCTCTGAGGAAGACAGATCAGTTTGGAGGAGGCAATCACTGGACACCCATGCGCACACATGCGCACAACTGGTGAAAAGTGAGGCATATAGAAAGTAAGAATAATCCAAATGAGTTATGACCAGCTGCTTTATAATATGAAGATATAGCGAGCACATTTATTCCATGTGGGCGAGAAACGTGTGCTAATGTTTTTTCACTGATGTGAATCTAAGCCTTTATTCAAACCAAAGCCCATTCCTTTTTTTGCTGGTTTTTATTCTTGGTATCTGAATGATCTTCTAGATGTTAGATCCGTATATTCAGCACAGTGACTGCATACAGCTGTATATGTGTGCAGATGAACAACACCCCCTAAGGTCAAGTGGGAGCCCCTCCCGCCTCATCCTTGTCACATTGCCCACAGTCCTCTGGGACATAGGCAGCGCCCCAGGGCTTGAATTCAACCTCACCGTGACCCTCCCCCTGTGTGCAAGTGACCTTTCTCTGACGTGTAAGGTTAGCTTTTATACTGGAGCGAGGTCAAAGGCAGTGACTGAGAGGAAAGAGGTTGAATAGAGAGAGGCAGCGAGGGAGGAGGAGGCGGAGGAGAGGGTTGGAAAAGAAAAAAGATAGGAGAGGGAGAGCTGGAACAAAGGGTGAGTGAATGTGTGTTGTGTGTGAGGGAAAGATGAATGGGAGTGGGTTGAAGAAGTTAACAGTTCGTCTAGTGTGTGTCTCATTTTGTGCATCACATTTGGTTTTTTTGGTCTTCTTGCTTTGCTTGTCAACATGAAACAGGAGAGGGGTGATAATGCAAGGAGACTTTAAAGTTGACTGTAGACTGGTGCGGTCCATCGTCCATTATGTCTGTCTCTGCCGTTAAAGGGACCAATGTTTCTCATCCAAATATAATGATGCACAAATTCAGTCAACCTGCAAAAACCTGAATCCCTAATTTTCTAGAAGCAGAATCTCTTGTTCCTGAAAGTGGAGAAGGGCTATACTGTTCCGCATTTCCAGGTCTCTTTTCTCATATTCCAAGGACACATGTGGCAACCTTTCCAAATCCTAAAGGGTGGATTTGTATTTCCAAGTAATGGAGCTTGATTAAAATATAAACCAGTGCGAGAGTGCAAATCAAATTTAAAGGAGATGCTTATAAAAATAGCTTCATAGTTAACATTTTGAATAAGAACACAAAAGTATGGCACCCTTCACAGAAAAATAAAAAACGCTGGCACTTTATTTACATTTATTTTTTAGCAATTTTCATTTGAAGTCAGAAATGTTGTTATATGTGTACTTTAAAAGGTTCGTGAATGCACACTCAAATAGACCTTGGCCTGTGCCGGTTAGTTTGCAGTGTACGAGCCTGTGTGTTAACACGGGTGGATCAGCCAAGGCTGTGGACCTAATAAAAAGGGCCAAACAGCTTTTTACACCTGTATGTTAATTTTGACACTCTAGTGTTTCCCTTGGCTTTGACGTGAGTGTTAAGACAAACTAGAGCTTAATTGCTCGCCAAGCAGTCACTCCCCACATAAGTTACACTGCGCTGTAAAAACACAAAGTAAGCGCGCATTAAACTGCCACGAGGACGGCTTTTGACTCACCGAAGCTCATGAAGATCACGACTGAGGTTATTTATTAATCAGACCTGCCCGTGTCGTGTTTTCTGTGCTTTGTTTTCCATTTAACTCTTCATTCCCCGTGTTTCTGCCTACTTTTACTTGCCTCAGCTCACAATCTTGCCTTTTGCTTAGACCTTTACTTTCACATGTACACGTGCAAGAGGTGCACTCAATGTATAATGTAGGGCTATAATGTAAGACTAGAAAACACATGCCGCAGGACATGCTAAACATAATGGTCATGTTTTGTAGTGAAGAGTCAGTCTTAATCTGTCTGTGGAGACGCATGCTGATGTCACAATGATGTACAATAATTATGTCCTACAGTGTCTGACCATTACAAACTCACGATGACTAGAAAAAATGCGCAGACAAAGTGTCGTATGGAGGTCATTGCCATGAAAATCAGTGCTTCCTGTCACCAGTTTTTGTAAGAGGAACAAACTTGATAGCTGCAGCATTTTTCAGAATGTTTAAACTCATCAATGTAAATGGCTACTGCTCCTGAGAAACCAAATCCCGGCCTTACTTTGTTTCTGAGAGTTTGAATCGCACGCGCAACTGATTCACAAACATATCCCACATGCTTTGTTTACGTGTGTGTGTGTGTGTGTTTGGGATTCAGAGCTTGGAGCCTTGAATCATTCTTCCAAGAAGTGTGTGTAGCTGTTCTGACACCCCATAATGTTGCTATTGTGTCGCCCAGTGGCACGAATCTCAGTGTCAGCCCCAGTGTCTCCAAGTAGGGCCCTCGCAATCGCCCAAATGGGACAATGAATGGTCCTTTGTTTGTGGGCCTCGTGTCTGAAGTGCAGACACACACAAAGGCACACACAGCGCTGTTACATCCATCTACAGGGTTTAGCGTAGGGTAGAGGCTAGACACACACACACACACACACACACACAGCTGCTCAGATATGAAACAGAGTGATAATGAATGACTTTAAATAGGTAAGAGCTGCTGCAACCCACACATTGTAATTATCATATATATTGTATTGGCATATCGCTCGTGGCTCAGTGTCAAAAAATGTACACATTTAATGAAAGTGTGACTGCTGGATAAAGAGTACTGGGCCATATAGACTCTGCATCGCATCTCATCTCATTAAGCGTGCCTGTTATTGTCATAAAGAAGCAATAATATAGATTCTTACCTCTGGGAGTCATAAAGTCGCTGTAAAGGAAATTCATTTTCACGTCGCTACAAATTTCATTTTAACGCTGCTTTAGAGTAAAACCGTTTGCCAGGTTAACAATCTGAAAAGGTTATTTCGTTTGCTCTCAGTTCCTTTTCTTGGGTAATGAAAATACACTTATGTTTTAGGGAGGGGAAAAAAAGAAGTATTTCTTCACTGCCAAGTGACCCTGTGCTGAAAACAAGATGAATAAAAATCAGGCTGAATTACACCAAACTGTCTGCTCTGCCTTAGTGCAGGAGGAAAGGGGAAAAGAGAAACCATTTTATTCGTCTTTGTCAAACTGATCAGATCAGACTAAAATGGAAGATCAACATTCCTACTGTGACCCTCCTGGACTGAAAGTGGTGTGGGAAACACATGACTAGCGCTACTTTCTGGACCTGCGTCTGCAGAGAATATGTGGCAGGTTCATCAGACAGTGTTTAGGTTGTGATATTGTTATTATTTTTGATGTTTTGTTTTGTCAGACAACTGGATGAGTGCAAAATAAATGAGGAAAAATCGCAATCACAAGCCTTTATGAGTTAAGCTACATGGAAATGCAACATAAGCTTTAAAACACAGGAGGGTGACAGATCAAACATGTACTCAGTTTCCCAGACATGGATTAAGTCTTGTTGTAGACCATAACCTTTATTCAATGGAGTTCTGTATTGAATTTTTTCTTTTAGTCTGGGACTAGGCTTAGCCATGTCTGGAAAACTGTCCAAGTCTCTGAGAGCCCAGTCATCCCGCAGACCCTCTAATAGACTCAGAGGTCCTGTATAGCTGATTTTTACCTGTGTGGCATAAGCTTCTATTAGCTCATAGTACCATATCGCCCCAATAGCACTTTGCCCTTGTACTGCAGGCTTAGTCGGGGTTCCCAGGGTATTTAAAAGTAGAATGGGAAGCAGAGCCTTCAGCTTTCAGGCCACACTTCTGTGGAAGCAGCTCCCAGTTTGGATTCAGGAGACAGACACCCTCTCTACTTTTAAGATCAGGCTAAAAAGTTTCCTTTGTGATAAAGCTTATATTTAAGGCTGGATCAGATGACCCTTAGTTATGCTGCAATAGGCCTAGGCTGCTGGGGGCTTCCCACGATGCACTGAGTGTTTCTTCTTCACTCTGTGTGCAGTTAATCATTAGTTATTATTAACCTCTGGCTCTCTTCCACAGTGTCTCTTTTGTCCTGACGGACCTTGTTGATGGTTAATAGTGATTATTTTGTTAACGTGCACCAAACTACAGCTCCACTTGCTCTTCTACCGAATAGCTGCGTCTATACTTTCCTCATTGCCAGCTGATTTGTGGTATGAGATCAACAGAAACTTGTTAAAAGAAAAAAAAAAAGGGAAATTCCAGTGTATTTGAACTTGGCGCATTTCCCACTGGGAAAAGGCAACTTTGCACTCATCACCTCAGTCAAAGAGACTTTGGGAGACGATGATTTGCACAGAAGCACAGTTTATTGGCTTAGCTGCTTTTGAGCATTCTGTTATGATGACTTTTCTTCTATTTGTCATTACGCATGTCAGTCATGCTTGTTAAAAGTTTTTATAACCTTCATAACCATGTGGGCCATTTTATAATTTATGTGTAAATCATGTTATTGCTGTGTAACAGAACAAAAACCACAAAGATACAAAGAGAGGGGATGAGGACAAAAATGAGGGAGTAAAGAAAAAGAAAACATCTTTTAGTGTTGCGTCTCCAGTAAGATGAAAGACTTCAGAGCCATTAACCTGCTGGAATGGAAACAGACAAAAGAAGAAATGAATAACTCACCCACTGGCCAATTGTCTTGTGGTTATTAATTCACTTTTAACTGTTTGTTTTGCATACTTCAAAGGGAAACTAGGACAAGTAAACTAAAAATGCTGTGATGTGCTGATACGTTTGCAGCAGTGCTGTTAATTAGATGAATTAGCCGAGCTCTATGATCGTGATCCCCGTTCTCCTGCTGGCCCTCAGCCACAGCTCAGCTCGCTGCGTTGTTGGAAATTACTGTCATGTTTTGCACAGTCTCAGTTTGACGGTATGAATCTGTCACATTTTAGAAGGAGAAACAGGCTGGCTAACTGACAGTACAATGCTAACATGTTACAGTGCCCACAGTAATAATCGTATCTCAACTCTGTGATGAATTAAAGAGAATGCAAAAATCTCTCTGAAGATGCATAAAGCACAAATTACTTTTTTATTCGCTCCATTTTGGTGTCAATGTGTGCGCACGTTGTCATTATTACTCATTTAAAAATGTGTCAATTAAAAGAATTAGCTTTGTAATTAGCTCCCTCTCCACACTGTCTGCAATGTTCCCCTCGAGAGTTTGTTCTCTCATTCGATTTTTACCATGTAGTGCTGGCTTTGCTGTGTCAGTCTGTGGGAGAATATAATCAGAGTGCTGAGTTTGATGAAACCTATTTCTGACCAGTTTGATCAGACTGTCAGACTGGCTTATCAGTAGTCTGTCCCACCCCTACTGTGGAATGGTCAGGCAGCTCTTAGTGCGAACCTTGGAGGCGTCTCTCACTTTCTGACAGTTTGGTCGGAAACATGCACGACGAGCAGCCACCGGAGGTCATTTTTTAGGGCTCTGACAGTGCTCCTCAGTTTCCTCTTTGCACAAAAGAGCAGATACCGGCCGTGTCGCTGGGTTGATGCCCGTCTACAGCCCTGTCCAGGTGTCCTTGTGTAACAGCCCATTTCTGATACACTCTTGAGATTGTGCTGGGAGACACAGAAAACCTTCTTGTGACTGCATGTGTGGCTGTGGCATCGTGAAGGAGTCGGACTAGCTGTGCAACCTTAGCGGGCTGCAGGTCAATCCATCAATTTTTTGCCAGATATCTTGATATGAGGCAGTAATCTAAGCGGGTTCGTTCTCAGCTCCCTCTTCGTTGTCAGTCTCCTGCTTCACACTCCCCTCACTCATGACAAGTTCCTGAGCCCCAGAGATATTTCAACTCCTCTACTTGGGGCATCAACTCATTTGGAGTTTGCATTTCAGCCGTTTTCAGCCTCAGACATTAGCAAAAAGTAAATGTAGAGAAAAATCAGTAAGAGGAAGGGTTGCCTTTGATATCCCTGAAGTTTAACTGATTTTGTGTTACACTGTGATTAAGTGATCCCTTATCTTTTTGACTGGTGCAGTTAAAGGACTAAAACAAGAAAAGTGTTACATCTTCCTATTTGAAAGCAAGCATCCTAGCTATCCCCCCTTCTTTTGTTTTTCTTAGAAATGATCAAATTAATTGAGGCTGACTATGAAAACCAATATCCACTGAACACGCAGAAGTAATTTGTTATTTTTGTTGCTGTTTTTTGTGCTGGACACATTGCAAAGACTCACTCTGGTATCTCAGGGGCCATAGCGTGTCTTCCTAGATATGTAGGCTGTGTGTGGGTTGTACTGTACTGCGTGTGCTCAACAAAATCAAGACATAACGGTTAACAGAGAAAGGGGATGTGGTTGAACGAGTACTGTTGAGATACTGTGATTCAACTTTCACTAAATTGATCACTCATCCAAAAAAAGACAGAGGAAAAAAAAAGCCTGTGTAACACCCTGAAACACAGCATCATTTAGAAACAGAGTCTACAGCGACTGCCGGATCTCGTGGGTGTACGACACTCAGCAGCCGAATTCACTCTGACTCACACATCACAAATATTCTCACACCGCCAATACTAAAGGAGTTTGGATGCTAACAGTTATATTTAGGGGGGGGGCAATGCATAACCCTGTGAATCATCCTTGCCCATTATTGGGCACGTCAGGTTTTCTAACTCGTTTAGCTCCTGACATGTTAGTGACTATCCTCACAGTTACCGTTTTTGTGTAGCTAGAGAGAGACAACAGGAAAGCTGGGAGAAAGATATCCAATAAATGGCCTTGGAGCAGTTTTGAACCCAAGCTTCAGCATTAGATTGACAGCCTTACAGGTTGTCTGAGCTGAGCTGGTGTGCAAACCAGAGCATGCCTGAATGTGCACCCAACTGTAGTTGAAAACCAAGCTAACCTGTTGGCAGTAGTTGTTGTCTTTGTGATGACAGCAATGGGAGTGGTAGAAAGAGAAACGAACACAAATGAAAGACATCTGCAGATGTCAAACTCATTGATGTGGACGTGCTGTGGAAAACAACTTCTGAGTGTACTTGAGATACTGAAGTTCCATTTGGCAACTTGGCAAAAGAACTCAATTTTCTTTTCAATTTCAGTTTTATTTATACAATGCCTATTCACAGCACCAGAAATCTCAAGGCGCTATGTTGCCAGGTAAAAACCCTACAGTATTAGGCAGAACCCCGGTGGTCAGACCTTTCTTTATGAACAGCACTTAGCAATAGCAGGAAAGGATAGTTCCCTTTTAACAGGAAGAGACTGGAGGTCTGCCGGAGGGAAAAGGAGATAAAGGAGGTTATTTTTAGTAATGTTTTATGAACAGTTTGCAGGGGTCTGTGAGTTCATTGGAGTGGGCTCTGTGACATACCTGGCTCACAGAGGGGGACTGACTAACAATCTCAATTAGGCAATAGTAGCTCAACCTTTTTTTTCTGTATTTGGAAAGGGCTTTTACACTTGGCCAAACCCTGATAAACCCTCACAGTCTCATGCGGTTGAGATCATGTCATCTATGTGAATAACTATGAAAAATTCTGACTTTGAATATTAAAATTTTGTGTCTTAATACATGTAAATGTTACACATTGACCAGTTAGAACCCTGGTATATATATATATATATATATCATCTATCTATCTTTCTTTCTTAGGGGTGCAACTATACACAAAATTCACGGTTCGGTTCGATACTTTGGTGTCACGGTTCGATATTTTTTCGATACAAAAAAAATGTTCATGCTTTTTTAATTTGTCATTTATTAAAATTATAAATATATATTTTAACTCAAAAGTACAGTTTTTAAATTTAATAAAGTAATAAAAAATAATATATCTGATTGAGAAATCACTCATCTTTGGAAAAGAGAGTTTATTACAGAGAAATGGCTCTTTCCAAAATAAAGCTATACTATACGCTTCTTCTGGGCTATATTCTCAGCAGCATATTAAACATATCAGGTCCCCATAAGGAGAATCATGTGCTAACGGCTGTCTAAATGACTCTGGTAAAGTTTGTAGCATGTGAGGCAACGTGACTCCAAACAATCGTGGTCTGACTAGGACCGACTGCAGTCAAACTGAAACAGATTAGTGAGGGGTTTGCACATAATTGCATCTATTTCTAAACAGAGAGATTGTCAGTCAGTCTGCACTGATGAGTGCAACCTGTCAGCTATGCATCTCTTCTCAAAAGAAGACTCAACACCACTGGTTGCCAGGCTAAGCTGCAACTGATATAAAATAGATGGGAATATTTATCGCCATTTTATCACATTGTATTGTTGTAGTCTCACAAAGAGATTGAATCAGTATAGAAGGAAAGCAACTGACTATTTTTCCCATGTGCGTCTGTATCATAAATAAGTGAATTCATGCAAAAGCTCTGCGGGCATGCATTTGCTGTGCAGAAACTCAAAATGCTGCCAGTACTGTGGGATATTATTGTGTTTTAGAGGATGAAATCTGGGGTAGTGCATGCACTTTCTGCAAAGCAAACATGTAGGGTTGTGCATTGGGGCATTTGTGTGGAAGAGGTATACTCGGGCTATGTTTGTTTTTTAGGAATATGTTAGTAGTTAGTTCATTTTTTCATGTTAAAGGGTTTCTGGTGGGGAGTTTTTCCTTATATCACTCACGGGCCTAACAACAGTGGGTGTTACACGTATTGTGCAGTCTCTAAAGGCAAACTTGTGAGTTGTGAAATTGTGTTATATCAATAAAACACACTTGGCTTGACTTGAAATGTGTGGGAGTGTGTATGTGTGTGTTGAGGGTGGGGGGGGTGGGGGGGGGGGGGGGGGGGGGTGCCAGAGCAGGCTGAGGTAGAGCCTGCATGTCCATGGACAGAGCAGTACCTTGTACAAGAGTTCATGTGATCCCTTGGCTGTGCGCAGAGCTCTTTTATGTGTGTGTTTACACACACAGTATACTAGGAACACGCCTCGCCCTGCATGCCACCTCACAAATCAAAGGACTGCTGGCACGCAGGGAAGCAGGTCTGTAAAAAGTAGGAAAAGGCAGACAGCTGCACCGGTTTTCTTGAAGACACACTCAAGTTGAAACTTCTTGCTGTTGTGCTTCAGTGCCTTCTTTGATAAGCTGTCCACAGACCTTTTTAAAAAAAAACATTTTTATGCTTTTCATGGAGGTCTGAATCCAACACCGCTTTTTCTTTTTCTTCCCCCCCCCCCCCGTATCGTTCAGTTTTGCTCTTGCTGTACGACTTTGCCACTATCTGTCGCATAAGTTCGGGTTGCCTAGCAACAGGGTTGTGCTTGTCGCAGCAGGTTCCCACATTGACAGTCGCTAGGCGGGAGCCTGGCAACAAAGACATCAGGTGTTACTTCCCACTGCTTGTCTGTGGACACTTCCATCGACGTCCAATGGCTATAGTGTGTGTTTGTGTGTGTGTGCGTGTGTGCACAAGGTTTGTGTGTTCACTTCTGCTCTGGTGAGCAGGAGAGGTTCTGCAGACGCTATCCGTGTCCCTTCACCATCTCTAATTATAGTGTGCACGTGTGTGTGTGTGTGTTTGTGTTGATTTCTGCTCGAGTGGTCGGTTACTGAGTGCAGCTCACAGTGGAAGCTTTGCTCACGCCGGCTTGTGACACTTCTGGGTGGCTGGTCTGGTCAGGTTAGGAAATGTCACACGGACATGCGAACACACACGCACACACTCGTGTGCACACACATGCCACTTCTTATAAATTGAAGCATTTAGCTGAGATGACCATTGTAAGCGAGATAAAGAGAGAGAAGGATAGAATGATCTGATCATTCCCCACCATTTATTTTCTCTGCTCTGCTGCAAATCTTTATCTAGTCTGCGAGTTTATTCCATAAAATAAATAAATAAAAAATCCGCTCTACCTCGTGTTTCTTCACCACTCCTCTCCCAGTATGAAAGTCCATCTGTTGACACCGGTCGCATCAGCTCTCTCTGGCAGCAAGTGAGAGAAGCCTGCTGCAGCTCCGTTTTCAGCCAGGCCACTGTGAGGGCACAGATGCTCCTGAACAACAAAGACGTCACACTTCCCCTAAAAGCAAGCTGCTCTAAGCTTGTGTGAATGAAATGCTTTACAGCATGCGATTCACATGTCTGCAACAAAAACAGTGTTAATCTGTGTACATTGTTATACTTTTCACTGAGCTCAAATTGCCATACCACACTTACTCAGGCTGCTGATGTGTGTTCATCGTATTGCAGAGCACATCCTTAAAATTGCTAAGTCCCTCTTTGTGTTTTTCTTATTTTTCATACTTTCTGTAGAATGATTGTGATGGTGGATTTTCCATGATGCAGAGTCTTGTGTTTATTAGTCATCTTGCGGTCTGGCTGTTGGGACATAAGCCTGTTGGGTGTTTGGTTAACCACTCTGGTCCGATCGGTGATAGCTCGACAATTACTGGACGGACTGCGATGACTTGTTTGCTACTAATGGAAATTCCTGATCCTGATGGGGTGAAGTGCAACTATCTGGGTTATTCCCTGACTTTTCCTCCACCAAGAGGTTGTCGAATCTGTTGGAGGCACTGCCAGGAAATTAGTTTTAGGATGAATTGTAATAACAGCGCCAGTCTATCACAATCCCAGTTGCTCCCACACTTTAGGTGACAGTTAATCGCATCCTCAAATGAATGCCGATGGGGAAATTTTAGCCTGATAGTCCAACATGAAAAAGACATGTTGGATGGAAAAAAGAAAAAAACATGAAGGCATTCTGGTAATGGCAAAAACTACAGTTCATTTAAACTGCCCAACATCACAGCGTTAAAACATGTTTACTGCCTGGCCTCCTGCTTTACGACAGCTCCGGGGAGTGTGATTTTATTTATTTATTTGTGTTTAAATGAGTCGTTCGCTTGTACTGTAGTTTTGTTGATTGAAATCCTATATTTTATTAGTCCGTTACTTAATTAGCTAATATTTGTTGTACATGTGCAGTTTATGGATGCAGCGTGCCAACTTCTGACTCCCACTCCCTGTAGGAAGTGGGTAGAAGAGAGTCTGGAGAGGTGGAGGTATGCACTGGAGAGAAGAGGAATGAAAGGTAGTTGAAGCAAGACAGAATGCATGTATGTGAATGAGAGGGAGACAGGTGTAACAGTGAAGATGCAAGGAGCAGAGGTAGAGAAGGTGGATGAGTTTAAACACCTTGGGTCAACCATCCAAAGCTACAGACTGTGCACAAGAGAGGTGGAGAAGAGAGTGCAGCCAGGTCGGATTGGGTGGAGATGAGGGTTGGGGGTGATTTGTGACAGGATGACAGCAGCAAGAGTGAAAGGGAAGGTTCACAAGATGGTAGTGAGAGCTGCTTTGATGCATGGTCTGAAGATGGTTTGGAGATGTTCAGAGGAAGGATAGTGGGTGTTCATGATGGAGCTGTGAGGAGCCCGAAAGATTATCCTTTTTTTTTGCCAATGATACACGAACATCTCAATTACTTGGAATAAAAACAATTTCAACTCTTCTTCATGCTGTCTTTAAATGTGGCTCAAGAGTTGGCAGTTCATCTTGTAATCGGAAGGTTGCCGGTTTGAGCCCCGGCTCTGACAGTCTCGGCCATTGTGTCCTTGGGTAGGACACTTCACCTGTTGCCTACTGGTGGTGGTCAGAGGGCCCGGTGGCGCCAGAGTCCAGTAGCCTCGCCTCTGTCAGTGCTCCTCAGGGTAGCTGTGGCTATTATGTAGCTTGCCATCACCTGTGTGTGAATGTGTGTGTGAATGGGTGGATGTAGTGTAAAGCGCTTTGGGGTCCTTAGGGACTAAGTAAAGTGCTATACAAATACAGGCCATTTACCATTTAGTTGATGTGACAAAATGGATAAATATCAGTCACTGCCAGTGATAAATGCTGTTTGCCAAAAAAAAAAAGTAAATATGAAGGCAGTCAGGAAGGTCAGTGCTGGCTGGCTGATATATTATTAGTGTTGTAAGCATGTTGGCATGAGGATTTTAGTGTTTAGCTCAAAGCAGCTTTGTGGATTTGAGCAGACTTCCAGTTCTTTTCTCAGAATAGATCCAATATCTCAGCCTGGCGCAAATGAGTCAGTGAGTTGTGGATGTACTTCATTTAGAGCCAAAGAAACCTATATTTTGTTTATTTTGCTGAGTCGGCAGGTTCTTCACCAGAAGAGCCACTGAAAGAGTTCATTCAGGAAGTGAGCAGGTCATGACATCATTTCCTCCACAGC
Source organism: Maylandia zebra (assembly GCF_041146795.1). Taxonomy (NCBI): domain Eukaryota; kingdom Metazoa; phylum Chordata; class Actinopteri; order Cichliformes; family Cichlidae; genus Maylandia; species Maylandia zebra. Next base: position 49,851,625 of record NC_135173.1, on the reverse strand, counting down.
CTGTACAGGAAACAGTATTATGGCTTTTCAGTTTCCGCTCTGCCTGAGATCACCTTTTACTTTTACTTTTTCTCAAAAAACACCATTTTACTATTAAACGTGTGTGTGTGTGTGTGTGTGTGTGTGTGTGTGTGTGTGTGTGTGTGTGTGTGTGTGTGTGTGTGTGTGTGTGTGTGTGTGTGTGGGCCACACATGGCAGCTTCTTATTGCAGGCCTGCAGACATAGTAACGATGACCTGCTGAAGTTCAAACTGAGCCTCAGAATGAGAAAGAAAGATTGAAGTGGCATGGTTGATGGTGCAGGACAGGCTGGTCGGACTGGTATTTTCCCACACAACGATCTCTAGCATTTACAGAGAATGCTGTGAAAAACACATCAGAGAAGAATGGCCAGAGTGTTTTGACCTGATAGGAAAGCAACAGTAACTCAAATAACCACTCATTGCAATTAATGTGTGCAGAAGAGCATCTGAATGCACAATGAACCTGGAAGCAGATGGGCTACAGTAGCAGAACGCCACAGCGTGCGCTACTGCTGTCAGCTAACAACAGGAAACTGAGGCTAACGTTCCCGTGGACTGTTACTGGACAACAGAAGATTGGCAATAGGTTGCCTGGTCTGATGAATCGTGATTTTTGTTGCAACATTTGCATGGTGGGATCAGAATTTAACATAAACAACATGAAAGCATGACTCCATACTGCCTCAGTAGGCCAGGCTGCTGGTGATCAGTACTTTCTTGAGCATCAACTTAAGACCACAACCAGTCTCCAGCATCCAAATGCAGTGAGTCCATTTGAGTCTGCTGTACTCAAATGGACACCACAGTCACCAGATCTCAGTGTAACAGAGAGAATTTTCTGTTTCGAATTGTGGTGAAACAGACAGTTCGCATCATGGAGGTGTAGCTGACAAATTTGTAGCAGCTGTTGTGATGCTTTCAAATCAATATGGACCAAAATCGCTGAAGAATGTTTCCAGCACCTTGTTGAATTTATGCCAAGAAGAATTAAAGCAGATCTGAAGGTAAAAGGTGTCCTAGAAAGTACTAGAAAGGTGTATCTAATGAAGTGGCTGGTGAGTGTATAGTGAAGGACGAGTAGTATTTTTACAGAGCACACAGCAGAGATTTGTAGGTGGATATGACTGTAGGATTTAATTTGGCAGCAGCCACAAAGTGATGATATGATTAATCATTAAACGTCTCGGTATCTACTTTAGCTCCAGAATATGTTGACACAGTTAAAAATGTCTGAATCCAATTATAGTTGAGATGGAGTCAGTTTTTTTTGGGAGAGTGGAATAAACTGCTGCGCAGTAGCTGCTGCTGAGTTGGAAAAGGTCAAGAGAGCGAGCTAAAACCACTTGGTAGCCCACAGTTATTGATTTCTCCCACAGCAAAGCATACAGTAGAGGAAAAAAAAACATCTGGGGATGCTTCTGCGCGTTTCAAATCTACTTTGTTTTACACAATGTTTGACCTCTGCAGCCCTCGGACTACACAGAAAACAATCTGGAGTGCTCTCCTCCGGCTTTGCCTGTGCGCCGATCAAACACAAAAACGCGCATGCTGTGCAGACGGGAGGGCACGCACACACAAAAACCCCACCAAGGGTCTAAAAAAATACAGTGTGTGAGCCATCAGACAACTTAAAAAATAAATAAATAAATAAAAATACAAGACGCAGCCACAAAGAGCTGTGCTGGCACTTGTGTGTTGAAGTTTGTGGGAGTGCGTCTGCGCTCGTAAACCGTCATCTTAAAGTGAGTGTCCTCCCTCCTCGGCTTTGGTTCGTCATCGAGGCCAGCAGAGATGCAGCCAGCTTTTTGTCTGGCTCACACAATGGACGATGCTGGTGTGAGTCACCCTGCGCACACACACGCACACGGATCCATTCATTCTTCAGTGCCAGCACAAAGTCGGCAAAGCTCGAGTCATCATACGGTGCCCCGAGGCTTGATTATATTTATTCGTGTGCTCTATTTATGGGCTTTAACTAATGGTTGTTTAGACACTAAAAGGACCTGCCAATGGTTTTCTCAAACAAGGTGATTAATGGTTCGGTTTGATCCAAAACGTATGATCCGTTGTTAACCAGTTTGATTTTGACAACCAAAAATACGTCGGAATGAGACAATGGAAAACAGAATAGTGAATAACAAAAGCAGAATTATGTTAATTATATGCACATTTTTAGAAGTAGAAAAGTGTGGGTGTTTCTTTTTTTTTTTTGCTCCATATAGCTTATCTAGCATCTAGGATGGTGTGGTGATTAGCACCGTCACCGCACAGGAAGGGCTCGGGTTTGACTCCAGCCTGGGGCCTTTCTGAGTGGGTCCTCTCCAGGTAATATGGCTTCCTCCCACAGATATGCATGTGGTTAGGCTAATTGGTGAAACTAAACTGACTATAGGTGTGGATGTGGGTGTCAGTGTCTGTGTTAGCTCTGTGATAGACTGGCAACCTGTCAAGGGTGTACCCCGCCTCTCGCCGTATGACAGCTGGGATAGGCTTCAGCCCCCAAAAGCAGTAAGAATTTTGTCCCCAATTATGTTGTTTTAATCTTTGCAAACCAAAATTGTAATTACCCAGCCTTCTTTCCACCTCCAGCCCAGAGTTAATAGTTATGGAATAGTTATGGAGCAATAGGAAAATGGGCAGATGTCATCTCGAATTCTGGATTACAGACCTTTCTTTCACTCATCAGTCAGTGTTGGGCCCAGTGACAGACAAAGGAAGAGACACAATCTTCATTCTTTAAAGTTACAGTGTTTCTGCCTGTTCTTACTGTACCAAGCTGAATTAAGTGTGACCGGTGCTGGCCATCAGTGTCAGTTATTCATTAATCATCCCCTGTATGATTATGAGCATTCACTCATTTTAGTATTTCATTTCTATCCCCTCTTGCATCTGCTGTTGGCGTGTTTTCACTTCCCTGTTTGCCAGATTAGCACATCTATAACATCCTTACTGGCCCTGTTTGTGTTGTGATTCTGCGTGAAATAAAACAAAGAAATCTAATGTTTCAGCCTTTCACATGTGTTTACGTGTTCAGAATAATCACGTGGGATTATGTTGATCGCTGTGGATAAGGGCTGGAGGACATCCAATAGGTTTGAGGGACGGGGCCCTCAGCAGGGAGGTAACCCCTGCATTAAGAGCGCCCATCGGGACGCCAAAGTCGTGGAGCCCCCAGGCATATGTTGGGGGGCTCAGCAAAGGCGAGTCACTGATGAAGGTCGCTGCGTGGCAGTCGTGCACACCAACACAGACGGCGCTGTTAATTTCTAAAGTGTGTTCGGCTTAATGTGTGACGATGTAAATGAGCTGCAGCGTGCACACGTATGAATTGTTAGTAAAATGACCCACTGCGGCGCCACGATTAGTTACGCAGTCTGTCTGCTGACGACGGAGCCAACCACGTGTGTGCCATTGTTTCTTTTGTCGTGTCTGAATGACTTTTCTTTTTTTTTTGTCTAGTGATACCACGCCAGCTTCCATGTGACTGCACTGAGAAATTGACGAGACAGAAAAGAAGGAAAAAAAAACCCCAACACACACCAGAGTTTGTTCCAGCACATCTTTTCTTTCCTATTAGTTTATTTTTTCAGCTGCTTAGAAAAACAAAAACAAAAGCTCATCACAGATGACCCACCGTCGTCAATCCCAAAAGCTCGTCCGCGCGTCGGCCGGGCCGCTCGTTTTGTCAAGATTCACGAGAAAATCCAAATGAGGGTGCATCTCATTCAGTCGTCGAGTGAGTCACGTGACCCGAGCGCAGGGGTCTAAGGGCACAAGGGGTTGGAGGTGGGGGGAGGGGGTGCCACAGATGATGGGGGCAATCCCCACCTGCCCCAATCTGCTGAGAGAGGGAACCGCTCTTTGCATAATGGATACTGACTGATGGCCTTTTCTTTTTTCACAAAGGAAACTCCAGAAATTCCAAACTTACACACTTGCCAGCAAGCTAGGTATCACTGCTTCAGATGTGTTAAAAACCCACCAGAAGAAAAAAAAGTTTATTTTTAATATATATATATATATATAAATGAGCTAAATATAATTTAAATACAAACCTAAAAACAAAATAAGACAACAACAAAAGACAAAACAATAAAACAGATCACTTCTTAAGCAGACACACACACGTACAGATGATTGGGATGCGTCTTCAAAAAACATCTGAGCTTAAAAAAGAAAAAAAAATTGTCACCCATCTCATCTAACTAATCTTCTGGGGTGTGTTTCTACCACACAGGATCTTAATTCTTGATGCAAGACACAGAAAATAATAATAATATAAAAACAGCCCACAGAGAATCAGTGGGAACTAAGCATATATATGTGTGTGTGTGTGATTACTCCCAAACAGCTACTTCCTGATGAAAAAGGATGAGCTAACTTGTAGCCACACAACCACGGTATTCCTATGTGTAACATCACTGCTGCATTATTCCCCAAATTTAAGAGGTTTTTTTGTAATACTTGTAATTATATCGTATGCAGATTATATATAGAGAGCCCATTTAAAAAAACAAAAACAAAAAACCCCCAAATAAACGTGATTGGCTTGGTATGACTATTGCAGTACACACGTTAGCTGGAATAAGGGTCACACATGACTAGCTAATATGAGGTCAAACAGTTAAGATTTTTCTTGTCGTCATTGTCATCTTCAAATACACAGGTTAATAGTTGTCATTTCTCTCCAAAAGGAAAAAAAAATCAAGACCAAACTACAGTCGATATTAAACACTTGCAAAAACATCCACTGCAAAGAATGGCTTGCGTAGGAGGAAATTGTAAAGAAGCATTGTACTTCTGCTTCATTGTGTGCCATGCTTATTTTTTTCTTTTAGTTGTCACATCACTTTTTCAGTTGTTTTATATTTATATATATTTCCTTCAACAACACAACGATGCGATAAAGTCCTCAGCACGCTCGCTGCTGTGCCCTAAACAACGGAGAGAAAAAAAGGGCAATTGACAAGGCCACTAGTCCATTAAAACATCCTCCAATCCCTCACTATGCTCAACTCAGATCTCTCTCTACTTGAATTCGCCGTTACTCTGCAACGCTGATTCCAATTCAAACTTCCTACTTCTGTTTTTTCTGAGTTTTCAAAGCAAATCGCCTCAAAACGGTGCAAAACAAATCGATCCTGTGCAATAAGGCCTATGACTATAATATCTCATACATATTACCATTGAAACAGGACTTCAAAATGAAACATTGATAACCAAAAACAATAAATGATAAAAAAAAATATAATGATGATGATGATGTGGTTAACAAAGCATAGACGTGCACGGCTTAACAGCAGAAGAGACATTCCGTAGCAAGACAAAAACAAAGGAATTATCAGACAGCAGTGTCTGATTTAATTTCCTAATGCTGCTCCCCCCTCACCCCACCCTCTGCAATATTTCTACTGCTTCTATTGGCTGTGTGGGCCTGAGCTTGGGGAACAGGGAGTTGGGGTGCCAGTGGGGTGTGCTCGGAGTGTGTCGTCTCACAGGGGCTCAAGCAGCCATCTGTCACCCTACTCTAGCCAGCCTGATCTTTATCCCCAACCCAGCCTGGCCCAGCAGGCCCGCTGTCTCATCTCCTCAAAAGGGCTTCCTGCTGGGTGGGGGGTGTCGGGGAGACAAAGGCAGGGAGGAGCTGTGGGGGGGCTCCACAGCGAGGCCCTTTGACCTGGTCCCTGGCCTGGCAGGGCAGACAGCCCAGACAGACAGCACTGTGTCTGCTCCCTGCCTCCTCCTCTCTTTTATCAGCCACACAGACCCTGGGGGCTAACGGAGAGACAGAAGAGGGAAGGGGAGGAGGGGAGGTGTGGCAAACGAACACAATGAAGAGACTGACACAGACCACCCCGGCCCCCACCCGCCCCTTCGCTCTCCGTCCTCTATTCATCTCTGGGCACAGATCTCTCTATTCCCCACGGACAGACCGCTGCCCTCTCCTCCTCTCTGCTACGTGACCCCTCTCTTGTCTCTTCCCTCCTTTATCCAGCAGCCAGCCAAGCTCTCAGGCTCCATGTGGCCGAACACACCCACACTGACTACCTATCAGTTACCATCTTCTCAAATGTGTGCCAAATGTGGCACATGTAGTGTTGGCTTTTTGGGTTACCTGTTAGGAGGCTCTTACATGATTTGTCTGTGGTAGTGGTCACCTTTTCTTATCCGTTTTGTTTTTTAATAATGGAATTTACAGTTAAGCTCAATAGCGACATTTACTTCTTTAGGCAACAGAGATTATTACAATGCATAACCAGAAAACATCTGTTGTGTTGGGGTGAGGAGGACACATCTCCTCTTCTCCTGTGGGAGCTGGCACCTAGGCAGTGGTGGTGAGCTTTTGGATGGTACGGTTGTAGTACTGGGTAGTGAGAGCCTCCAGGGGGCTCCAACGGTGCGCATGCAGTTCGATGACCTCCATGAGCAGAGAGCGAGTCAGCGGAGATTCGGCGGGACAAAGCATCTTGTCTCTGACAGCTGCTAAGAGCTCTGTCATCATCTCGGGGAGCTGCTCTTCCAGCAGTCGGCCTGTGCTCTGCAGCTGGTGGAGAGACAAGGAAGGGAGGGTGGGGGAGTAAAGAGGTAGGAGGTCAGAGAAAAGAGTGCGTGTGTGCGTCCTTAACTGAGAACAAGACACAATGTCTGGCACCTTGTTATTGTGGATACAGTCAGACAAGCAGAGGTTCACACACCCTCTGGCCATGGAGATGTGTGCATGCCGAGGCTGCCAGTATGTAATCAAGACTGCAAACATTGTGTTTGCGAGCATCTGGGAACTCTTTTCCAATCAGAGCTCACCTGCCTTAGTTCTAGGTATTACTTTCTGCCGTTTAAAGGATTTATTGCTGCCTGGCAGATTTCCCATTAAATGTGGAGGCTGTGGCTCTATGGGTGATGCAGACTGTATTCGCCCCCACCCCACCCACCCCTGATAACAAGACCCCTGATATAGTTTGCAAGATAGTTGTTCCAGGGGGCTAAATTTCTGTGTTTTTACGTTTACATCCTGCTAGCTTCGTTTAAAAAACACACAGCCTCTGGTCTAAAAAACCCACTGCAAAGCCAATTAGGTACTTTAACTGTGTTCTTTTATGGCCAGCAGGGGGCGACTAGTCTTGTTGCAACAAGAAGTTCAAATGTATAGAAGTCTATGGGAAAACGGGCCATCTGCATACCACATTTATGACCTGAGTAAATTCTTTCCTAATAAATTTATGATTGTGGTCGCTACTTTCAAGTCTTTCGTGATGTTAAATCCATCTGCAGAGTACAATTTAGTTATGCTTCGACTGATAATGCTACTGATAAGCATATAGTTTTGCTTCCCAGTTTTAGAAACACTACGCAGCAAAAATGCTCAAATTAAGGCTTCAATATGCAAATCCAGAAACCAATGACTGACTATATCCATCTTTTGTATAGAGATCGAAAATGTGATGTAATTTCCGGGGTAAAACCGCAAAGGATTGTAGGTACGAGTGGCAAGCGGTACTAGGGCACGCAGGCTTTCATAAGAAAACAGTCACACAACGATAAAAAGAAACAAAGAATGGCATTATTAACTGCAATAGCCGGTCACATGACAGCCATGGGAAGCCGACGGGTAAGGAGATCGTTTTTTATCGGATTCTGTCGTGGAAGAGAAATTGTTCAAGCCATGTTTCCGAAGTAACAAAGAGCCGACTGATGGCTTCTGTTGTAGTTATTACGTAATTTATCATAACATAATTGTTGATGAGGGTTACAAATAAGTCTTATATTGATTTGAATTGAATTCGTTGCACTATGCTGCTTTGTTCACTGTGGCGATCCAGACTGGGCCCCCTCTATCAACCTGGGTCATACCCAGTTTAAAGCTGCTACCACAGCGAGATTTGATCGGTTAAGTGAGAGAGCGATATAAAAACAGCCGCGAAAAGTCCCGCATATATGTGCCCAAAGTGTTGTATTGAAGCAATCAAGTGATGAATAACTGTTTTCAAGTAAGTTGTTTTGCAATGGTTATTATTATTATTATTATTTTTTTTTGCATTGTTGATTTGTTTTTCACCGAAGCAGCTAATAAAGCATAGTGGATTTTTACAATTTTGCCTGTTTCTTGTAAGATCCTATAATAGAATGAAACAATAATGCCAGTTATAAATAAAGACAATAAATTGAATGAATTACGAAACACTTATTTTATTTCTACTGGATCTGAAAATGTAGTGTAATACTACAACCTGAAAAGACAAATAGATTGTGTTTGCCTGTACAGGAGATAAAGAGAAAAAAAAAATTAACAACAGCTGTGAAATGGAATAGTCCAAATCACCAAAGTAAACTGGACCTGGGCTTGTTGCAGGGATCTGAAGTTACCAAACATTTTGTGAGTGTATGCACCCACACTTAGGACCATATAATAATAAATATGTGCGTGATAAAAGTTGGGCAGCACGCTAACGTCCTTACTCCACTCTGTATGCTCGTATAGGTCTAACCTTTTCACTCCTTTGATTTTTTTCCTCGTACTTTTTTTTTTTCTTGGTTTACCTTTTCGTCAAGTCTGTCTTTGTACGGACCTGCTGTGTTCTCCGTCGTTTTGTACATAACTGTTTTAGGGGCAAATAAAATGCAAGTAGGGATTAAAACCGCAGAATTAATGATTACCGGTGCTGGAAATGCTAACGCTTGATGCAGTGTTTTGATTTTGCTGCCAGTCGTACCTACAATGCAATGCGCGAAAGTCACGTGGTCTGTCAATCTCTATACAGTCTGTGGTGTCTGTATAGGCGAGCACTTGTGTTTGTAGGGGCCAGTTTGACTTTTGAGTATGAAGACTTGACTTTAAGTAATTATGCATTGATACCTCCATGGAGCAGCAGAGGACTGCGTCTTCCTTAACATCCGTCGACTCTAGCAGCTGCAAAGGACAAGAACAGACACTGTAAGACTTACAAAGCAAAGGGCTGCGCAAACTAGCACAACACAACTCCAGAAGTAGCACAGTAGAAATGATGGAAGATGCACTGTATACATACAAAAACTGATTTAAACCACTTGATGAAGAGAACAGAAAAATGTGTTCATGAGTTCACAAAGAAACGGGGAGGGACCTAATCCTGATTGTAAATATTTTTGACATTAACATTTTAAATCCTGGAAGACAACACACTGAGCTTCCAGGCTGCCAGCAAACATCACACATCATGCCTTCCTTTACGCACAATGTACATACACACGCAGTAGCACACACACGTAAACACACAGCGTGGCCAAAAACAAACAGTGGATTGGGTAAACATGCTAGCCCCCTCCCACCCACTACCACCCACACACACACACACACACACACACACACACACACACACACCAATGCCGGCCCGCATGCACAGATGGGCATACAAATACTCCCCTGAAACAATGCAGGCAGAGAGAGGTAGAATAACATTATGCCAGAATACGAGCTTCTAGGTTCAGTTTACAGCAGAAGCGACTTTGGCTAAATGCTCAACTCTAATGCTGCCTTAGTCTTCATAACACTGTTTACAAAGCTCTGCTTTGATTAAACTGATGGAGGGAAGGAAGTACCATGGAGGAAGGGGGGAGCGTGTTTTGAAAATGAGGAAAATACTGTCACGTATCAATGCGCCGTCCAGCGACAGAGTAAAGGAAAAAATAAGTGAGATCACGGAGGGAATAAACAGGACATCACCTTGTTCAGGAGAACGACCCATAAATCCAATTTGTTTTTCAATGCCAACTGTATATAAAAATGTTCAATCTCTTATATGGTTTATCACCTGAATCTGTATTACCTAACGTACTGTCCCACAGCTTAGCAGTGTTGGCTCACTCTTAAAAAAAAAACAGAAAAGAAAAGCTTTTTAAACCCACTGCATGCTACCAGACTGCAGACAGACAGAATTAGCAACCAGCTGATGGGCAGAGAGCAGCATGAAGTTGCCAAATCCCGATATTTCACACAGGAATTGGTGCATCTTAAAACTGGAAGTTTAAAAAAAATGGCAGACTGACTCTCCATAAAGGCTCATGTTGCTCTGAAGCTATTCAATGATTAAAACAAACAATTTTGTATGAATAAGTTCACTATAAAAACGGCAATGATATAATATGTGAGTACTAGATAGAATGCATCATAGAGACTCCAACCCACTCAAGTAACCCAACTTCAGTATTTCAGAGCTAAATAACACGATCACTGTGTTTTCATTTTAAAACTGAGCAGACAAACCAAACCCTGTTTAAATGCATGCTTTAGGAAAGACGCTGTGATCAAAACCAGTCATTCAAATGTCTGACTCCTCAGAGGTAAAAACATTTAAAAAAAAAAAAGTAATCCTCCACCATTTGATGCTATGCTCCACATTCACTGTGAGCAGGCCTCTTATTTCCACACTGTAAGCTTAATGGTATTCCACCTATCATTTAGGTCCAACAGTTGCTCAGACGTCAGCTCCTCAGTATGCTCAGATGGGTGTGGTGACAGTGTGGCTGTTTGATGTGGAAACTCAAGTCCCGTCCTTTTCCAGAGCAGGAGAACTATGTGACAAGCGGGATTAGCTCATAATGAGTTCCCCGGGGAACCGAGGGAGGAAGTTTTGTTCAATACACTTATAACGATCTAATCTATACTCATCTATCATCGGCTTTCCTATCCGTTGCAATAAGCTTTTCCTCTCTTCTCTCTCCTGTCACTGCTGCACCGTAACACATGGTGTGTTCCAGCTGAAAAATCAGCATTTAAAAAAAAAAAAGTTTTTGAGAGACAGCTTAACACTCAGTCTCTCCGGCTGAAGCTGAAAACACTCGGATGTCTGGTTGGTTATATCATCAAGAAACTAATCTTACTGCCATGGGAAAACCCGGGATTCTGTGCGACTTCCATTTACAGTATTTTTATTTAAAAGACATCAGGATTAGAAAATACAGCCGTCTTATTTTTTTTCCCTTTGATTGTTTCACAGCACTGAAGAGAAGAAATAAATCCAAACACGGCTCTGTGAGTGACTTAAATGAGTTTGGACTTCACATGTGCATTAGTGCAGCGGTCCCCAACCTTTTTTGCGCCACGGACCGGTTCATGCCCGACAATATTTTCACGGACCGGCCTTTAAGGTGTCGCGGATAAATACAACAAAATAAAACTAGTACCGGTACCGAAAAAAAGAAGATTTATTCATAACACACGTGAAAAGACCCAGGAAAACCGAGTTAACGATAAAAACGATAACAAAATAACACTGAAAACCGATAAAAACCCTGAAAACCATACATTTCACACCTGAGCCTCAACTCTCGCGGCCCGGTACCAAACGACTCACGGACCGGTACCGGTCCGAGGCCCGGGGGTTGGGGGCCGCTGCATTAGTGTATCTTCAAGGTTGTATCTTCAATAACTGCAGCACGGGATGAAGCAGAGCGAAACATGCTTTATTAAAAACACACAAACTCGAAGGATTCTGACGTAGTAGACAAAACTGGAATTCACGCTTCAGGACCAGCCCCATATTTGTCTGGTATCTGTTATAATTTAATTTAATTCAGTTTTATTTATGTAGCACCAAATCCCAACAACAGTTGCCTCAAGGCACTTTATACTGTAAGGTAAACACCTACAATAATACAGAGTTTAACAATGTAAGACTGTTAAACTTTCCCCCCCTTGAAAACCCTGAAAGCTGTCTTCTGAACTGAGTGGTTTCTGTCATAGAACAAAATGACTGAGTGTGCATCAGAAGTGAGCGGAAACTATTCTAATGATCGTCTAACCACGTCTTTATTAATACATACTGACGTGTCAACTTGTCATTAAGAATACAGAGGTTGTCAAATCTTAATGGGGGAAAAAGTTAAAATCCACTGAACAAGTTAGTAAACAGCTACTGGTAGCTTTCTAAGAGGGAAGCCAAGATACCATATAAATAGGTCCTGATGTCACCACCGGAGGGTATGTACATGCTGTCTACCAGGAGTGACTGCAAACCAATATCCTGATGGCAACTTCTATGGGTCACATGATGACATGATGATCTTTTGGGGTAGAATCATGAGCCACACTGCATCACAGTTTTTCCCCTTCATTTGAAAATAACAGAGTTGAACTCAAGTGATTCAATAATTGGTAGTGTGTATGATTACTGGTACACAAAGAATGTTGCTTTACCTCAAGGCTAAAGGTCCAAGTCAAAAATCTTTTATATGATTTTTATTAAGTTCTGACCTGAAGGGTTTTTGCCAACCTTTGTTACCATGGCAACATATTAAAAAAGAAGTAAGCCCAAGAGACAAAAAGATAGATGAACGTGTCATTTTAATTGTGCTACAACGCATGCACAGCTGTAGAACGGGTCACTTAATCTAGCAAAAAAAGCAGCTAGTTGGTGAGCAGTCACAGATCAACTGAGCTAAAACAGGACAGCAGGTCCTGGAGCTTGAGTCAAAAGTAGGACTCAAACAAATGCAAATATTGCTCTGTAATGGCAGGATGTGTCAATTGGAAAAAAGTCATTCGTTTTAAGGTGTGCTTTAAATTTAATTTTACTTGAGGATTATGTCTTTTAGTTTGTTCTGTGTGGGGCAAATCTTCCATTTGATTGGAGCTATAGCAGCCTGTCAGTTATTAATGGATGGGATCAGCACTCATTAATTTGCTCTGGCTATAGGAGCTGGCATTTAAGCCCAAACACTAACACACCTTTGCTGTTACCTGATCCTGTTGTGCAGGCTACGTTTACTGGAGAAGTGTCTCCTCTGCAGGGACATATGTATGCATATGCAAACACTTAGACCGCATGTATAAGGCGGGTGTGCGTGTGCATATGCAAACACCTATTGCACATAGCTTGTAGCAAGAATCTGACAATCACATGTTACAACAGGACAATCAAAACAGCGGCCAGATCAAAGTCACGAAGACTGTCTCTAGGAAACTGATTATTAGACCGTTTATGTGGGCTTGAAAACACACACACACACACACACACACACACACACACACACACACACACACACACACACACACACACACCATATATCCTCATTATTAGTGTTTAAGTTGTTCACAGGCACCTTCTGACCTCTAGTCTTCTCGGGGCTCCCTTCATACTGCTGATGTAGATTAAAGAGGCGTGTTTGTGTGTATTGCTGACTGGTTAGTCCACACCCTTGGTCATGCTGTTGAGCCTTTTAACAAGCCTGAGATAAAGCCCTGGGCATACCCTCAGACAGGGTGTGGATGGCTTAAACTGTTTGCGATTGTTTTGTTTGTTAATGAGACGCCAGGTGTGTTCAAACTACACTAGAAATATGGAAGTGAAACAAAAGCTGAATTTCAGAATCCAGCCCTCCACCCTCACCAGAAAAATGCACGCACTGTGTAGGAGTTAAAAATAATGTCACCAAATATCCAGCATAGATGCTGGGAGGCTGACGCCTCTTTGCCTGCGAGGAGGTCCTCTGTTTAACCAGCTCCGACTGTTGGGCTGTTGCTCCTTTTGTACTACATCACTTGATCTGGGGCTTGGCTAAGATCTCACTGGCTAGATTTTCTAATGCCTGGAAAAACAGAACAAAAAAAGGGGGTGCAGAGGTCTCCAATTACCCCACTTGAATTTCAATATGAGGAAATGTTCTCCAGTGATGCCAAAAAATTACTTGTCTCCCTGAGGGCTGGACGATATGTTTTCAAATCAGATGCGGGGAGGTTTGAAGTGTCATTACACGAATCCTTTTGTTCCGTATAGAGTTCACTTCTATCTCCTCTCACTCATGCAACCAAACCTCACTCTCCTTCTGCTGATCCGACAACAAATAGAACTTCATCTCACAGCTGCATGTGGTGCAGCAGATGATAGAATTTGTTAATGTAAAATCACATTAAGAAGATACAAACAACAAAGGAAATATCATAAAGAATCTTACTATAACGACTGTAGTGTACGTATGACTGTCTCTGCCCCATCTCCTCCTTATTGGGTGGGCCTATCTGAATGAAACTTTGTCACACATACAGCAATTTTTAATTCTCCGTCTTTTTAAAATGGATTTCTTATAAATCCCAATTGTTTTGATTCTCATGTTCATCATCCCTCTGTGAATGCCATGTTATTCTATGTGGTCCGAAATGCGTGTCTGCGGTGGACGTTTGTTCAACTCACCGCTAAATGTGGGATGAAGAATTTGAAAAATTGCCGCTAGCAAAAGAAGTGGAGTCTGCCTCTGTGAGTTAATGCCTACTGCGATCATTGAAGGGAATACACACTAACCCTCACAGCCTTATTCAGTTATTTGACTTAGTGTTGCCATGTGATTCGTTGATTTAAATACTTGCGTTAAGGAGCAGTTGAACAGGTGTACCTAACCAAGCAGTGATGCTATTTTGTGGATGTGTATTTTTGGACAGTGTTCAGACTAGTTCCTACACCTGACCTTGTTTTTCCTCTCTCGTTCAGACCCTGTATTAAAACCAAGCTTCCTCTCTGCTGGTTTCTTTTTTACCTGTTGTGCCATGAGTTGACAGTCAACCTGAGCCACAGTCTCCCCCACTTCCCCTCACCTCCCTCACCTCGCTTGCTTCCCCTTTCAGTATTTCATTTGTCATTAACCACTTCTGTATCGCCGTGCGTCTGCTGCGGCTTCCCTTAATGGTTTCCATGGAGACCGAGAGACCGTGTCTAAGTGAGCAAGACCAGCTGATGAGAAGTGAACCTGGGGTCACAAAATTTTACTGGAACTGATGGTGTCCTGGCTGTTTTTGCACCACTAACCAAACAGAGCTGTGGTTTCAAGAGTCTAGACTGAGTCTGGCCAAAAACAGGAAACTCTGATTCAGTGCATGTATTGAACTGAGCAAGCACGATACAGAGACGCAGCCGGGCACTTTCTTTTATTCGAAAAGCGTGAAAGGGGTTGATAATTTTGGCTAGTGACCTAAAAGAAAACAGATACAAACCTCTCGTAGACAAGTGTAGATGGGACACACCAGCACCCTGAACGGCTCGCCGGAGCTCCTCATGGTACCAAACACTTCGCACAAGAAGGTGATGAAACCCAACCACCGCTCCACATCTGACTGCTGGAGCTCCTCGCGACAGGAAAAATCCCTCTGAGTGGAAAAAGGATGCTTGGTTAGTTTAGAAAACACACTGAAACATTCCCGGTTATCCAGCTTCAGTAGCTGTGTAGTACAAGTAGGCAGTGGGTAGGTAGGTGTTAAATTCATAAGTGAAGATGGTTAACCATCTTCCTGGCAGAACCATTAATCATTATTAACAACTTTTCCATCTCTCTAATGGGATTTTTTGGTAGGTGGCACATATATTAACCTTGTTCCTCAACGTACTTGAAGCCAAAAAGCAGCTTGAAAATGCATTAAAAAAATTCCCAAATTTCTTTTAACTGCCAGAAGTGGATGCGAGTGTGTTAATTTAGTTTGAAAGTGAAGTGTGGTGAACTGTGTGGTGCTGTTAAAGTGCCGGGGTTAATATGTGTTAATGCTTAATGTGCACTTGTAAAGATGTTATTCAGCAGATTAAAGTGAAACTTTATCAACAATCAGAGCCGCTCGCTCTGCTGCCTGTTGGGCTGCTGAACGGCTACACTAAAAGTCTGCCTGTGCACAAACAACGGAGACGTAAAGAGGTTTGGCAGGAAGCTCCGCCCATTTAAAAACAAGCGCAACACGCGCTCAAAATTAAACTAAAATGATTCAGCAAATTATCATATCATATTATAATATCAAAAGGTGTCAACAGTAATAGACAAAAAGGGGCCCCTGGGACTTCTGAGCTGTGTTAAATATTTCATTATGAGAAAGTCTGACTATGTTCAAGCAAAGCCACAGCAGACGCACAGTAATTCCACCCCATACTGAGATCCAGGGGCCTGAAAGCAGCATCATTAATTAAAGCTTTCATGAGCCCACTTATGACATTTAAAATGTTTTAAAGCAAAAAAAAAAAAAAAGTCAAAATGTCAAAGACAAGGGGGGAGGGGGGGCATGCTGGCTGGCTAGCTAGGAAGTGGATTTTAAAGTGAGGAATAAAAGAAAAGAAGGGACCTGACAGCTGAGATGAAGAGGGGGTGAATAAAAAAAAGGGGGGGGGGGGGGGGTGTAAAAGGATCAAGGCAAGATTCACTGCTGCTGGATTTGGGATAAAAACAAGTTTAGCATCTAAAGGAAGAGGTGGAAAAACACTAAAGCTCAAGGGAGGAGGAAAAAGAAGAGCGTAGGAGTACAGGGGGGGGCATAGAAGCGGATGGGTTAACATTTAGTCCTTGCCGGCATCAAGGATGTGTTGTATGTCTACTTCTAGTTTGTCTGCTGCTCTCAGGAGTTTGCGAAGGGCGAAAGGAAAAGTTTGGCGGGTGAGAGATGCACTTGGGAACTATGCAGGATGAAGTAGTGAGGCAGTGGCCTGTGTCATTCTAGGTGAGGGGAGGGTGATAAGATGGGGCAGCTCTGGAATACAGAGCTCATGAGGGATGAGGAGGAAGGGGGAGTGAAGTATGCAACGGCGAAGGGGATGTTTTCACGGAGGGTGCGAGACTGGAACGGTGCAGTTAAGTGAAGACACGGAGAGGAAAAAGGGGGAACGGGTTTCTTTCTTCCCCCCTGGGTGTTTAGATTAGCTGCTGTGCCCACTGACATTTACGGCGTCTCACACACAAACACACACAGTGGGCTTCCACCTGAACGTTCTCAAAAAAGCAAAGCTTGAAAGTAGCTGCTGAAATGACAGATTATTATGTTAAAACAGGGGTAGGCAACTCCAGGCCTCGAGTGCCGGTGTCCTGGAGGTTTTAGATGTGTCCATGATCCATCACAGCTGATTTAAAGGGCTAAACGACTCCTCAGCATTTCTTGAAGTTCTCCAGAGACCTGGTAATGAACTAATCATTTGATTCAGGTGTGTTAACCCAGGGTGCGATCTAAAACCTGCAGGACACCGACACTCGAGGCCTGGAGTTGCCTACCTCTGTGTTAAAACATAGAGTATAAAATATGATGTTTAATGCTCATTTAAACTTCTTGTTTACAATAACTCATGCATTTCAAGGCATAAAATGGCAGGTACAGTCAGGGGGATTCAAACATTAAAGCAATAGACTGGACAAAAGATTTTCTGGGTCATTATTGCTTCATCTGAAAATGCTGTTTTGGTTAATCAATTAAAAGTGTTTAGTCTATTCCCAAAATATATAAAAAATGATTCAGACTAGAGGTTTTGTTGCTCTACAAACAATTAAATATGAAACTGTTTTCTGCTTAATTTTTAATGATTAACTGCAAAAATGGTTTAGCTGGAAGCTCAACAGTGTGACATGGATTTAAAATATCTAAATTCAGATTTACCAGATTTATCATTTTGACCAGTTTATCATAGTTACTCATGTTCTCACAAACAGATTGGATACAATTGCCAATGCCACCCCATTCACTTGCAGACTTACTGACTGACTCCATCTGCCTTTTTTGATGCAACAACGTTGTTTTAAAAACACTAACTAACTGCAAGTGGTCACAGACCTCATCCCCATCTTCAAAGCAGCTATTTCAAAAGGCAACAGGCTCTCAAGTTCATTGCACATGGCTGCAAACACTGTTGTTTTTTTAAGAACAGTTTAGCACACAACGTTTTTTCAGTAAAAGTTACTATTTAAAAAAATCCCCCCCCCCCCAAAAAAAAATAAATAAATAAATAAATTACACCTGCTTCAGTATTTAGAGAAAACATTAAGGAGCCAGGATAAGCTTTGGACGCCGTTGTTGTCATCTCACCTGCAGCATGTTGAGCAGCAGCGATCTAAACTTGGTCCCCTCCACCATGAACAGCGCCATCTTGTCGCAGAGCCTCGCAGCTGTTGCCGCGAAGCTCCTGTCCGACACGGCCTTGGAGTAGATCGCGCCGACCACCTGAGCGAGGGTTTCCTCCGAACGGGCTGAGGACTGCGCCTCCTCCATGAAGGACGCCAGCTGTTGCTCTACTCCACTGCTGTTGCTCCTCATGCTGTTGAGAAGCGCCACTAGTCGGTCCATATTCCGTGATCCGGGGCCCGACTGCTGCACGCATGCTTCCTCCTGAGGGGAAAGATAATGCATGTAAGTGGTTGGTGAGGATAATGATATTAGATTCAGAGCACAGTAGATTTCAACACAAATCAGATGTTCCTACAGAGAAATAAATGTCAGCTAATCTGACACATGAGTTGCGATGAATGACAAAGCAAGTTGAGTTGATGAGAATGTTTAGGAAGTTTATACGTCATGTTTCTTTCCTTAGGGAACAGTTGCTCTAGTTAAAGTCCTGAATATGTGGACAGACATATTAAAGCTCATTTGTAGCTTAAATAGCAAATGCTTCAAAAATGGTACAGTTTCACAGTGATGCATTACTCTGACTAGTAATGATCTCTCATGTGAAATTAAACACCATTGAACTTTTCTGTTTTACTAAGTTCTCTCACAGCGGAGAAAAAGTCCTGGCTTCAGTGCCAGTCATTGTTACATTTCTTGTTGAAACACATCCCAATAACCTCTGACAGTTCCATGTTTGGGTACAGACACTTCTTGTACTGGGTTGACTGACTTGGTCAGTGGAAAAAGGGTCAGCAGTTAAGTTCAGTGACGTACACGGGCCACAGCTTTCAACATTTTCTTCTTTATAAGCTGTCATATGATGATTTTTTTTTTTTTTTTTTTTGCTGAAACATTCCTCTTCTATCATGCAATGTCCTTGACACTCCCACAGAAATTGTCACAGAAACTCTAATTTACATTCATAACCACTCAAGATTTTTCACATAGAGCACTATCTGGGGTGTCATTTTAAGTGGATAGCCACCCTGGCTCCGATTATTGCTATGTTGGCTCAGTAGACATAGAGTGAGCCAAGGCAGGTATGACTGATACTGTATTTCCAGTTTTCCTATATCCTTTTCCAATAACGTTCTGGTTCAAAGGCAAGTTTATAACTATGTTTATAATTAAGCTGATTAGAAAAAGAGAGATAAATCACAGGTATATCCATTTTTCTTACATTGAGCCTTTGTACCTATTAACTGTATTATTAACTGTATTGTTACACATTGTTTTCCATTGTTAACTGTCAATGCCACTGGGAAAAAAAGTGTAGGAGTATGAGTGAAAGGAGGGAAAAGAACAAAGCAGGCAGTGGGTTCGTTATCATTTAAAAGGTGGTGACTCATGGCACAATTATAATGTGTTTCCCTTGCTCAGCTACCATTCTAACAAAGCAGGGAAAGGGTTGCAGAGATGCACCTCCTAAACTGGTGACCAGAAATAGGACGGGCCCACCTGCCCCATCCCTCTCGCCACAGAGGAATCCTGGCAGAAACTGATGCGAGGAGGCCAGCATGAGCAGCAAGGTGGCCGTTTCATTTCACTCGATTTCAGGTGGCTCGAGTATTGGGGAAAAAAAAAAAAGTAAAAAATTGAGTCTGATCTAGCGGGAGGCCCTGCTGCTGCTCGTATTAGATGAATAAATTCACCTTCCACCTGTTCCCTGCTCATCTCGCCGTGTGCACGCAGAGTTGTAGCAAAATATATGTGATTTAAAATCGTCTGCAATCAGACTACTGCCAAGCAACAGATTGTGTAGCCCTGCTGAAAGCGCGTGACTTGTAACCCAGTCAAGGTTTTGCAAAATGTTGCGAATACACCAGGTTTTGTCACCAGTTAGGAAAAAACGTTATTGCAAACAACGATGATGCAAACATTAGATGTATTTCTCGGTGCATCCCATCAACCAAAAGTTCCCTTCTAGACTGGTTTCACTGATTCACTGGCATCACAGAGGGTATATTTACTAATTCCTGCCTTGCTGCATCTTGGGAAGTCCCGTGTTGTCAAATCAATGGTCTCCTGGTGGTAATGAATTAGCTGTAAGGAGAAAAAAAAGGGGGGGTAGGGGGGCAGCTACAGTTGGCCAACTCGTCAGTTTGGGGCACAGTGGAAAACATCAAAAACTGTTAAGCTAATGCTGGTTTAGTTCCTTCACCTCCTTAGTGAGAACATGTGCTCCCCTCCCTGCCAGTCTGGGTGTGTGTTTCAACCTGAATGCTGTAAAAATGAACAGACAAGCAAGGCAGGGAGGAAAGTGTTTCTCCATGTGTGTACATAATGACAGTGCACCCATGTTTTTGAACTTAATTAAGGTAATCATGAGAGCAAATGGTGTCGTGTGACTGTGTTTGTGTGTGTATATACACATCGGTTCTTGTTGCTTTAATACTGACTGACAGTCACTAAGCAGCTTTTCAGTACCTTGTCCTTTAGTCTCCTCCTCAGCCTCTCCTTTGACGACTGCAGAAGGCAGATTTTGGGCTGCTCCGACTGGCCCTCGCTTGCCTTTCCACTTTGCGGTGTGTTGGGAAATTCCTTGTAAGCCGTCAGATCGGCGAAAGCGGTCGTGTTTGCCGTCGAGTCAGATTTGGGTGACTCACTGAGACTCTTGCTGCTGCAATCTAGAAGAGGTCTCATGTGCTCGTCACCCAGTTTTACATTCTCAGTCTCTTTGTCTTTGGTTGTTCTTGGGGGTACTCCTTTATCACCGGTAGTGTTTGTCTGTCCATGCCCCTGACCTTTCTGATTGTTGTGCCAACGCCGGTTCTGGCTGTATCCGTGATGTAAGGGCCCTCCTTGGCGCTGCCCATGTCCTCCTTGATATTGGCGTGGGGGTCGACCGGCACAAGTGTTTCTGTTATCTCCCTGTTCTGCTGAACTCTGCTGTTGCTGGTTTGGGGACTGCTGCTGGTTTTGATCCCTCTGCTGCTGCGGTGACTGAGGCTGGTTCTTCCCTCCTCCGCCACCTCCGCCGCCGTGAGGCCGCTGCTGTTTCCTGAAATGAGGGCAAGTTTTAGGTGCAGTGTAATGAAATGGCAGCCGCCTTATATCTTAAACGGCTCTGTGACACTGTGACGCACCTTCTCACAAAGATCAAACATTATTCTTGTGAGAACCTCTACACAAAAGCACTAACCCACCACTACTGAACTACATCTAGAAAATCAAAAGCCCAGTGCCTGCTTACATGTGGACGCACAGTGTGTCTGTGTTTTCCTGTCCTGCATTGCTGTGTCCTTTTGCTGCACTGGCTCTGGGCTTGACAAGCCGCTGACATATGGTCCAAGGGATTAGTCACCCTGGCACTGAGAAGGCAACCTATTATTTGCCTCAGCCAGTGAACTAGCTCAAAGGGTAGCAGCAGCTAGCAAGCATTTGTTTAGATATACCTAACTGTATCCATGTAGGCAATTTAATGTTAATTTTTGACTGATGTGATCTGTAAATGAAGGAAATGAAATCAGTATGTTTAGCATATTGGTGTAGGTGGTTACAAACTTTACTTGCAAATGAACAGTAGCTAGTTGCCAAATATTATAAATTAGCATCTATACGGTTGTTTAACTATTGTACATGAACCCAGTAAAACGTATACAATGAAACGTCATGGTGGAGGGGTGGGGCGGCTGTAGCTCAGGAGGTACAGCGGGTCATCTACTAATCAGAAAGTCGGTGGTTTGATCCCTGGCTGCTCCCGTCTGCACGTCAAATATCCTTTGGCAACAGACTAAAACCAAGCTGCACTCAGATGTATCCTTTGGAGTATGAATGTTAGATAGAAAGCACTAGCGTTTAAAAAAACAAAACAAAAAAAGGATAAAAATTATGCTCGTGTGAATGAGGCAAGTTGTATAAAGCACTAAGAGTGTTCAGTTACAGTATAAAAGTGCTGCATAAGGACAATTTAAATAATAGCTTAAATCTGGAACGTCAAACTCATTTTGCGTACATGGTGGGTCACACCACTCACCTGTCTGTCCATGTATAGACGATTAACTACACATTGAATTGCTCAGATATTTCATGATATTATTTATTTATATTTAGTTTTTCTACACTTCTGTAGTTGAAAGAAATCTATCAGCGTGACTCTTTGGGCTTAAAATGTAGTTAATAAATGTGCAAAGTTACAGAACAGAAAGTTTTTGTTAATTCACAGAAAATGTCCTTTTTTAACTTTGAAACCATTGTTTTTTTTAAAAAAAAGCAATAAACCCCAGAAATATTTCTCTCACTGAATTTTTTTTAATCTATTACTTAAATACTTAAGTCGTATAAATGGCTGTGGAGGAGGTCTGTCAGCAGCAAACTCTGTAAAACCTACGAAGTTAAATGTCTAAAATTGACACCGTCCTTCTAATTTTTCAGAACCATCCAGTGGGCCAGATTGGAGTCTCTGTTGGGCCAATTCTGGCCCCCGGGCCGTGTTTGACACCCCTGACTTAAATGGTTCAATTAACTGGTAGTGGCACGCTGATAGGCATAGCCTGTTAAGTTACTAAATAAATTACAAAGCACAACAGACTTTATGTTGGATTTAAGGCTTAGTTGTCCAACATTTGCTGGATCAAGGTTGTCCTGTGAGGATCGGCTTTCTCTGTTTTAAAGCAATGTAAACTGAAATATTCATGGTTTGGGGAGAGAGTTTTGTGCATGATATTTAAGGAATTTTTTTCTACAAATAATTGATTCCATCAGTAATAAAAAAAACAATTAGCTTTTTTTCCTGTCTGGCAGCTCTCTCGGTAAAGGAGTGTTTGTGTGAACGTATTTATCGTTTTTGTGCGTGTGTTCATGTGGTTTATGTCTCGCCCGGCCTCCCTCCTCCACTCTCTGGGAGGTTGAAGCGGTTCCCTCTGTAAAGAACGACAGCGCCTCTTTCACAGGAATGATTTTCTTTTGCATCAAAAAATTACCCTGTAACTTTTCCTGTATTTAAAAAAAATATATTTATTTTTTTAACCAGTGCTTTATTTTAATCACTAAATTATCTGGCTTATGGTCATTGTGAGCGACCAATTTAACAGTCCCCGCTTTGGTGTCCAAGTTATTTTTTACATTTTTGATTAGGCTGAGCTGTAAACAGATGGTCCTGCAGTTCTATTTTTGAGAGAGTTTACACCTGAGGGGTATTTACTGTAGGTTTAAGACTAAAGAATCAGATGCCTTACGGATTAGGACTTCAGTGCTAATGATGATGTTTAATTTGCTAAGCTGCTCACTGCAAGACAAGAGAGCTGAGGAATATGACACGTCTGTCTTTGACACACACACACACACACACACACACACACACACACACACACACACACACATACTCTGATTTGATTCATTAGATATTTACAGTAGCTGTTAGTTCAGGCTCAACACTAATCCATTCTGATCTACTGGTGTTGGTGATGAGGGGTGAAAGTGAGAATGAAATAAAATGTAAATCATATTTAATGACTGTGAGCTCTGCGGTAGAGAGAGCGTTGCTCAGATTGACCGCCCATCAGTCATATTAATGCCAAAGAGATGTTTGCATTAGGGATGGGGCCACTGATGAAATTTCATCTCGCACTGTCTTGTTACTTGGAAACAGACCTGACTCTGGCGTGACCGAGCTTCTAATGAAATGAGAAATTACTTCTTTTTTTTGTCTGAGGATGATGAGTTTGGTAATATGAAGGTATTAACCGGTTTAAATTAGTGTTTGATGTTGCCTGGCGGGCTCCACCTCCTCATTATATGGAGCCATTTGTGTGTTTGATTGAAGGGGGGGGGTGAGTACCACACCATTATCTGACCTCTGGGTGTCTTGAGTAGAATCAATCAAATGCACTTTCCACCGTTTTGTACTCAGGTCTTGTTCTGAGCATCTTTCTTATGTTGTCACTAACCTGGCGCAGACTTGACGCTTTCCCCCTGGGCCAGTAGGCAGAAGTACGGTTAACTGGTCTCGGGTGAACTGATCAAATGCTCTACAGACAAGAGAGATGGGGATGCCACAGTGCAGGTGATTGGAAGGATGGATGAAGAGTTGAGTACAGTGGCAGCAGTTTGTAGAAAACAGCAGGGGGGATTTAATGGAGAGCGTAAAAGGAGGAAACGGAAGGTTTTAAGAGAAGGAAAAGCAAAGCGGCAAAGAGGGAAACAAACAAAAACTACAGGTTGATAATGGTCATAAAATCAACAGGCACAAAACTACAGAAAGAATGCTAAGGTAACTAAAAAGGTGAAATTAATGGCCAGACATGATCATTGGAGGAGGCAGGATGCTGATGATCAATCACGACTGTTGCCGTGCACGGTTATGTGGATGGAGAATTCATGGAACCACCGGCTGACCCAGACTGGACAATTGATCGGCCCAGGGGAAAGACGCCCGGAGGCCAGACGAGTCAATAACGGGGCCAAAGCTTCATAAAGAACACAACACGCTGGCCTAATGGACTGTGGGGAGATGGGTTTCGACTGCTTGACTGAATATTTGCATTGCTAAGTCTTGAGATTTAAAAGTCCAAAGCATATTGAGCGTGTGTGCATACATGCATGCAGAGCTTTTATTGATTACACTCAGTAAAGCAGGCGTTTCATGGTGGGTGCAGAAGCAGCAGACCTCTTTCAGATGTCTGTCACACACCATTTTCTGTATAATGCATTCTATGTTGATGATTTTTTTTAAAAATAATTTTGCAGTTTCCATCACTCTAAATTTGAGAATCACTCACATTAAATAATTTTGACTATTTAGTTAACAAAACAAAAGGAAAACCCTCAAAATATTGGCTATGGTTAATAGGAGGGTTATCAATTATTCAGTATGGCTCATTTACCTGATGTTGGCTTAAAATGACATGTCATATACACTCACAGGTCACTTTATTATTTAAAACTTGCTAGTATTGGGTGTAACCCCTTTTGCATTTTCCCTTAATTCTTTATGACACAGATTCAATAAGTTGCTGGAAACATTCCTCAGAGACTTTGGCTCATATTGGCATGACGGCATCACACAGTTGCTGGAGTCTGTGCATGCCATCTGAGTGCAGTGAACTCATTGTCATTTTCAGGAAACCAGTTTGAGATGATTTCATGTGATTGGCTGATTAGATATTTGCGTCGAGCGTGTGGCCGGTGAGTGTGTGCATACACGCGATAAAACAGGTGCTATAAATAATCGCAGTCGTTTTGTAATGACAGCTCTTCAAAGACATCGCCAAGTGCCACACAATACATTTACTTCACAGGCTTAATGAGTCACTGAGCGGGGATAAGCCCTGATATGAAATCGTGAGTTCAGCAGGGCACATAAGGCTCGTACTAGAACTGAGATGTATAAAAACGGAACCAGGCCTACTTTCATCTTCATAAATCTAACAGAAAGTGTGCATTTCTGGTTTTCTCTTTTTGTATTTTTTTGTTGGTGCACAATTTCATGCCTCTGGCCCCAGATGTTTACTCATATTTGAGAGCATAAAAATCATAAAGATAGCGGAACTGTTAGTCATTGCGGTGACATTTAGTCCCACACAAACTGTTTTTAAATCGTTTCAACTCTCAGTTCAACAGCTCCAATGACACTTAACAGGTTTCAGCTATGATGTGTTGTAAATGGGATGTTTATCATCCTCGATTAGTGTTTGTTGTTTGTTTAGTCATGAGTACAGTTAAAGTGATGCTGTGGAGAAAGTGCACTTCTTCCAACAAAGACAAAATTAAGTCAATATGTGTAAAAAGCTTCTTGTTAATTAATAGAATGGGGTTTTTTTTAAAGAAAGACTTTAAGGTATGATGAAGAAAGGATCTGCTATGCTCTTTCTTTGCCCCCTTTTTCTGTTTTGAAGCAGAAAGCGGTAAGCAGCACATTCCAGTAAATCACAACTAATTTCAGCCCTGCTTGACGTGCCTACTAAAGTAGAAACACATGCACTACCTCCCCTTTCTTTTCCTTCCTGCCACAGCCAGCCTACACTTTTCCTTTACTCAATCTCTCAGTCCCACTCTGTTTCTCTTTCTTGAGCTTTGTTCAGCGCAGCCTGCATGCCTCGGACAAATAGTCAAATGATCAATAATTATTTCCATATTTCAACATCTTCTGCTTTTAGCACGTTTGCTCATGTTTTTTTTCTCCTTCTCCTACCTCAGCTGTGTTGAGACATTAGACAAAATAAATCACTAAATACAACGTTTGCATTTACAGTGACTGCTGGTGTTTAGTTGCACAATTACAGGAAAAGATTAGCATGTTTTACAAAGAAACAAATGTGGTAAATGCATTTGATGAGCAGACATGTTAAGCTTTATAAAGACCTTTCACTTTGTTAACTGGCTTTGCTTACTAACCACATGTCGGTAGAAAGGCTTTTAGCTTTGTAATAGGTAGCTCTGTTGGCATGACCCAATCATATCACTTTTTTTTTCATTCTCCTGACCCTCTACATATAAAATCTGCACCTACTTTTAGCCATTCCACTTTAACTCTACTCCACACTCTTCTTCTCTCAACTCCCAGCTTTTCTTTTTCATTAATAATTGTATTGTTTAAAAAAAATAATAATTTGCTTTCATGTTTGGCTTGTGAGAACAATCACGGCTTTTTCCTTTTTGCTCCCTGCTTTTCCAGCTCTACTGATCCCCATTTCATGTCCGCCCAGCTTTTTATCCTCTGCCTCATCCCTCATTTGACATGTTTCATCCTTAGCTTCATTTTGCTTTCTGTGTGATGCTTCTTTTTAGTGTAAAGCAGTTGTTTACTGAGGACCAGGGGGAAAATATGGAGTTAAACTACAGTGAATTAAGATGATTTATGAGGGGCGAAAGAAACCATAGTTTATCATTCATTTTTAATCAACTTCCGAAGTAGGTCAGGCCAAAAAAGATTTACAGACAGTTTAGTTCCCAGTAACACAACCGGGTCAGCAACCCTCGGTCACTAGGGGAAAGACCCCTGACAACGATAGGTCGTTAGGGAAAAATGTGTCTGTTGGTGAGTTGTATGGAGAGGTTGCCAGCTGTCACTAGGTAAAATTGATAGCAAAGAGGCATAAGTGCTGCCCTCAAAAGCTCTTTGTGATTGCTTTGGTTATTAGCAGATTCCCGTAATCACCTGTAATCTGCATGGAAGATGTTGACTTGTCTGCAAACGCCCCCACTTACTCAGCTAGTGGTAGGGAAACTGTGAAAAGGGGAGTGTACTTCTTTCCCTATCAACTAGATGTTTCCAGAGGGCTGCCTCTAGGCCTGTGTGACTGTGATGCCTTAGGGTGGTAGCTAGCATCACTGGCATCAGACCCATAGTAGCATGATAGGATCGATACTTTGTATGGAAAGTGAAAATCACAGTGGTTTAGTGGTCACAAAAATGTGTTCAGAATTGAAGGTAATTCATCTCATACAGTATGATACCCTGGTCTCCCTTACACAAGCTGCCTTTGCAGGTTAAAAATATCAGTATTGGTAATACTGGCCATGTATTGATAATGGTATTGGATCAATACCAAAATTTGATTGCACAGCACTAGTGATAGCCTGGTGGCACCTTTGACAGCATGCACTCATCACTGAAAGAAATTTATGGTTTGAAAATGTGAATACACTTCCAGAGTCCACCATCAACAAGTCATTCAGCAGAAACCTGTTTGCCAAGTAATTCATTGTGGTTAAATGTAAATGAATGTAAATTTAACAGAAGGTTGTGACAAGGTTTTCTTGTCAAGATCCCTCTTCGCGTTTAATGTTATTCCTTTTCAGTTGGATTCAGGCGCAGATGGCTGAATGCAAATGTTGGCGGCAGATTCAAATTTATGAGACGAGAGTTGTGTAAATTCCTGACAATTGTGCATAAACCAGACACAGGCCAGCAGTTTCTCTATGTAAAACTTCCCCTAACATGTAAGCTGTAAGACTGCCTGGGAGCAGAGTGCACGAGAAAACAGGATGGTCTTGTGTTAATATTTCCCATTTAAAAACAAATAGACCAAAACCCAAGCAAACTGATGTTGGTCCATATTTTTGTTCTTTTCTTTCTGCCAAGCCTTCGCTGCTGCGGCCATCAAACATAAATACAAAAGCTCTGGACAAAAGTAATTATCCTCTGAGCTTAAAAACAAGGATAAAAGTGCTTTTTTTCCATTTGAATTAGAGACAATTTCCTCTTTTTAAACCACAAATACAATCACAATATTTTCTCTTCGCTGGTCGCTTAGCAACTGAAGAACAGTTTTCCAGTGACATCAGGGCAGAGAGTGAGAGAGAGAGCGATTTTTTTTTTCTTTTCTTCTTTTAAGGACCTGGTTTCAATGAAGTCAGACTTGGGTGAAATTGGATTTCATTGTATACAATTAAAGTAGATGTGCCAGTGTGAAACCTAGTTTGGACTTGAGATTACTTGAACATTGTAGGCACAAAAACGAGTGACTAAAAAGCTGGCACTTTTTTATTATAGAGACCTAATCAACTTGAAAATGGAGGAGAAACTTGTCTCCTCCGTGCATTTTCTTTATTCCCCATCTGCAGTGGAGTGTGGAACCTGCATTACTGTCTCAACTTTTCTTTGGATGGGGAGAGATGTCAGGGCTATGGGCCTGACTGCACTGACACCAACACAGAAAAATGTTTCCTCTTACTGAGGTAGGTGTGTGTGTGTGTGTGTGTGTGTGTAGGCTTACCGTCGGTCGTTCCTCCTGCGTCGGAAGAGCTTTTTGGTGTGTGCAATCTCAGCCTCGTTAGGAAGGGGTGGGAAGACCTGTAACAAGACAAATCAAAGAGTAAGAGTAAGCATCGCTGCTTTCAAAACTAGCATAAAGAATATACACATGACTTCAACAATAATCCATTAAAACACACTTGAGTTGCTAGTATGTGCACAAATGTCTACAGCTACAGTTAGAACTGTCCTTGATGATGATTTTGATTTTAAGAGAGTGAAGAGTGTTGAACATCTTGTTCCTTTCCACAGGATGACTAAAGTACTGCTACAAGAATTCTCACAGTAATAGTTGACCAACAATTTTTATTCAGGCTTGTGTGACTGCTGGAACTTTTTCCACAGTACTTGTAAGTCATGGAGGAAGTCCCCCCCCACGTTTGTGCTTGTGATACTTCTGAAATGAGGAAGTATCGAAGTTCATAGAAACCTGTTTTCAGGATCTTTTTCAAACTGTCCTTCAAGGTACATACTCACTAGCACATGATAAGACACAAGCATATTTTTTTCACAAGACCAGCGCCCATTTTTAAAAATCTCAGTACCGCATCAGCTGTGCAAACAACTTCTGGTTTTAAAATTGAACAAAATTGGGGGAAAATGGACCGGGAGTGGAGCCTATATGTGCTGGAGGAAATACACTGAAAATTTCATTCATGAAATGAAGCTCGCAATTTTCTCTCAGCCTGATACTTGAAGTATTCACAGAGATGGTGATGTAGGAAGAAAATAAAGAAACAGGATTAGAAGAAAGAAAAAGACCACACTCATGCTGTGTGTGAAAAGCTAGGCTGTGAGTCTGTGCCACAAAAAGCATTTCAGGTAGGCAGCTCCGCACTGTAAAATGGCAGCTCTCTTACCCTTGGAAGGGCCATAGCCATGGGACTTAAAGGCCTCTTAGCATCTGTTGGTTCATCAGCAACCAATCTAAATTTAGGGTTGGGTTTTGTTTTAGCCACATGCTAAATAGGGACTATTTTAGAAACTAGAATATGCTACATTTCAAATGAAGTGTAACATTTTGGCATAAATATTTTTCTGTTAAAAGCTTTTCTATTTAGGTGTTACAAATAGGAGAACATCCATCGATCTTGTCACAGATGGCTAACACAGACAACCATTCACGCTCACATTTACACCTACAGCCAATCACCAGTTAACCTTGTTTGCATGTTTTTGGACTGTGGGAGGAAGCTGAAATACGCTGAGAGAACCCACACAGGCACAGGGAGAACATGCAAACTGCACTCAGAAAGGCACCAGTCCACCATTTGATTCAAACCCACTTACTGTGAGGCCACAATGCTTATCACTGTACAACTGTGCTGCCCCAAGAAGAAGAATAAAAAGAAAAAATATCCTAATATCCTGTTGGACATTAAGAGTATATAACATACACACTCTATTGGCGATATCTTCTATCCTGTCATTGCTGCTGTTGTTCCTTTGCCAACCACCAGCTCGCCCCAACCGGCTGTGGTGTATTACTGCCCTTCCCCGAGCCTGGTTCTGTTGACGATTTCTTCCTGTTAAAATGGGTTTTTTCCTTCCCACTGTCACCACTGGTGCTTGCTCATTAGAGGAGGTCTGATTGTTGAGGTTTTCTCTCTAGTGCTGTATGGTCTTTACCTTATAATGCAAAGAGTCCTGATGAGACCGTTGTTATAATTTGGTGCTATATGAGTAACCTAAAACTGAACTGAATAGCTGTTGCATCACTGTAGAGTTCTCATTGGCCATGCAAATAAAAACAGAAAAAAAAAATCCCTTTAAGGCATAAGCCATCTCTCTTCGGAGCTCCCTGCTGGGCAGTGATCCTCAGGGAGTTCCTGGAACTGTTTGATCCACCTATAGTATGTAGAATTGTCCTTGAAGATCTCTTTGATCGGCTGCTTCAAACAAGGATTTCAAACATCCTTTTCATTTCCAAAGGATGACTGAACTATTACCACAGTAATAGCTGAGTGAGAGTTATTGATTGCGATTAGTTTTTCGCAGGCATGACTTTGACAAACTGTACAGTAATAGGATGGCTATGGCGAAAATCCATGTCATTCACTGCAAACAGACACACTCAGTAATTTACTCAATAATGACCAGTACATTGTGTGTGTGTGTGTGTGTGTGTGTGTGTGTGTGTGTGTGTGTGTGTGTGTGTGTGTGTGTGTGTGTGTGTGTGTGTGTGTTTATGCACTCTGGAATCATTAGAAGTTGAGCACCAGCAATCATCATACAAATGTATTAAAAAGAAGCCAAGTGTCTAAAACTGCATAAAAATGGATAAGAGAGAGACAAAAGCTATTATAAGCCTCTTTTTTTATTGTACCAATAACTGAACTCAAATATGTTCTGTTTAAAATGTGATAGGAAAGAGGAAAGCAGGATATCCTCACTTTTGTGCAGGTGAAAACAGCAGAGGTATGAAAACAAACAATAATTCATTGAGGGACGAGGAACAGTTATTAATGTTCTTTAGTTTAAATCAAGACTTAACACTTCCCAGGGTTTTAATAAATAGCACAAGGTGCCCTGCATTGGAAGCGACAAAGTATAATCAAACAAATAAGAAACATGAGTATGTTTTTACAGTTAGTTCTAACATGGATATTTCCAATGCACACTGTGTTGGATGTCTTACTTACACAGTTCACTTCTTGTGAAAAGGACATAAGACTGTCTGCCATCCATTAAACATCAGCCCTGTCAGTCAAACATCATCATTATGCGCTGTTACCATGGTTACAGGCAGGACTAGCACATGCAGTGTGCAATAAGAGTGAGTGCAGGAGGCTTGGTACTCCTGGTTTCAGGTCTCCCACCCTCATTTTCAAGTACATTGTGTGACACACACACACACACACACACACACACACACACACACACACACACACACACACTTTCGAATTTCTGTGTCCCAGGTGTTGTATGTTTTTTTTCCTTACAGGTGCAGCAGTTGGCGACACGTTGTGTATTTCTATTTGTACTCTATCCTGTCCTGCCTTAGACATTGACATAATGTATACCACATATAATATAATAACTTTAAATACAATGACCAGAAATGAAGAAATAGTCAGATAAACCCTGAACAAGAGGAGCCTAATCAGAATTTATAGAGCTGAACCTGGCTCGTTTGGCACAACAGTGCATTCAGATCATAATTCTGATTGCAAAAGCTACCAGACAGGACAGGATTTAAAAAAAAGGTGCATGAGGCAGAGTGCTGTGCAGTCTTTGGTCGATGCTGTATAATACTGTATCATCATTTTCTTCTTCTACATAAAAGAATGACAAAAAATACGGTCGATATTAAATCTCAAAGATTTTTTTGTCTCATGACTTGATAATATCGACCGTATAATGACAATAATGCCTTTTGATAATGATCACATGAGCACTTTTAATATTTTGTTCCCATTTTTTTTAGTTTACCTTGACATGAAACAGGACTCTTAGACTTTTTAATTCAATGCAAAATAACTAAAATATCAGTACATTTCTGCCGTTATTTTAATGTTAGGAATACATTTAACGAATCATCCATTTACACAATAGATCATAAACAGCCTGAGACGTCGAGAAGTTAGAACAATTTAAGAATTGGTCTCAATTGTTGTTGTTGTTTTTTTTTTTTTTTTAATTCAGTCTGCTGTCATTATAATGACATGCACCAGCATGGCTCCTTGGCTTGCTTTGGTAAGACTGCCGTAAAACTGATAATGACTCATACCTGCGGTTTGGATGAATTTAAATGTTCAGACAACCACGTGTGACATGATGCATTCTTAACAACTTCTAACACAATACGTTCTAGTGCACAAAACAAAAAAAAACATCCTCCCCTGTAGTTTTTTTTTGGCACACTGCGAAGTGATCCAGTCAGTGCACTAGACTGGATACCCTGGCAAGCCAATTCTGGTTGGTATATGTATGACCACTCTGGTTTAGAAGTAACACGAGAGAGAACTTTTTAGAGCTCCAAGCTTTGGTTTCCATATATTACAGAAGAGTGAGATAAAGTGAAAAGAAAACTGTGTTACAAAAAATGTTTGTCAGCGGTTCTTTAGTCCTGTAATGACTTATGCCAGCCTTTCATAAACTTCCTCCAAGGACTGTGAGTACACACAGAGTACAGAACATACCTGTACAGCATCGCACTGCAAACTCAGACATCATCTAAAAACCCTCAGAAGAAAAACTGAAGAGCCCAAAATTATTATAGTTGAATTCTGATGGGAATCTGAGATGCAAAGAGTCTGGAAATGTAAATAAACACATGCTTTTAGCCTCTAACAAACTAACCCATATTATAGACTCTGCCTTTGTTCCCTCATAATTTAACTCTTCTTACCACTGGAATGATCTGAGAGGGAGGAAAACGGAGAAACTGTTGCATGTTTAGCTACTGTAGTTCTCCTCTAGGATATCATTAGCTATAATTCTGCCCTCAAATGGTAACCAGATGACAGTGAGTGCACGCGCGCACACACACACACCCCACCACCACCACATATTTCTTAAACTCTCTACTTGCTGCATTTCCTATTGCTAGTTAGATCTCATTAGAAAGCGCTATTAATAGAAAAATAGAAAAAAATGTGAGTAGTTTCTATCAGATAAGAGAGGCGTGATCGAGAGACAGGAAACGAGAAATGTAGAATGGCCTCTCAAGCAGCTGCATGTGTGAATATGCTATCTGCAGGTAGCAGCCAGTTTAAGGCAGATCAAAGTGAGGACCCATACTGTCCTGGTCCCCAGCCAGAAGACCTCTCACCTCGAGGCAGGCCGTGCTAGCCCTGTGGACGTGACAAGGATGGAGGGGAGGGACTGCCTGCGCAAGAGCTGATAGAAAATGAGACTGATTTTTATCTGTGGATCTGATCACATCTGTATGTTTTTTAAAACAAATGTAGCTCTTCAAAGATTACGATACACTGGTGGAGATGAATGACGAGCTGTGCTACAAAAAATGACGAAAGAAGGATTAACCCCTTTCATCACCACTGTCAATAGTCTTTTATTCAGACTCTTAATTTTATCGTCCATTGAACAATTAGGGCTAATAATGAGGATTCAGACTCATGACAGCTAAATTTGAGGAATATTTTTAATTTGGATTTTATATGCTTGAAGTAGTCGGCAATAAAGGGGCTGGCAGTG
This sequence comes from Maylandia zebra, assembly GCF_041146795.1. NCBI lineage: Eukaryota > Metazoa > Chordata > Actinopteri > Cichliformes > Cichlidae > Maylandia > Maylandia zebra. The sequence continues at coordinate 49,817,883 of NC_135173.1, read as the reverse complement.
ATGAGGGCTCGAGTCCTGCTAATGTGAAGGCAGAGCTTCCTTTTAAAACATTCATCACTTGTTTTAACCGAAGCCTTAACAAGCCAGAGCTGGCACAACACACGCATTTTAATAGCTAACAATGATCGTTCCTGCAGTCTTCAGTTTTAGACTTCAGTTGTGGATATGCATGTGTAGTACGCAGCCTTATTTTGTAGAAAAGTAAACAGCATGGTGATGTAAACCATCAAACTCAAGTTTTTCCAAGTTTAAAACAACATCGAGTCTCAGATGTCAAACAGCGTGCCAACAGCTGAAATATAAATCAGCTTGAATTTTACAGGCCTGACTGTGGTGTCTCTTTTATGCGTGTATTGTGTTTTGCGGTTGGGTGTTGCGCGTCCGCCTTCAGGGGAAGTCTGGTCCTGTAGCATGCCAAGGACATTCACAGGTTAGCACATAAATCACAGTAAATAATTCACTCTGGAGTTGGGTTGTGAACTCTTTGTCATCATTAGCATCTTGGAATTTTCTTTAGACACAGGCTGACATGGTTACAGGACTGCCTAAAACAACCACGCAGATTCCTTCAGACTGTTACCTTCAGGTGTTCATCTGCACCAGGAGCAGTCTGAAACATGAGCAGCACCTCTGCCACGCATTTGTTCTGACTTTGGCACACAGTAGTCATTAATTATAGTTAGTGGATAGTGCTTGTTTTTTTTTCCATCCAGCTCAATTATAAATTGAAAAAAAAAAGGAAAACCTGTTTAGAAACCTATTTTGTTTAGGTACCAGTGAAACATGGGATGCTATTATAGCTCTCATGTCCTGCATCATTCCCCCTTGCTAATACTTTCCTGTCGACATTCCTGTCAATGTTAGTAATAGAGGTAAAAAAAAGAAAAAAAGATCAACCTATCTAAAATTGAACTACACATACTGGAGTTTTGATGTTAGCATTTTAGCTGCCACCATATTATTTTGTCATTTTGGAGCCAGAAGCTGCCATATTTGGATGAAAGTGTGGAGTGTTATTAGCTATTAGCTAGTTATTAGCTAATGGTAGCAAGCTAGCAAAGTTTAAAGTCAAAGCTCGCAGATGTCCAGATAATTAAATAACACGCTAAACAACTACTAGCATTTCATGTAGCTGAAATAAAGTGCAAAGTCAATTAATATGTTAAAAAAAAACGAGTTTAGGGGCTACCTTACAAAATAAAACGCCTTGAGGCAATTGTTGTTGTGTTTTGGTGCTGTATGGATAAAACTGAATTGAATTGAACTGAAAATTCCAAAAACGTGACTGTAAAATGTGACTATAAATTTTGAACTTTGAACAATATTTTCATGCGTTTTACATCTTTTCCTATTGATAAAGACTCTCCTTATACTACACAAAAGTAATTAAGTAACAGATAAATAATTAAATGACAGAAAAGTGTCTGTTTTTAAACTGTCTGCTATATAAAAATGTCAGTTTCTCCAATTTCACACATTTATCATGCAGTTTCACTGGTCTGGCCCCACTAATACTTAGTAGCATTTGAGAGGATTCAGTTTTTCTAAAGAGTTGCCTAAACAGTCACGTACCAGGTCAAATGCCATTGTTGATCCATTCATAACAATTATGAGTATGGAAGGAGTATAAGTTGCAAGGAAGGAAAGTAAGGAAATGAGAAATGTTAACAGGGTGGAAATGTGGAGAATGGAAATGGAGAATAAAGATTATAGAACTTTGTCTGCTATAGCATAGAAAATGAAATGCATGTCTTCCTTTCCCTTCTGCTTTGTAACAATTCTGGTATGATGCTTATTGAGTCGCTCCATTGTTTCTCTTAGTTTATTTATGTTGCAAGGGCTTTCAGCCAAAAGCAATAAATTTAAAGCTGACCCAAGGGTGGCATTACAGGACAGGTTGTTGAGAGCAAAAGCCGCTGTCAATACAAGACAGCAGGCACGTAAAATGAAAATACAAAAACGTTCCTCAACGTTTCATTCACAGGCCAAACCAAACAAATAACGCTCCTTTCTGTGTCTGTAAGGAAATTAGAGTTGGAAGTTTTTGTCTTTTGTCTTTTGTGGGGTGGGGGGTAGATTTTAAACAGTTTCTTTGTTTAACTTTGTTACTAGCAGGCTTAAAAACTACATCAGATGAACATTATCTGAGTCATATGCTTAAGAAATAGGAGAACCGAGAGATGCATCTGGCTCTTCAGTTCATCCATCTACTGTTTGCCAAAGCCTCAACAGAAATGGTCTCAGTGGAAGGGTGGCTGTCCAGAAGCCATTGTTAAGAAAGAGAAACAAGAACTGGACTGAGAATCAGCAGCTATGCTGATGGAGTCATGTATCCAACTTGGGGTTGTGTTTCAGGCAGTGATGTTGGGGATCTCATCAAAAGATGGAGTTCACCAAGAAAATTACAATAAGTATTATGACAATTATCCCAAACATTGGTAAAAGCACACCAGGATTGGCCTCCCCAGAGCCCAGACCTCAACAATATTAAGCAGTGTGGGATCACCTTGACAAAAGGAACAAAAGGCAGCCAACATCCAAAGAAGAGCTTTGAAGAATAAAGGAGGCCATACCAAATTTTGACTTTCAAGTTAGCTAAAATTGTACAAACTGTTTTGTCCTATTTACTGTATTTCCATGTATCCTTTCATAGGAAAATTAGGATTTACTGAAACATATGTAAGTATAAAGAAATATAGGGTGACTTTTGCACAGTACTATATGAAATTTTACACACAGTGTGACTTTTACAGCACTAAGTGATTTCATTTTATAAATTATTCACGAAAAGCAAACTATTAGCACTCTTATTACTTTAACTTACTAACTTTATATGATGAAAGATGGCATTTCTACCGTTAGATTTAAGTAGCAGGAAGAGATAAATTAGCAGTAACATGCTGATCCTGGATCTTTTTTATCGGACCATCTTGTCACGCTAGTATTCAGAATCTATAAAACCCCTCTAGTACAGGATTTCCTTCATGTTTCATGATACGCATTGCCTTTCATGTAACTTAGTCTGTAGCTGATGCATGCTAACAGTACAGACAGAGGAGATTTAGAGCTGCCACGGTCGTGTATACAGGATGATCTGTGATAAGAGGCAAAGATGTGAGGTCCTGACATTCATGTCTCATTTAATAAGTGATCAGAGGCCAGCGCCACAGATGCTGAGACAGGTACATCAAAGAACTCAGGGGTCTTGCTACTGGAGGATATGGAGAACACTGCAGGATCAAAGTGTCGGAGACTGAAAAAGGGAGAAAAACTGTAGTACCCTATAGAAATTAACTGCTGCTGCAGCGGGTTTTAAGTGCATATAGCTGTGCTCTTGGCAGCTCTCAGAATAATGAAAAAAGGCTTCAATCATATGTTCTCTCTACATCCCAATACTCTGTGTGTGTGTCTGTGTGATGTTTCTTTTAGTATATTTATAAAGACCTGCAAATAGCATATATACATTTTTATGAAGACATTTTGCTGCTTCTTACAGTGAAACTTTACAATCCGTAATCACAAACTTAAGATTACCTCATTCCTTAGGAATAAGCGCACAGGAATGCAATTTATTATGATTAAAGTGCAGGTATGGCATTTTTAAGTCTGTCTTAAAACAACACTGCCTTTATGAGTGGACTTCTGCTGTGTATAAGAATATGGTTGGTGTCTGCGTTTATCCAGGATGATCTGAAAGTAACAAGCATTAGATGAAAGCTCTCCCTAGACTTACCCCGAGGAAACCTTTAAAGGCCACGTTACCGCTAATTGGCTGAGCCTATTTCTCAGAGGACCACAGTAGGACAAAAAATTCTGACGTAAAACAGCAAGCTGTCAAAAGAGCCACATGTCTGATGATTGTGAGCTCAATTGCAAAGATTACTACACATACTGACACGCTTGACTCATCAGAGCCTATTGTGAGCAGCTGCCGAGGGGGTAGGTGCGTCCAAAAAAAGACATAATGCGTTAATCACGAGAAACTAAAGGTGCGTGGCAATGTAAGTATTATAGTATTGCTTCGACAAACACACACACACACACACACACAAATCATTAAAACTTTGGCAATTCTCTTTATACTAGAGCCCAACTAATTTTTACGGCCCATACTGATAACAATAGTTAATAATTAAGAATCTGATACATCAAGTTGTATATTTTTTTCTTTCAAACACAAACAGATTTCTCTACCATTTGTTACATGAGTCCTTATTGGACTGGATTATTTATTTACACTCTGCCTGACTCTGATTGGCTCAGCTAGTCCGCAGGTATGTTAATGACCTAAATACTTTGCAGACTGCCCTCTGGTGGATAAACTATGCAAGCTCAACATTCAAAACATGGATAAAGTGCATTTCCCCCTTCTAAACTTGAAATTTTAAAGTTTTATTTATTAGCAATTATAAATGTTTATACTAATAGATTGGCAAATAGCTAATATTGACTGACATATCAGCCTAACTAAGTGTCTACAAGAAAGTATGCATCTTCTAAAGTTCAACAAGCAAACATATTCAGTGAAGACTGTACTAAGTACACTTGTGAAGCTTTGGGAATTCCTGTCAAATTACTTCTCGGAGAAAGCTCTCTATGAAGAGTAGGAATAATTACTGTGACAAAAACCTAAACTCATGGAGAGTGTGCTACACTGTTTCTTTAAAAAAAGACCATAAAATTTGATTAAAAGGGATTAAAATCAATGAACCAATTAATTTTTGGCGTTCCACTACGATATATTTTATGCTTTTGCATACACCACTCCATATTCTTTCTGCCACTCATATGTGATAAAACAGGTCAAGTCACTGGTGACGTATTGAATACCTCTGTGTGAGTGGTCATACATTTCCCATGGTATTGTGCTTTCATGCATGCGTGTAAGCATGGCTCCAGTCTTTCTCCCAAGCCAGAGCCCAGAGCAGAACAGAGTACAATGATGATTAATCCAGTATGTGTGCGGTTAATAGAGTGTAGGAGCCAATCGGTAGTAGGACCAGAGACAATAGCAGGAAGTAACCACGTGAAGGGGGGCTGCCGGTCACCATGACCCTATGGATATTGTTCTGCTGCCTACCAAGATTTGAAGGATGGAGGGGACGAGTGAAGGACACCATAAGGAGGGTGGAGGCAGAGCATAAGGGTAGTGGTCATAAGTAGGAAAAGGCAAACTGGAGGAAACAAAGCGAGAAGAGGTAACAGATAGTAAAAATGCCATGAAGGAGACAGGTTTAAGGTTAGCTTAAGTTAAAACTACAGGAAAGAACAGCAAATGAGTGCGTATGACCTGCACGTCTCAGACAAATTGACAGCTGACACACAGACCACCAAAGAAACCCACCCCGCCCCCAGTGTCATTCTATAACCGGAGTCCTGCTCTGCGGCACGTACACTTCCACACTGAGGGGCCAACCAGTCTGTAATATCCCAGCTCCAGATTCCTGCTTTGTTCTCCGTTTGGACGGCTTTGTTCACAGACCAGAGACCGGATGTCTTCTCAGTGACTAGCTGCACTCTCCTTTTCTCCCGGGTTGCACCCAAGTGCTCTCCTCATTATCTGGTGCCCTTTATTTTTATTTTATTGTTTCTTTCTTTGAGAAGCAAAATACTTTCTTTTTTCTTTTTTACTGAACCAAACACAAAAAAACCCTTAATATTAAAACATGACACCACATATTTATCATGTGAACCCACTGCTGTACAATACAGTACAGTATATACTCATTGGATACCCTACTTGCTAGTATCAGGTTGAACCGCTTTTGCCTTCAGAACTTAATTCTTCATGGCACAGGCTCAACAAGGTTTCTCAGAGATGCTGGTAAATATTGACATGAGGCCTTTTAAGTAGTGTGAACTCCTCAACATGGTCAAGAAACCAGTTTGAGTATCTGAGCTTTGTGACATGATGCATTAAACTGGTGGAAGCGGCCATCAGAAGATGGGCACACAGTGGTCATAAAGACGTGGACACGTTCAGTAATAATACTCGGCCAGTCTGTGTCATTAAAACAGTGCTCAAGTGCTACAAGGAAAAAAGAAGAAAAAAAGCATTGCCCAAACAATTACACTGCCACCACCAGCCTCAACGGTTGATATGAGGGAATATGGATCCATTTATTGTCCAATTTTGGTGAGCCTGTGTGAACTGTAGCCTCAGTTTCTGTTCTTAGCTGACAAGAGTCTCCTGCGGGGTGATCTTCTACTGCTGTTGCCCATTTGCTTCAAGGTTTGACATTTTGTGCATTCAGCAATGCTCTTCTGCATGTCTTGATTTTAACAAGTGTTTATTTGAGTTACTGTTGCCTTCCTATCAGGCCGACGAAGTCTGGCCATTCTCGTCAGACCTCTGACATTAACAAGGCATTTTTGCCTAGAGAACTGCTGGTCACTGGATATTTTCTCTTTGTCAGACTATTCTCTGTAAACACTAGAGATGGTTGCGTGGGAAAATCCCAGCAAATCAGCAGTTTTGAAAAACTCAGACCAGCCCCTCTGGGACCAACTAACACACCATGTTCAGACTTACTTAAATAACCTGTCTTCCCTGTTCTGAGGCTCGGTTTAAACTTCGGCAGGACCTCTCAATTGTGTCTACATGCCTAAATGCACTGAGTTGCTCCCATGTTGATTAAATGTTTGTATTAACAAACAGTTGAACAACTATACATACAAAAGTAGACATGTCCTGAGAAAATGTTTAAACTTTGCCAAAGGAATAAATGGCCTGTATTTATATAGCGCTTTACTAGTCCCTAAGGACCCCAAAGCACTTTACATATCCAGTCATCCACACATTCACACACTGGTGATGGCAGCTACATTGTAGCCACAGCCACCCTGGGGCGCACTGGCGAGGCTGCCGGACACTGGCACCACCGGGCCCTCTGACCACCACCAGTAGGCAACGGGTGAAGTGTCTTGCCCAAGGACACAACGACCGAGACTGTCCTAGCTGGGGCTCAAACCGGCAACCTTCCGATTTCAAGGCGAACTCCCAACTCTTGAGCCACAATCGCCCACATACTTTTACACTTTGCTTTCTTACACACAATTAAATATGGAACAACAGAGAATAAAAGTCACAAGACAACACAGTACAACAACTGCATAAATTCTATATTAGGGTATGGAATTTGGCTCTGGGTCCGAAAAGTCAACTGAATGTGAAAGTGGCTTGCATTCTTTCAAATGGCCAGTAGGGGGGCTAGCCATGTTGTTGCAAGAATAAGTCAGATTGGTTAGCATTAAATGGGAAAATGACCCTACTGATCACTTGACCGGTGACCTCAGGAAACACTTTGTTGACGAGTTTATGGTCTCAGTTGCTGGTTTCGAGCATCTTCAATTGGTAAACATGGTACTCATTACAAGCAATAAGGATGAAAAAGGAGGGTATACTTTAGGGCAAACAATTAAATGATAGTCCATGACACGGTGGCCACATCCATGTTTTGTCTATACCTGTTTTATTTTAACTGTCTCTGTCTTATTTATTTGCTTTTGTGTGAAGGAATTTGTACGTGAGGGCGATTACAAGTATTCTTTTTATACAGCCTTTCATGTTTCCCAGCATCCATTGGATACGTGGCATGAATCAAATACTTGCTCCCTGACCCCTGGATGCTTCTGTCGTTACAACCTGAAATTGCACGTGAAGGCAGGTCATTGTGACTGCAGGATGACATTCCACAGAGGCCAGTGGAGGTGCAGCAGAACCTTAAAGCAAAGGGAGGAAGCCCTTTCTCACTGGGTTGCTCACACGCCCTCGCACAAATGAGAGGTTTTCCACGTCCGAGGGCTATTTGTAAGCGCATTGTGGCTCCTGGAAAAAGGGGAAGTGAATGTTGGAAGGAAGCGTGGATTGCAGACGGGGACTTTGGATGATGTAGTCCTGCCGTGCAGTAGCAGGAAGTGATGACTCTGGAAAAGTCCAGTACATTATGAGTGGAAAAATACCTGATGATTTCTTTCTATCTATTTATCCTTCCATCCGTGGAGGCAGTTATTATACAATAGGGCAGTTTAGCAGCAAAGGGTTCACATGATAAATATATAGAGTCATAATAGGAGTAATCGGATCGGAATGTGGGAACCAAAGTTGTGATACATATTTATATTTTCACCTTTAATCTTGATGCAATTCTATTGCCTCTTAATTAAAACTGATATATCTTAGCCCCAAGTGGGCCCCCAAGGCTAATTTTACCATCTAAGAAGTTGAGAGGAGTGATGTTTCTATGGCACAACTATCAACAACTGACAAATAATAAGGAGCAATGTCTACTCACAGCTTTTTCTTAAGTGCCCGTTAAACCAAAATAGTTATGAATCAGTGGTTTAATTGTTTCTTCCACAAAGGAGGTGGAACCTTGTGTGTGCTGCATGTGAGAAAAAAACAACTTCAGACTATGTTTAGACCTGATTCTCATGACATTGTCCAGTTTTTGTATGTGAGAACAGCTTTGGTAGAGTGTGGGCAAAGGAAGAACCCCATATTGCATTACCCTAGTCCAGTTTTCTCTTGTTTTGGAGATTTGGTTGAAGATGCCCTCTAAAGTGCGCTTCCAAATCACAATATTTGATATTATATATAAAGACACACTGATCAACCGACCAGGGACAGGAATCAGATACTTTTCAGCATCCTCGCTTGGTGACTGGCTGGGCAGCATCACCAATGTCAGATTACGAGCCCATTCTTTTCATGCATGCGCATAGTAGCACAGGAAAATAGTCAGTTTTCACATTAGCAAACACACAACACTGTGATCAACAACACTGTGATTGGTGTGGTTGTGATCTGTTAGCGAGTTCTTACTGAGGAAAACACAAAATTGGCCAAACTAAATTGGCAGGGTTGGAAAAATGGTGGGTTTGATTCTAGTGTAGGAGTCGCTCTCATGGCTCATGCAGTGATGTCACTCGGTGCCCTTCTGTCTGTTGACATCACATTTTTGGCATGACTCAACTGGCTTTGAACCCCACCCAGGTAGGTACTGAAAAAGTACCTGGTAGCCCATACTACTGCCAAACGGAAAACCAAGTCAAGTCGAGCAAAACTGAGTAAGTAGAAGTAGAAAAGAAGCTTATATCAGGTAAAGATTGGTGTACAGGAAGTGTGAAGTTTAAAAGATTTTATTATGAGAATAAAATGTTGCATTGAAGAAAAGCTTTTAAATGTATATGCTGCCAATTATAGTTTTTAGAATGAAAATCTGAATTGTCAGAAATTGGTTTGTCAGCAGGCTGCAAGGCCATGGGTGCAAAAATGTTTATGTTGGAAAAAATACGTATATAACGGCACAAAATGAAACTATTCAAAGACAAAAGAAATAAATAAAAATCCCCTGATGACTAAATATTACGTAAAGGAGAATGGGCATCTAATACAGATGTTTTTTTTAGAGTTTCATTATTTGTGAGCATGTCAAGGCATAAGCTTAAATGCTTTTTTCCTCAGAAGGTGAACAAGATACCCCATGAGGATGTCTGCATGTCTGCCAGTTTATTGTGACCAGGAAGACTTGTCTGCAACAACATGCACGTGCTCATCAGGGAGGCTTCCAGTGGAAAAGTACTGTACAACCGGAATAACTACTAGTCTATGGGATATTCAGCTGTCCATGTCTACGACCAAGGATCACTGCTTAAGTGCAGCAAGTTACCAGCAGAAAAGAGAGATCCCTGCAAACATAAATACAGAGCCAGGATGCTGAGAATATATATTTATTTAATAGAGATTCATGACAATAAAAGCGATGACAATACTGAAGAAACACGACTCCCTTTCTATTAGTAACAAAACCATGCGCAGTGGGGTATGCAGTTTGTAATTTAATGTAATAATGCTGGTTATCAGTTAACTACAAAAATTCTAGTCATCTAACGAGCCACAAAAAGATGTACATACTTTCAAACACAAACCCCTGTGCTTATCATTCCAACCAAGGTTTACATTGATTTTGTTTTATTTTACACTGTGGTCTCTTGTGGAAGACTTAAGTACCCTTCCTGTTATCTTGAGGGCTATTCAAGACCAAAGAGAGTGTCAGTGAATGGCCTTGTTAGTATGACAAACAACTGGGCATCAGTGGCCTTGCTTTATAGCTGCATGACCCCACAGGGCATGGTTTTGCGATCAGCTTGCCAGGGCTCGATATTCACACAATCGGAACGTGAAAGAGTAACTGGGAGAAGATGAGAATTGCCAGAAACAGCTGAGAAATGTCAGGGAAAACAAAACAGAAAATGTGGCACTCAATTCCCAGCTCTGCGTCTCTGATCCCGATCGCAGCACAGAAACGCTGATGACCCCATCTATCTTTTGGCCCTTACTGAATGAACGGAAACGACAATCTTGGCTCAGAAATGATACAGTGAGGAAGCCATCTCGATCGCTCACCTAGATCCATCTTAGCCCAAGCTGCGTGAGCGGCGCAGCTCAGCTCAAAGGCCAAGAGGGGAAGGAAAGAGGAAGACACTGTAGCTTAAACACCATGAAAGACGGAGGATATTTTGGCTCAGAAAGCAGGGGAGGAAGAGAGGAAGGTGACAGGAGTGACCTAATGTGAACTCTCGTCACCTCAATGAATCACAAATCATGTTGGAAAACACAATGCTCAATACCTTATACAGAGAAGCATTCCAGCTGCAAAATGACTTTTACTCTGTTGATGCGAGACACGTCACGTTCAGAAACACGGCTGTTGCCCTTTAGACTGCAAGTAATGTAAGTAAGAGGCACTTAGATCCCATTTAGAGAAGATGCTAAACCTCCTCAATAGTTCAGGAACTCAGAATAACCCTATAATATATATAAGGTTACTTTCCCTGTCAAGATTTTAGAAAAAGTTGCCTTTCTCAAGTTTTTTCATAGTTTTTCATACTTGAATACTTTTAATATGTTTAAGAGATTTCAGTCTAATTTAAGAAAGATGCAGATTTTGCCCTGTTAAGAGTTTATAATGATATCATTTTATCTGCTGATTTTGGCTCTTCTGGACTTTACTGCATTTAGACAATGATCTAAACTAAATATTTTTAAACTGGATTTCCTTATTTGATGGCACCTTTAGAGTCCAAACTGCTCGCCATTCCTAACTTCCATTAACTGCGGCATCCCTCAAGGATCCGTTTTAGGTCCTTTTTTACTTAAATTGTACACGCTACCTCTCTTGCTCTATTGTTCATAGATACAAAATTCACTATCACTGTTATGCAGGCAAAAAAAACAAACACTTCAACAAAATGACTTCACTTTACTTATTATTTGATTTGGCATCCCACGCTCCACAAACATCAAGATAAGATACTTATCTTCCAAACTGCAGTTGAAAATCATGGTGTTTATATGGAGAGTTATTTGAGTTTTAACGATCAAATCAAGGATGCTGTTAAACGAAGCTTTTACCAACTGAGAACCAATCACTAAGTTAAAGCCAGTTTAGCAGCTAAAGGATTTCAGCTGGACTGCTGCAACTTTACCTCAAACCTCTGTCTCTCTCTCTCTCTCTCTGTGTTGCAGATGATTTAAAATGCAGCTGATCAATGTTTAACCAGTACAATGAAAATAGCACATCACTATCTGTGATATTTCAAATAGATTTTAAAATTTTACTATTTGTTTTTAAAGTCCACAATATATCTGTAATATATTGAAGAAGTTCTTTTAAAAAAATCTTTTATCTCCGCATTTTTCCTCTGTGTCACGGAGGTTCTGGCAATTTCTTAAATCTCTAGAGGACGCTCTTTTTCTGCTCTATTATATGCTTTATTACAGCTCACTGTAAATGTTTTCTATTGCTCTTTTATTTGACTCTTTTGAACACTCATAGATTTTATTTATATTTTCATTCTTTTCATTCTTGTTTTTCAAATTATTGGGTTCTTGGTGATCTGGAAAACACTCTGGGTCAATATGTCTGTGAAGGTTCTCAGCCATCCAGGTCATGGTAGTCTAAGGAGCTTGGAAAGAAAAGCGTCTGGACTTCTTTAAGTTGCTTGAAGACTCTGGGTCAACTTATGTTGTTGTTTGTACACTGACCTGACAGTATAGTTTGTACAACATTTGCCTTTTTGTCTTATTACAAAGCGAGAAAACACTGCATGGGGACTTCAACTAAACTAAAGAATGCACGTACACAGAAATACTGAGGCATACATTTTTGTATTTTGTGGACTGAAATGAGAAAGTATTATAACTTCTATCACGGTACAAGTATTGTTTTGAGACACACTTGGAGAAAATGTGAACCTACTCATTAAGTTTTGCACGAGTCTGTTAGAGATAATCAGACGCTGACTAAAACAGCGACTGCCTCAGAAACCAACAACCCACATCTCTTCTGTGTGAATCATTTGGGCATCTATGCATATATGTTATGCAAACATTTGCCCACTAGAGGGACATATAACATCATTATTCACAGTTACAGCTCACTCCTGCATCTGACCAGCGGATGTCACTAAAGTTTTTATTTTCAATCAACAAGTCTCAGAAAATACATATAACACAGACTCATCTTGCACCCTTAAGTTCCTTTTTTTTCTTTAAAAAAAAAAAGAAATTAACAATACAAATTGCTCCTTTAGTACAAGAAATATCATTCCTGTAATTATGTTTAATAGTAATTTAATCAAAAACCGGACTCCAGCACTCTTGACTCTGAACTCCATTTGGTGCACGTTATTCCTTCACCTAACCACCAGGGGTCACTCTCTAACAGCAAATCACACAGTATTGCTAAAGCTTCTTAAAGTTGTGACCTGTGAATGGCTTTCTCACACCTGTTCACTGCAGTACTAAACTGGGATGGCTTAGTTTCACACAAGAAAAAAATCAGAGACTTACCGAGCGAAGATGGGGTAGGAACCTTTCTATGTCGTTCATGTCTATACCATCATCTTCTTCAAACTTGTTTTTGATTATCCTGTAAGAGAGAAAGGGTGAGATCAGGAGGTTGTATGATGCTATAAATTAAGGTGGTATAGAGCAATCAAAACTGTTCTGAGTTCCACCAGTGAGACAAAATAACTGAACATAAATAAATGTATAGTTTACCCTTCTCTGTCAATGTGTGGCAGATGCTTTGGCGTTCCTCTGAAGTGTTTTCTGTGAAAATGGCTAAAATCCAGCTTCTCTGGCTGCACGTCCCAGCCTGCACCTCTACAAGGAGGAGACAAAGTAACAGTTAGAGTCATGGAGAGTCTCTGCATAAGTGCATATGAGGGGAAATGCAGATCTTTAGCAGGTCTTGTGTGGGATAATCTGGACTTTATTTGGATCACTTGCATGAAAACTGCTACAAAGTTGCAAAAACTCATTTTAAAAATGATGTGGGACATTTTCTTTTTAATCAAATCCCTTAGAAATGATTTATTTGCCTTTTTATTTTGAAGATATAGAGAGACATTGTGATATTTCTTGATTTCTTGTTACATCACCATCCTTTAAAGTTATCCTTCAAATTATTTTTGGCTTTTCAAAAGGCTTTAATTATACTTTCACTAAATCCAGATAAAACTTCACAAGCTTCTACTTACGAAAGCAACTGGTGTTCAAGAACCAGTTCCCTTGGGGGGGGACATGAGATTTTATATAATGAATGGCTTGCTTTTCTTAATATTTCAGGTTGTCATTGATTACCGTAATGTATGTAATTTTTTAATGCCTGGTGTGTGAATGCAGATGTATAAATATGTGAATTGTTTATGCATCTACACCTCTGGCTCTATATGTGCATAAAATGATTTACACATTTCTGCATGTTTTATACTGTATAATTTATAATCTACTTGCAGGGTACCATTGCTAATGAGACCCTTAGTTTTTCTTATTATATCATCTGATATACAATATATAATACACTATGTTTCCATATTTCACACACACACACACACACACACACACACACACACACACACACACACACACACACACACACACACACACACACACACACACACACACCGCAATGCATACTTGAATGAATCAGTGTGTTTTAGTAAAACATTTAACCCTGTAACACGTCTCCACCTGCGTGAGGAAAAAACTGCTTACATCATCCCACCATGCTGGCTGCATCACTCACTGCATGCTCCGTTGTGCCAGCGTGGACGGAAGTCGCTGCTGTGCAGATGTTACCATGGCAACCAGTCCTGCCTCCACTTTTAACTGATTTATGTTTCGCTCATTTCCTTTCTCTAACGTTTTGACTTTCCCCCCTCTGCTCTTAAGTCTCACGTCTAGCTCTTGTTTGAAAAACCTCTTGGACACACAGAAGCTGATTCACGCAGAGACGTCATTTATAAAGAGTAACAGGATTTAGAGCACTGGGGCTAAACAGTCAAGCCTCCGGTAGCTCAGATGTAGTTTAAATGTGTTTTTTTTTCTCCCTCGTGATTAAGGTTGAGTGAAGAGATACTTAGTTTGGAACGACAGCTGAACAGATTTGCTAAAGGTCAAGCTGAATGTTGAAACTACTGTCTTGGACTACAAAGATAAAACAGGTTAAAAACAGGACACTAATGGAGCTCAAGTGCTAAACTGCAACCGCTGACCACAAGTGGAGAGGAAATCTTAAAGAAGTGAAAAGAGTAACCAAACAAAATTACAAAATGTACCAAAGAGAGGAACAAACAATTGCTACGAGACTGTGCTGTCTACTGTCTGTCACATGACCATCCAAAAGCTATATCCAGCAGACAGGTGTGTGAAACAGAAAGGTACCTACCCATGTGAGTCCATTGTGTTAGCAGCCCATATGTCTGTCCCCAGGATGTCAAAGGATCCCTCTCTGTTGCCATTCTAGATAACACACAAGGAAAAAGAAGAAAAAATATTTTCAGCATGACTACAAAATACTTCTCACCAATCCCATGTCCACATTACTCAACTTGTATGTAACCTTTCACAAGCATCCTCCAAATCATTTGTTCCTCCAAAGGTATTCTAGAAAGACTTCATTTGTAGCCTAGACGTTTCTGTGACTTAACTCCATAACCAACCATAACCAGAAGCAAAATCCTCAACAAGCAAGGCCTTGTGTAGAGAATGAGCAGCTTCCTGCTTTACATTCCCTCATTGTTAGCAGTGTTTAGAGCCTAAAATTCTGAAGCATTCTGCTGTTGAAACCGAGACCCAGTTGACTACTGTTATATCCCTAACAAAAGGGAAATTGTTTCTCTCAGGATTTTGAGCAGCTAATGTGGCTAACATGACCAACAGCTGTGACTGTATATCAATATGCCAGAACTATGTGAAAGTTTTAATCAGAAACTGTGGAAACATGAAATCAGTGATTTGAATGAGTGAATGATTTGAAATCAGTAAAAAAAAGAAAAGAAAAGAAAGGAATCCATGTATGTTAACGTGTTTTCATTAAACGACTTTGTCCTGTGGCACAAACTAAGCCTATCTGGATTTTATGTTAACATTAACCAACAGGACATGAGGAAGCCTCCAAACTTTTCCTCTGCTGAGGTAAACCAAAGCTTTACTGGCTCTTCCTTTGCCCCTGCTTTTTTAACGCTCTATCTCTCTACAAGGTTTCATAATTTGGCTCAGGACCTTTTCAGTCTTTACCATGATGGAACTGAAAAATTAACTGCTGTGGCAGAGAAACAAATGGTCATGGGCATTACATTATCATGTACTGTGTAATGCAGTGATCTCTGTTCAAAGCTCCCCGTGTTCCTGGTCTAATGTTTTGTAGGCATACAACTCACTGAAGGTGGTGTCTGCTCTGTAAGTAACTAATGTAACTAATGTGCCTTCATTTTGCTGGACCAGCTGACAAATGAGAACAAACCTGGCTTCTCAGGAGGAGAAATTCCTTAAAGAGGATAAATTGGAGCATTGAAGCATCTAAATCTGTTCTGACAGCTTGAACGCACAAATGACCATGGTATCAGGGTTTTTTTCCATTTACTTTCATCTTGATTAAAGTCATGTTAGTGAGGCACTTTCAGAAAGTTAATCCAACTCAAAAGCAGACAAACCCATGTGTTTCTGTACCTTGGCAGAACCTTTGTACTGGTTGTTGTGCCCCCTGCTGCCAGATCGTGAGCCAGATCCAGGTCTGGACCCTGAACTGGGCCTGGAACCTGTGCTGCCATTACTGCTGTGTTCCCATTCATCCTGTGGAGTTGAGAGAGTTAACGAAAGAAATTATGGTCTTTGTTTTTGGTTTTCCATTTTTCCTCCTTTTTGCTCATGCTTTGTGTGTGTATATATATTAGACCATTGCTCTAGATAGTCAATGTCAAAACCTGCTGAACATGGAAAATGGAAAAAGATTGACCTCAGCTACCCTGCTTTATTTTGTTAGATCATTCTAATCCATGCTGCTAAAAAGTCAACTCTGGAGAGCAACAATACAACAATAAAAAATCACCAAAATCTGCATTGTGAGAACGCACCAGAGCGACACACACAGACTCAGATTTAACAGACTAACTAGCTGGTAACTCACTTAGTATTTTTTTAATTACTGGCTCTAGCGTCATAGTGTCCCATGACAGTCACTATGAACATGCGTTCAATGTAGAAAGTGTAGATGAATGACTAAAGGTTGGTGTTACAGAGCTCTTTCAATCATACACTGAAGAGCTGACAGAGCCCAGAAAACGGACGAGCATGTACAGAACAGAGAGAAGGAAAACATGTGATTTAATCATTGTGGTGATCCAGTGACCAGAGAGTAAGTCAATATGCAGCTCGAGCAGACTGAAAGGGTGCACTGGGTAAAATTAGGACTATTTTCAGATCAGCAACTACTATGTGCAACGGTATACATCTGACCTTGCCTAGGAGATGTGTTACAATGACTAAAGCTTTTGTATTATTGTTTTAGGCATCCAAATTATTTTGGTTGTTAGTGATTTAACATCTTTATATTAACACAACAGCAGCATTACATTATGTTCAGCATAATGGTAAGCATAAAGGCAATTGACTGATAGGAGGCTACCTGTCTGCAAGCAGTTGCAGTCTGACTTGGACTGAGAGCAATCAGACTTAGAGAGACTGTCAAAGGTCTGCAAATAATCTGGTTTTTTCAAATGCAGACAGATGTGTTGCCATCAGTCTGAATAAGTCATTGTCAATGAGCACAACTTAAGGATACTCAACTCAACTGGTTACCAGCTGGTTGCTGAATACAACTGTAATAGGTAAATGTGAATTTCTGTCTAGGTAAACAGAAACAGATATGTGATTTTTCACAATTTATCACTGTTGATTGTTATATTATCAGAAACAGATTGCATGTAATTGCCAACTTGACCCCATTCAATCACTCATATCAGACTGTTAGCAAACTGATTCCATCTTATAGCAACAGTTATAGCACATGCTAGCGACAGTGTCGATATGCTCATTTTCCAGCAAACAAAAAAATTGAAGTGAGGCAACTTATCTCATCTTACTGGATAAAACAGATGTTGACAAAGTGTAATGTCATTTGCGGTGGACAAAACATGACAAGTCCCACTATATGTTATTGCAATGGTCAGCATCTTGCAAAATGTTAAAAATTGCAATAATATTGTATTGTGAGTCATATATTGTGATAATTTCATATCACAGGGTATCTGGTGATCCCCACCTCTATTTAGCAAAGATAGAGCTGTGAACAGACAAACACTCACTGGCTTAGATGTGCCTCGTCCTTGTGATGATGTCCAGCAACCATCTTTCTTATCATTGCAGTCATCTGTCCACTGAAGAAGAGAGAAAACAAAGTAGGTAGGTTAACAATTACGGCATATTTAAAGTCTTATTAAAGCATATTCAAATTTACTTTGAAGTTCTGCTTTTAAAACGGACTCAAAATTATGTTTCTGACCAAATCTTAAAGCCTGGTGTATAGTTTGTGTAGCAGCCAATAAACTAGGTCAAGGCAGCTGAAGCAGCTAAAGGTGAACTACAATGTAAGTTCAACACTGCCATGCTTTCTTTGCATTATGGTTCTGTCACACTACAATAAAAATAGGGACAGCTACTAATTAACCAATAATCTGTGGTTGTCCAGTGATTGGCCGTACATTGGTTGATCAAATGGCACATGCCAAGGTCACCCTGGTGGAAAGCAAGGCCTGCAAATAATTGACTAATTGAATATATCTAATTCATAAATGCAGACGGATTGCCAACATGTTGGAATCGATCTTTCTCTTTCAATGAGATCATCTGAGATGTGTCTCTTTGCAATGGGGAACTCTATTCAGCTGGATGCCAACTGGTTAGATTCTGTTGTGTTCGCATATAAGAGCAAGACTACTGAGCTTCTATGTCATGTTGTAGTTAAATCACCGTCCTGAATCAGTCAAGTCACTATTTGAAGTTGAACTTCTAAATTTCTGTTTCAAATGTCTGAGATTAGATGTGTTATTTTACTTTTCTTCAGTGCAAAACCGGCCAATCAGAGACAGTATTAGATGATACCAATCTATAAAGAACCTAAATCATTAAATGCCAAATCACTGTTCATACAAATAAAATGAGAGTGATCCTGCAGAAAACTGTGAATAAACATATATCTTCATCAGAGAATCTATATGGCACATAGAGCATACCAAAAATGTAAGAGCCTGTGAGAATGTGGCTCTCACACAGTCATTTGCGAACTGAAACTCAGAACATAACCTGCTCCGGGCCATATTATGTGTTTGGCATTAGTTACCATGGTAATCTAACTAGGTAAAAAGACAGCTACCTTCATAACAATGAACGCTCTGACATTAACCTCAAAATACCACCCTAACCCAATAATCTATCTTCGTGGTACATCTCTGACGAATGCCCTTCCACTTTCTCTCTATTTACACAGTATTCATTACAACACTAATGGCAGCTGACACAGAGAGAAACCTTCCAGTCTTTTTTGGGAAGATAAAAAAAAAATCCACAGACACCACCAAGGCCTGGAATAATCAAATACAGTACTGCTGATGTGATATAGCTCTGACCTGGGGTACCTTGCAGCTACTGTCCAAGTCCAAGTCTCCATCTGCCTTGTCTCCCAGAAGCCCTTGCACTTGATACTCCAGCACATAGCTGTCGATAAAGCGCTCCAGCTCTTCTATCTCCTGCGAGCGTGTGCTCCCAGCCTCGGACGACGCAGACGCCACCGAAGAGCTCTCCATGGCAACGGGTGCAGTGATGGGTGGAGGGGGAGGAAGGGGAGGGAGGGAGGAAGGAAAGTGACCTGTGGGGAAAGGAAGTTTAAGAAATGTACAAGAGTAAGTGAAGCTCAACTTTTTGACAGTCATTATATAGTCATTATAAGAAATGTTTCAATATCGAGACACTGACTGTCAAAGAGGTGCGTGGACATCAGTCCAACGACCCAATACAGACAAACTGTTGAGTCACTTGATCAAATATATCCCTGGGAGATTTACCTAAAATAATCACTGCTTGCAGCTCAGGAACAGCTAAACACATTTTTCTTACCTTTTCCACCTCAACTCCCTGACATTTGAAGAAGGTACACAGCCTCCCTGCTGTCAGCAAACCCCATACATGCACTGCCTGCTTCCAACAAACTGTCCAACACACAAGATAGAAAACTTGTGTTCAGGTGGAGCTACAGCAGGCCCAGGCAGGCACTCAGCTTATCAATCCAACTTTTGAAAAGTTGCTCCACAAACCCTGTTGGCTGTCACCATTCACACACCTCTCAATGTCAGTTTGTTTTCCCACCTTTACCTCGCCGTCTCTCTCCCTCTGTCTCCTGTCAGTGTTTTTGTGTGATCACCTGACCCCCGGCCAACAGGGAAGCAGCTTCCTGGCTGTCTGTCTATTGCTACTAAGCTCCTTTACATCACGGCTTGATCACCAGCCATGCAAAGAGGATTTATGGCTGGAGCAAGCAGAATGGTATCTGCTGAGCCCTTGGGACTCGCTGGGGAGTCCTGTGCATTTGCAGCCAACAAGTCAGCTACATAAAGTCTAAAGGCTTTGTTTTGGCTATGATGCAACAGTGCTGCCTAATGCCAGAGTAATGGGGAGTGGTATTTCCTAAACATATTCTGCAATCTCTTTTTCCAAGATCAAATTTGATCTTACTAATTTCTGCACTGCATGAAGGGCAATGTTTTTCAAACAGACGTACAACAAAGGCAGGATCATTTCTAAATTAAGCTAGCATAACAACAACTCTAAACAAATTTAGAACAGTCAGCAAATAACATCAACATCCTCCACTAGAAGATCAGACCTCAGGTTCTGAACTGTTGTTGAGAGACAGTAACCTGAATCTCCACAAACACTAGCAGGTCAACATGTTATACATCTGACTCACAGTCAGCACTGTAATCCATACGTGTCAATAATATAATCCACCATACATTAATGCCAGGGCTTTGATTAGCCTGGTGATTTGCAATTAGTAGGTTACAGAAATATGCACACTCAAACCAAGTGTGTGGTCAGCAACACGGGACCTGCAAGTTTATGAATGCATGCACACATGTACAAGTACAAGCATCCCCTGGCACACCCATGCATATATCTACATATATGTTTGCATGCTTTCATATTTTCTCCAATCTCCGTATAGATGCAGTGATTCACTACTTGTTACCTTTGCCGAGGTAACTCTGTTTTCACTACTGCTTTCTGGTTTGTCTTTTTGTTTGTTAGCAGGATTATGCACAAGTTGACAGGATGCTTTTTATGAGTGTAGGAAGAGAGCTGGGGCATATGGAAAGCAAGAACCTGTTAAACAATGGTGTCTGCCTTGCCAGCAGTGCAGTACAACTAAAGGATTTAAAAAGGGGGTCCATTTTGGTGCCTTTAACTTTTAAACCATATGTCTGAGTAAAATTAGTTTGCTTTAATCAAGCATAGTTCTTCCTTAATTAATTTTTAGCGATACTGGATCTTATGTCACTTGCTGCAATTATTGCCAATCATAATCACTGAGAAAGCTGCCTAACAGGATGTAGGGTCACAGCTATCGCAGTCATGCTTGGTACATGGACTTGAGACCCCATTTTAAGGAAGGACAAACAATTCTGTGGCTTTAACCAATGGAGGGCTTTTTTTCTAGTAGTTCAATCCAGCTTTGGAAATATATTGTGACATTTATGATGAGATTGTTTGCAAACTTGCACACCATAAAAGGGTGCACTGTTGGCTTTAGTAAAGTTCTACAGAGGTTTACAAGTTTTCCCTGCGCTGTCCCTTTTCGTTGCCATTGCTGACTCAAGAGACATTTGTTATCTTCATGGTATTTGGTGTATTTTAAGACTGAAACTAACACTTTTCATACTCATATGCAGCCCAAAAAGGCAACAAATTTATCTGACAATCCAATCAATCCAAGTTGTACCCCTCGCTATGTCCTCAGCCAAACCAGTAACAACCTGCTACTTTTGGATACTCCCTGCTGGTTGCCACAGCGGGTATCTCTGCATATCTGACCTAGCAGATTTTTATGCCAGACGCCCTTACTCATGGAACCCCAAAGGGATTTGTGTCTCCCACTGCTCTACCAGCAACCTTTCATGTGTCATGTGTTAATCGAATGTGTAAACCACTATTTTACATGGACCCACTGTATACGAACCATGGACAGTGCAAACTCACTTCAGACATTAAAAATTAATGGTAAATTAACTTATATATAATAAACTTATATAAGAGATGCCTAATCAAAGTCTGGGCTTAAATCCGATAATGGCATGGCCTTAAACAGGCCATTCATGCTTGAAAACCCAGCAGTGTGAGCGAATTAAAACTATTCTGCAAAGAAGAGTGGACCAAAATTCCTCCACGAGGATGTGAAACACTCAGTGCCAGTTATTACAAATACTCAATTGCAGTTCTTGCTGTCAAGGGTGGTGCAACTAGTTATTAGGTTTAGGGCAGCGGCCCCCAACACACTGGCCACGGACAGGTACCGGTCCGTGAGTCATTTGGTACCGGGCCGCGAGAGTTGAACCTCGGGTGTGAAATTTATGGTTTTCAGAGATTTTAGCAGTTTTCATCGTCATTTTTTCCCTGGGTCTTTTCCCCTGTGTTATGAATGCATTTCCTTTTTTGTTACCGGTACTGGTTTTATTTTGTTGTATTTATTCGCGACAACTTAAAGTCTGGTCCGTGAAAAAATTGTCTGACATAAACCGGTCTGTGGCGCAAAAAAGGTTGGGGACCGCTGGTTTAGGGCACACACAAAGCGAGGAAGATTTGGATATCTTCTCTCTCTTGATTAAAAAAAATCATAATTGGAAAATTGCATTTAGTATTTTTTTTCACTTAATCTGAAACATAAAAATTACAAAAGAAATCAAAACTAATTTTTTTTACAGCACTGTGTTTATTCACTCGAGCTCTGAAGTTAAAAGTGTTGACTTATAATACTTTTAACACAGTTTGAATAAGTAGAGCTGCAATCAATAATAGTGTGAATGCAACAGTATGTTGATAGATGCATATCGATAGTGGCTACAATCCAGTCAGTTGTCCTACTGTTGTCCTTGATATGTAGTGTGGGATTACTGCCTAAGGGTAAACAGCTGCCAGCAATTATTGACCCTTTGATTGATGCAAAATACACATAGCTTCTGGGTTTTTTTGCCTTGCTATCTATGACAATTTCTACAGTGCTATTACAGCCTTTATGTGCTTTCTGTAGGGGATGAGTAAATCACCAGGTCCATCTCAATGGCATTAACTTCAGGATATAAAGCTTGTTCTGCATATCACAGGAGTGAGGCATCTGTGGAATGGAGTCTACCCAGCAGTGTTTTGCAACACAGCACTCTAAATCTGCAGTTCTGATTTGTTTCATGGCTACATTGACTAAAAATCAATTTTTTCTCATGAGGGAAAAATAAGTGTTTAGTCATAAAACACAATCACGTATAACAGTAAAAAAAAGCCAAACTATTATTGTACTTATAGGCTGCAGGAAAAGGATAGGAGATTAAAGCAAGGACCTGCTCTTCACAAAGAAAAGGATACTACTGTATTTGGTGTATATGTGAGGAATAACAAATAAAGATGCTCTGCAGGCTGGTAGCCCATCTTAGAGCTTTGACTAAACAGAGGAACTGACTCTGCAAGGTCAGGGACACAAATAGCATTGCAAGGCAGCTCAGATTCACCAAACACAGGTCTCATCTTCCCCATACACGCTAAGATCAATCAGCGATATGAGCTCTCAAATAACAAAAAGATGCAGACAACGATGAAATCATTCTGAAGTCCTGCTTGCATTTTAACTTACTAGTAATGATCGTCCAGCCTTTCTATCTACGCTCACATGAAATGAAAAGATTTCTGACATTTAAATAAGCTGCATTTTGTATCCACGCCTAACCTGACTCCTATGATACACGCATACTTTACAAACATCTTCAACTTGGGAGTAGAGAAGATCCATACAGTTACAGGGTGGGCACTAATGCCTATTTTTAACACAACATCCAATGTGACTTTTTCCTTACATCATCCTTGTATCCTGACCTGTTTGTCTGAAATATTTAATGTATGAACTTTTGGACAATGACATAATTTTTGTACTTTTTCACAGGGGATTTTTGACCAAACAATCAAGATGTGATTGAAGTGCAGACTTTTAGCTTTAATTCGAGGAGATTTACAAAAATAGCGTGTTGACTGTTTAGCCATTGAACAATTGACTGACAAGCAGTTTCATGGCCATGGTAGTTTCATATCTTTTCACAAGAACTCCCAATGAACGTCTAAAAAAATGTTGAAGCGAGTGAAAAAAAAGCAAACTAAACCCATCAGAGAGATTGCAAAAACGTAGCCAAATCAACAATGTGGTAAATTGCCTGAGAAAGGGAAGACACAGGCCAGCTTAGCAAAACCAATAAGCCTGAAAGGCTACAGAAGGTAATTACAGCAGATGATTGAAGGATTCTTTCCTTGCCTAAGAAAAACAACTTCTCAGCTTCTTGCCAAGTCATGAATGCTCTAAAATAGATAGATGTATCACTGTCAGAGATGCAAAAACGTAAAAACAGAGGATTTGCAACAAGGTGCAAACCACTGGTGCCAGAAAACATCTAAAAGAGCTATGATCTTTCTGATAAAAGAAATTCTTTGTATAGATGAAACCAAGGTTGACCTGTAAAAGAATGATGGGAAGAGAAAAGTATCGAGCAAGACAGAAACAGTCACTGATTTGCAACAATGTCTTCCCCTCCTGGCGCAGGGAATTTGGTTAGATAAAAACTCAACACACCAGTTGTCATCAACCCCAGGTACTGTCAACTATTTGTTTAAATTACTTACTATAGCTATTCTAAAATAGATAAGAACTACAGGGTGGCGAAAATTTTAGACTGCATTCCAAAAAAAGCATGTGCATCGACCAGCAGGGTCATATGACCTGGACCAAGATAAGTAGTATAAAATGGTTTGCAGACAAACGTGCATAAGCATTCGAGGTGCATATAAGCAGATAAGTGTTCAACACAATGAAGCTTAGCATTAGCCGGTCTAAAACTTTCCAGCTTTTTACTACAAGTTTGTGTAATGTTGGATTGCGCCAGTGTGCAAACAGTCCAGTTAACGGTCCAGCACACTCACCTCTAGCGAGCAGGCTTCATGTGTCCTGCTTCCTGCAAACTCCCTCACCGGCACCACAGAGCGTATCTCCAGTAGTGCAAACACATGTGAATCCACTTATTCCAGCTGTGTGCACCATGTAAGAAAGTATAAAATATCCTGACCCATGTCTCCAGATTTCAAGCAATTTTTGCAGTGGTTGTTGCACTGTGGAGTTTTTTTATACTACCTGTTTATGTAGTATTAATTTGCTTGTAGAATCATCACAGTATAACACACTCTCTCCTCTTTTCTCTATTCTCCTTTTCTGTCTTCTCAAACTACATTTTTCAGTCCCCTGACCCACAATGCTCTAACTCCTCTGCTCTTTCCTGTCTCCATCTTTTCGCTCTTTTGCCCCAATCCTAACAGCTGTTACAACAAAGAACTGCCTGCCATCCTGTCCAGCTTCCCCTCAAACTTCACTGCTAAACTTAAGCCGCTTAAGAAATTGCATATCAGTACACAACAATTGCAGACATCAAAGTCTCCTCCTAACCTTTCAGTTGAATCTAGACAAGCCACGTAATTTATTACTATCCATTGTCATTAGCCGAGTGGTTCTGGCAGGTTCCGGTTAGGGTTAGGGACAATTTACCTGAGCCGCTCTATGTTTTAGAGTCTCACAGCTTGTTATCAGCCAAAAAATACACACATTATTACTTATTACAAAGCCTTTCCAGCATGAATAGTGGAGTAACAATTAGGGCTGCCACGATTAGTCGACTAGTCACGATTACGTCGACTATCAAAATCGTCGACGACTGATTTAATAGTCGACGCGTCGTTTGAAGCTTTGTAAGATCCCAAAAGACGCAGGAATAAGTAGCAGGATTTAAGAGTGTAATAACGGACTGAAACAGAAGATGGCAGCACTGCATGTACAAGGATGCCAGCTGCCGTTAAACTCCGACGAAGAAGAAGCTGTGTCCCAGAATTCATAGCGCAGCCCTGCTCAGTTTCCAACAATGGCGGCAGCTGGTTAGTTTTAATATTACTCTTATTATTCTTTCTGGGTCACAAAATAAATGTTTAACATATTTTCAGGCGAGAATGTAGCTGTGTAAACCTCAAATATCTGCTCAGTTTATCAAGACACCACATATTTTCAAAAGCGCTCAGACGATTTCGGAGACGTCTGTTACCCACTAGCTCGATAGCTAGCCGGGGGCTAGGCTCACTAGCGCCGTGAGAACACCGGACTCCCGGCAAATCGTTTTCAAACCCACCGCCGTCTTTCGCTACTCAGGTTAAATATATATGAGTCACTTAGATAACTTAAAAATGTTATTGTTTGGCTTTTTTCAGTATTTTATTTGTTCCTGAGTAAATCGGTTTGGCTGAGATTAAAGTTATAGTTATCACACAGCTGAATAAACATCAAGCAGACAGCTGATCATCAGAAGTGTGAGATGCTCGAGAATTTACTCCGGTGTCCTGTTATATTTTAGATAGCAAGGAGTTTATTAAACTTCACCAAAACAATCTGCAGATTTCATTAAAATTTAATAAACTATCATCTTGTCTTTATTTTTAGTTACCACAGACCTGAAACACTTAAAGCTGTAAGCTAATGATAGTTATATAAGAGCAGATGCTGCTGGTGCAATAAGCTGTACGCTTTACGTCCAATGGATGATGATCTGATTAGTCGACTAATCGCAAAAATAATCGGTGACTAGTCGACTATCAAAATAATCGTTTGTGGCAGCCCTAGTAACAATGTGTGGTGAGAAGCTGGGTTACCTCAGGCAGTGACCCTCCAGGCAAGCAGAGAAACATTAACCCTATAAAATGCAAAGCAGACTATGAGGTCAGCTGCATCGATGCCCAAAGTGAAGCAGTGTTCATGTTGATACTAAACTGGCCAGACAGACACAGCGTGGCACTGGACTGCACACTGTGTCTTTGTTTCAGGACCGATAGATATACTTTCATCACTATGCATGTCCGTGATTGGATGTATCTCCAAAATCAGAGTGCATATATTTGTCAATTAATGGACAAATATATGCAAACTTACAACAGGAGTGGTGTATAAACACACACAAAAAATCAATTTTGCTGTAGACATTCTAATCAATGTGTCTAATTAATGTCTGAATAATGAAAGAGTACTGTCACAACTAGTTTAGAAGTTAATCGTGGTCCAAAAGGAACGTTGAAGCATGGGCATATCCAAAAATGTAATTTTATGAAATGAAAACATATGCACAGGCTCGTATTTTTTTTTAAATTGTAGGGAAAGTGGAACTTTTCTGGAAAACCATACATATAATTAGTAACTATCTTAAACTTCTGGAGAATGCACTGCACAAGTTAGCCTGTTGATGTGCTGAATTAACACACTGCCAGGCCTACTGAATGAGATATTGAACAAACTGAATTATTGTTCCTAAAGCTTAAATATGACTTGTGCCCTGGATCTATGTTGAGCCTATGACATAGCCTAGTGGCTGATGCCTTTCCCAGCATTTATACCTGTGCATGCTGTACCTGTACCATGCTTTACCACCATGATGGAGCTTTTAACTTCGAGTTGTTCCAGTCAATTCTAAAACTGGCAGCAGAAAAAGAAGATGGAAAATCCACAAAAAGGAAGAAATAATGGTACTGAACGGGCCAACCAGTCTTCCATTTCTGTCGAGGACCACACCAGGTTTCGGTGTAGGTTTTTGTGGCTGGGGGAGGGGGGGTTTTGGTTTCAGTGTACCTACAATGAAAATTTAACACATAAGCACAAACTCAATTTAAGCGTCAGAGTGCGGAACAGACTTTTTGGACTCCTTCACGTGATGTGCGTCACTCTCTTCGTGGATTTTACTCACTAAAAAGAAATCAGCTGTAATGGAAAGAACACAGCTTCTACTGTGTGAATACAGAAAAACAAGCCTAAACCATTCGGTGATTTGCAACCTTTGATATGGTTACACAACAACCAATCAGTAAGAACCATAATCCTCACAAGCCAAACAGAGCAGAACATGAGACCCCGTCTACCCAGTGGGAATCCAAGTCAATGTTCTCACCCCATGCAGTGAGAGCTGGTAATACGTCTAATCTGGTCTACTACTGACTGGCAGCTTAAGAAACTCACACTTGAGCTTAAATATAATTTGGAGTAGTCTATTCTTGAGAGCAGAAGAGCTGCGTGCCTTCTTTGACTCTAATCATTCAGCAGACATACTTGCTGTAATAGATGTATGCAAATAGGTTAAATGGAGCAACCACATACTTTGCTTAGGATCAAGGGCTTTACAGTCAGCAAAGGGTACTAATAACACCTGTGTGCATATGAAACATTAACAGTCACTGAAGACACAGAGATTCAAAGATTTTTTACACCTCTGCCAGTATGTAATGACAAATGGACAATTTTCTATCATAATACAGGACTCCACAACGTGCTTCATTTATTTTATAAGTAAATGACAAATAAATCCTTTTAATACTGCACCTTATTTTGCATTCACTGGAACCGGTAGTACCAGGATGAGCGCGTCTTCTTACCTAGCAAACATGAACACTTTAAATATATCGCCTACAAAATGCAGTTGAAAAAGTGTCACTGTTCACATTGCGTGCCACTCTCTGACAAAGCCGAGGGATAATAATAAGCATTATGTGGCTGGCACCAATCAATCACAATTTCTCCCGCGACACTTTTTCTGCATAATGCGTCTCGGTAGTGAAACTGGAAATTCTATTTCATTTTCTTTTCAGACATTCGTCACACTTTAGAGAGTGCATCCCCTATATTTGTCCATCTTATGGTTTTCATACAAAGGCAAAAAAAAAGGGCATTCTCAAACCTCCGTAAGCCTGAGAGGGGTGGCTTGTTGGTCAAGTTTGCAACGTAGGTAAGTAGTCAACCTCAGGATACCCCTGACAGGCATCGGGAAGTACAGCACCAAAACAGAAGCAGAAATCCTGTTACCAGAGCAACAGGTGGCAACAATCGAGAAAACTGCCTTTGTAGATCTATTATTGTTACTACTAAAGATGACATGGATACAAGGGAATTGTCAGGGCTAAACAAGGGGAATATCCCCATACGGAAAAGAAATAGTAAAAACTTATATGTGATTACTCATGAAAGTGGCCACTTTCATGAGTAAATCATATAAGGCTTACATGATTTACTCATGAAAGTGGCCACTTTCGCATTACTTTCATACATTGTTTTAGTAAGTATCCAAAACATACAAGTTTCATTATATAATTTTTCAAGGGATCTTATATCTGTTTTCACACTTATATGCTTTTCATACAAGTTTCACACAAGACAGATACAAACTTTATAAGATTTATATATATCTTTTCCATATGGGTCCCTTTACATAGCTAAAAGTTACAGTCATAACAATATAAAAACATAAATTTATGTGCGATAGGGAGCCTCAAGGTTAGACATTCAGCTTCAGTTATACTTGATGATGATGATCTTTGCTGATGGCTTCAGAGCACACTGATAGCAATTAATCCCCACAGTTAACTCTGAAAATTAACTGGATGCTCAATGCCGTTCATTTGTCTGACATCCTGCCCTCATTCATCTCCCTAGCGCTGGAAGAGTTTCTCCTCCACGAATTGTTGTGTTGAAAACGACTGCATGAAAGTTCTCTAAAGAACAACTGATGTAAATCAGCTTAAGAGGTCATTCTTTTTTGGCACTTTATAAATATAGATTTTTTTTCTACAAAGATGCGCTCCACTGCAAAATCACACAGTCATTCTACAAAGATCAACTCTCCTAGCAGAGCTATTCAAGTCATAAAATACTACCTGTTCTTTCACACTGCAATACAAGTTACATAAAACAAAATATAAAAATATTCCATTTTTTCCCTCTTATGTGTACACTTGTACACATAAGTGTGTGATTAGAACGACCTGAATCCAGTGGAAGAGACTAACAGTGTGTGCACATGTCACACGAGAGGGGAGGTACAATGGTGTGTGTGTATACTTAAAACAATAGCCTCATTGTCCTCTTTTGTCCCTCTTTGTCCCTGTACTGACCAAATGGGAATGGACTGGGCATGTGCAGTACTGCAGAACTGCTGGGATTGAAGCTCCACATTGCTATGCTCTTCTGTCCGGACACACGAGCGTGGAGGTGTGACAAACAAATGAGGGCATGCTGACCTGCTCACAGGCTTCCTAACATGTATGGAGGGTAGATAACAGTCCTGAGACCTTAAAGGTGAACAGCAACCAAAAGTCAAAAGACAGGCACAAAGGTGAGTGTTCAACAGAGCTGTGGCTATTATTGGTCAGGGCTGAGATGATGACAAAGAGATCAACCACACAAACAACACAACTAGTAGCAACACAATGGCTTACTGCAAAAACCATAGTATATAACATGTTGGAGCTCCGTCATCTCTCACAGAACTGCTGTATGTTTCTCTGATTCATCAACCGTGTAATCACTCTATCCTCACTTTCTCATTTCCCACTCACTCATCCGTTCCAGAGAAGCAATGTAATGAGGAGCAGCCCCCACTGAAACAAGGCTAGATTTCTGCTTTACAGCCTGACTCCGGATGATCCAGTTTTGTGCAGGCAGCTCCCACTCTCTCCGTAAGATTGCTGCTATATTTGTGCCTCCTCCACATTCTTCAAAGCGCTACACGCACATACAGGGAACCGGGTCTACATCATGACCTAAACACCAGCTCTTTTCTAATGCTTACGTTGACATACAACACAGAGGTAAGAGTTACCTGCTGCTATGGAAATTAACCCTGGCATCACTGGTGAGATCAGCCTTTCATTATTGTCTTTTCTCTTTTTTTGTCCCTGTATGGTCTCCCAGGACAGAGTTCACAATAACGATCGTTCATCACGTCAATGCAGGATTCACATGCGCCATGATGGCAGATCACAGGGGTGATGATGGTGCACTGACTCTTAGATTAGTATGAATGAAACTTTTTTTCAGGCCACATTTACACATCAGCAAAACTCAGTTTTATATTAATGTGAGAGCAATCTAACTACACAACATATCACAAAGTGAAAAAGCAAATGGATGGATATTTCTAATATTTCCTAACTGTAGCAATGTGTATTAAGAATCCACAGTATCCTTTATTGAGCATATGTGGGGCACATAGTGTATCAGATCTTTCTTTTTCTTGATCAGCTATTTGATGATAGTAATATAGGCATATTATCAAAGTTCAATTTCATACATATCCTTGAATTCCCTGCAACTGTAGGCAAATCTCAACCAAGTATGTCTTTGCTCATGTACTATCAGATCATGGCCAAATCATAATTGACTGAACTATCTTCACAACAGCTAAATGTTACCAAATGGGTGGACTTTACATGTACATGTACAGAATGAGAAAGTGGCTGAGCATGACTGACCACTTGGCATTCTAATGAAATAGCATATGTCTCCTGAGTGATCACAGTAATGTGACAAGGTAAATACACTGCAGAGACATGCTTTCATCACTGCAGACAATCTTTTTTTAAATTCTCTATTAATAATACCACCTGTATAATGCAATCATGCAAAATAGGTCTAGCTTCTAAGTCTGCATTAAAAAAGGTTACCTTGGTCTCTGCTTTTTGACTTGTAGCAGCATGCAAACATTCCTTAAATCAGTAAAGTCACTCTGATCCAATCAGTCCCTAAACAGCTGGAATCCCAGGAATGCCATGCGCAAACTTCACCGAAGTATGAGCTAAAGAGCAACAGTCAGGTTGGCTAGTGATCAAAATATTAAGTCTGCCAAGTTTTCTCATTAAGGACTGCATGATTAATGAATAACATGTAACACATTCATCATTGGAGTATGAGCTAAAGTTTATGTTAAAATATATTTAGACAGACGTTCCAAATCTGACAGAAATGTTGATCTGCCTCTGTCCTGCCACAGTCGCAGCTGTGATGATCCACTCTTTGTTGTGAGGGCCAACAGCTGAGACAGTGTGCTGCTCTGCAGCTAGCTCAGCACAGCTGATTGACTTTAACGCTTTAAGCGACTGTTCCCATGATTCCTGTCAAGCAAGTATGACGCAACGTTACAGAAACCGAAGAAAGGCTAACAACCTGTGCCACTATAGCTTAAGCTTTCTTTTTTTAAATTTAGCACTTAGAACCACGCCCATGCTGTCTGTGATGCTAGTACCGTGTGTACCGGGGTCAGTGAAGCGATACATGACGGTTCGTTTATGTCAGAGGTTTTGAAAACAGCTGCACAGCATTGTTCCTGTTAAGGTAACAAAGCCACATCTGGGGGCACTTCCACGCCCTGTTGTGTGTGTCTGTGTGTCTGCGTGTGCCCGCGTATCGCCGGTAACAATGGTGACGCAAGCTTTGCGGCTAACCAGCCGGCTAGCGTTAGCCCTTAGGAGCAGTAACCGAAAGGCTATAAATTACAAATTCAAACAAGTCTCCGTCACCTCTGTCGTATCAACAGGTCTGCTGGTGGAGGCTTAACCAATCCCAGCATAACCAGGTCACTCACTGAGACAACTCGCAGCAAATCCAGCGCATCTCTTAAAACTGTTATCTCGTTACAACGGTTGAAACGCTCCAACCGAAAAACACCTTCTGTTGTCTTAAAACGAAGTAAATCCTCACCCGAAGTGAAATGCGAACTCCTGGCGAACCTTGGATCGCCTCCAGAGATTAAATCCGCCGTGTCATGGGTGTGTTTCTCTAAAAGAAAGCGAGGGGGAAAGAGGGTTAGCTATCCAGTGGCAACTCCGACGTCCCACACTGAGGAAAAAGGGAATGCAGGAATGTGACGTTCAGTCCGGTCTGCTGGCATCATTGACACGTGCACTCAAGAGCGGAGCACTGTGGGAAATAGAGTGTAGTTAAGTAACAGATTGTTACGGGTTTATTACTAGCGCATTAATCGTTATCCACAATTTCCATACCCAGTGAATCTCTGTGCTACTTACAGAAAACATATAAACCTTAAATTATTACAGCCTTTAGATATAACAATTGAAGCTAGGTTCCAACACTGCAAAAAAGTAAGTTAAAGATCAAGTAAGTTAAGATTGTGGGTTATTACGTCAAAGTTTCAAATTGTTATGTCATGTTATCTTATGTTAAATCTGGAAATAACATCTCGAATCCTTTGAGTTATTAAGTCAGAATTTTCAGATAATTATTTACAACTAACATGAACTTTCAATAGACCAAATTTTTATAATTTTTAATTTTTATTTATTCATTTATTCATTTCCCCCCAGTGGCATTAACCTCCTATAAATGTCCTATAAATGTTTTAATTATTATATAATTACTTTTACAGAATTATTTTAACCAGGGTAATTGATTATCCAAAAATATACACACATCTAACAGGGGTAAGTCACTGCTACTACCTAATTCTGTTAATAAAAATACAAATAGCATTCTGGGTTTTTTTTCAGATGTGTTTTTTAGTTAATAATACAAACAAATCTTTTAAATTGGCCATATTATGCACATCATTATTTATTTAGCACGGTCCACTAAAAAAGGTTTACATGCTACACTGTTCAAAATAAATTCCAGTTACTTTTTTACATAACACTAAATTTCACTCTCCTCTAGGCTACCCCCCCCCCCCCCCCCCCCCCCCCCTGCTCTCAGTGGTCAGTTACCCACACAAAAATAAGTCACTGGTCACCTATTGTACTTTATAGTTGTGTGCTGGATTCAATCAAAGAGCAAGGGATAGTTCTGGGCATGCTGAATTCTTCTGTGGTGGGTTGTTTTGCTTTGTGAATCCAATACTTGCCTGTTCCAAAAGAAATTCTGTTCTGTAATTAGTTCGGGTGGCCCAGTGCGGACACCTAAAATTACTGCCCTCCAAAAAAAACCCAAACTGATAATCGCACAGTTTATATAGTTCTAAGTTCAACCCTACATGCTCAACCAGAATTGGATTGGGGACAGAAGAGACTCCTGTAAAAGCTGTTTTGTTACACAGTGCACAATGCTTTCAGATAATGGCTTAACCATTTCTGTAAGTACTTGCATGCTGAACTTTTGTTCCTCAGAGTTGTTTGTTCGTCTATCAACAGCATACCCAAAAAGCCACCCTGATGAATTTTTGGTTAAACTTTCAGAGAGCTGGAAATGAAACAAGACGAAAGAAGGATTCTGTTATACTTGAGTCAAGATCCAAACTGAGAAATTTGGCAAAATATGTTCTCTTTTGTTAACATGCATTTTCTGGGAATGTTAAAAAAAGGCCGGGTGATTTTAACCAACACAGACTATGATTTTTAGCCTTACAAGTTCCAAATGGCCCCAGGGGCAAATGATCAAAGCTAAAGGTGACATTAGGCTCATTCGCTCGTCATAGTGTCTTCACTAAGGGTTTTCCTTTTGCTTTGGGGACGGTGCCATTAAATGAATATAATAAACAGGGACTTTTGCTCTGCAGTTGCAGGAAGTGGGTGAAGACTCTTGTATTTGCTCTTGCAGCGAGCAACAGAACAGCTTTTAGTTAGAGAAGGGACCGTTAGGCTGCTGCTTTCTCCTTTTTGGTTGTTAGGTAAGCATCATGCAAATGTATCACACGGTGAGGAAGATAAGCACTGAAGAAAGTCTAGCCCTGCAGAAAAAGGTGTTTCAGGCTATCGAGCGGCACGGTTTTCGGCCAGAGAGAATTACTCAATTTGAAGTGGACTTTGAAACTTTGCAGCCCTCCAACAAAAACAGTTACATAAGACACCAAAGCAACAAAGGAAGAGTAAATAAGCATTATAATACTCTAAAGAATCCCCTTTTGTTTCTCAACTTGTTAGAAGCGCATAAATAAATTAAATGAGATCAGAATACACGTTTAATGTAACCACAAACTGAATAAACTCAGTGCAGATACATTTCTATTACAGTTTAACAAACTAGTGCATTAGTATTAGTGATTTTAAAAGCTGGTGAAATTTTTTATTATGGTGTCACAAAAGAGAGTGGCACCATTTGTTCATTACCTGAACAGGAGTCGTATGATAGTCCTGAGAGTTATTGTCAGTGCAAAGTATTATAGTGTAACACTGCAGTTATTCTGGTTGTCAATAAATCAGCTGCTTAGTCCAAAACAGAACAGAAGAACTGCAGCTAGCAGCTGATCAGGCTCTTAACTATCAGTTTTTCAAATCCTATAAAAATATTCAAAAGATAATTTTGGCCGT
Source organism: Maylandia zebra (assembly GCF_041146795.1). NCBI lineage: Eukaryota > Metazoa > Chordata > Actinopteri > Cichliformes > Cichlidae > Maylandia > Maylandia zebra. Next base: position 49,783,127 of record NC_135173.1, on the reverse strand, counting down.
TTCATGAAGTTGTGTTGATTGTGGCTCATAGAAATGGATCAAATTAGAACTTCATGTGTTTTAATGGCGTGAGGTTAATCACAATACCCTCCCATTGAATATCTCTTATAGCCAATATAGTGACTTTACCTGTTAAAGATTCTGTACCAATTTCAGGGTGTCTGACACCTTTTTATTTATTTTACTCAATAAAGAAGTATTTTTATACAAGGATCCGTTTCACTTAAGGGAGGCTTTAGAGAATTTAAATGACTGCTGTACTTTCTTCTATCACTGAAAGGTGTATCCCAAAAACTAAAGCTGTTTTGAATGTCTTCTCTCTAGCTTACACATTTAATAACAGACACGCAGAGAGACTGTCACAGAAACCAACATTCTTTTATTTATTGTCTGAAAAGTTGTCTTTATTTAGCTTTTTGGGGGTTTTTTGTGCTACTTGTATTTGTTGTTGCAGTGCTCATAACCTTTTCAAAATTCCAGTCTCAGATGTAAAACGTGTGTGAACAAAAGTGAACTACTCATCTCTTTCTAAATGTTTGCTCCTCTTTCACAGTGGAATGCTTGTTGCTATTGGTTGAGCAATCAGCATTGATTTATGGGGATCTTAGGTGTGAATGCAGCTTGAATGTGGAATCATAATTGATTATCTTATGTGAATCTGCTTTTGTTGTACCACCAGGCAAAAACCATCCAAATACAAAAGAATCCCACAGTCTGGTTGCACCTGCACACAGACACAAATGACTGCAGAGAAGGGCTAAAAACACTGGAAAGAGTCTTTTTAGTGTAATCATGACCCCTTGTGGAAAAAGAAGAAAGTGCAGCTGGAGCAGTCGGCTACTCCTTTGTCAGGGTTTTGTGTGTGTTTGAGTGTGACGTTAGATGTGTACATTTTATGAATATGTACCCGTACAACTGGGATTCATCAGGGTCTTTAGTCAATATGGTACACAGTTGGAGGAGAGAGCCAAAACAGTCTGACTGTCAGTTAGATCTGCATATAGTTAGACATACGGGAAACAGACAGATGGAAGAATAAGCAATACAAAAATAGATAAAGTGTTAAAATGAGGATGTATGAATCTGAGCGTGGATAGGTAGACAGACAGCCGAGTGAAAAAGTGCCCTCTCTGTTCCAGATGGCTGCTAGTCAGAGGCTAATTAATTGGCGTGATGGAGATTGCAGCAGGTCATTACACCCCTCCTGACCCTTTCTTCTTCTGCTACTTCCTTTTCTTAGTCTCTGGTTTCTTCTCACTCACTCTCTCAGTGCTATGCATATCCTTAACTGTCCCATAATTACTTTGTTGTCCTCTCAGCATCAGCCACAGCACTCCAGCCAATTCAGGCTTCCATTCCCACCCATGCCGTTGAGCAGGCTTCTCTCGTGCACATGTACCATTTTGTCTGGTTTCTTCTCACGTGTGCTAAAACCCGGAGCTTTCTCGTTGAGATGTGTGCTTCAGGAAAAAAATAAAGCAAAACCTTTGAAGTGGCATCATGAAATCTGTAGTCTGCTAACTGAGAATGTGAGAAAACTTTTTCTATTATGCATCTAACCTAATTCAGCCCCGCGTCTGTGTTAAATCAATGAATATACTGAACATTTGATTTAAGGCTTTTGTTGAGGCTTTTTTTTTTAATGCTGGTCAAAGTAATTTGCACTGTTGCCAAGGAAACCATAGTGTCAAATTGGTATATAATTTAATTGTTCGAAAAAGAAAGTCAGTCAGTGAAGTCAATACGAACAAAAAGTCAAACATTGTTTTTATTGAACACAGAGAGAAGAGATAAATCATTTGTATGTATTTTTGAACACGTGTAATGTTATATTTATTTTTAGGCCGCACTAACAGCGTGTGAGTACAGATCAGTTCAAACACTGTATAATTACATACTAGTGGAGTGAGTCCTAGCAATGCTACAAAGTGCAGAATAAAAAATTTCAAATCCTGTTAACATATGGCAATGCACAAAAGCATATGCATTTAATTATTTAGATTAAATTAAAAATAATAAAATGATCACGTATCAGTTTGTCTGCATCACTTTAACACTGAAAATAGCAGATTGGAAGGGTTTAAATTAATCAGTAGCTGTGAATGAACATGAATTAATTATTTGCTTTGTTACGTTCCAGCCATGGAGGTATATTTTGGGTTTATCTTTTAAATCTTTTTACTGTGATAAACGTTTCTCGTAAGATGTATTTTGAAGTGGGTTTGATAGTCGTGCAGAACATTTAGCTAAGTGGGAGAATGAGAAGCAAAATCTGCAGCTGGAGCTGCTCCTCAGGTCGCCCAGCACAAAGCTGAATCCTCCCCAGAGGGATGGTAGCAAGGCACCAATTAGCAGCAGAGAGGGCGCATGATGATATTTCCGTGTGCTTGTGGCCTGGGCAGCTCCGTCTGTGTGTGTTATAAAAGGCAAAACCATAAACATGGAATTAGACAGTACAGGCCCCACATCTCTTAAGGTCACAGACGCTCCCCTCCTGCGGCTTCTGAGAGCAACGGTGTGATATAAACAACACCAGCCAGGAAACTGTTAGTACTGTATATATGTTTTTTTTTCTTTAAAGGGCAGCTGATTATTTGTGCCTGTCAGTCTGTGAGGTTCATCAGGCCAGCGGCCCTGATGCAGTGGTCTTCTGCAGCTCTGCTCTGTTATTGTTGGGTTGAATGGCTGCAGGAGATAGGTGTGGGAGAAAGATCACTGTGAACTAGATGGAGAGAGTGGGTGGAAGTGACTGAACATCTCTTTGTGTAAAACACACACACACGCGGGCACGCAAACACAAAATCACATGAATACTCGGACAAATAAAACACACACACACACACACACACACACACACACACACACACACACACACACACACACACACACACGATTGGCTGGGGTTCAATTTGTTGAGTAACAAAAACACGATAGCGTTATAACCAGCAGGTGGGGGCAGCAGACAGATCATAGGACCGTGGTGTGAGCAGTGCTATTAAAATGTGCAGTAAGTCACAGATTTACTGTAACCTACATGGAGGCGGAGAGTAAATGATGGAATATATTAATGAAATCTCAAATGATTCCTGCAATAAACAATCCTGTGGTATTTTTGATACACACACACACACACACACAGATTGTGTCAGGCAGGCATGTACTCAACTATGTGGCAAAATAATATAAACATAATTTCAATTTTTTTCCAAAGCACTTTAAAAAAAATATGGTTAGGAGTTTGATACCTCACTATATACTTATTTTAGAGATCTAATCACCAATAGACCAAATTCATAAATACTGAGTTGCAATCAGCAATTGTTGATTTTATTTATCTGGATCCACTGTGGCGACCTCTAAAGGCAGCAACTGAAAGAAGAAGAAGATTTAATTATCTGCTGGTTATTTTCTTGACAATGCAATTCATTCTGGAGCCGAAGAATCCATGGCATCATACAAAATACACTGTTTTCTACTAGTTACAGTACAAGGTGAAAACCACTGAATTCTTTTTTTGGCATTTTACATAAACAACAATCAAAACAGCTTTTAATAAAAAAAATGTTATCAGCTATAAACAGAGATTATTCAAGCTGCAAATGAACAACTCTGTGCATGTGTTCTGTATATCATCCCTTCATCATGCCTCCCGCAGGTGTAGCAGCAGAGGGGGCAGCTCTGCTCTCTCTTCTGTCCTCTGAAGCCTGGCACTCCCCCTGCTGTTAATCTGCAGTACAACTCGGAGTGTCCGAGGAGCACGTTGACAGCTCTGGGCCGTGCATGTGTGTGTGTGTACACGCCCGCATGTATGGTGAGCACCCGTTGAGTAGGTGGGTCTGCTGGAAGGGAGTGGGAGAGGTGGGAAAGGGGCAGATGGAACACAGAAGGAAGTTCATCAACGACACATAGAGTGTCAGAAAGCAGAGAAGGACGGAGAGGGAGGGGAACGGAGGGAGCCGCGGGGACAGCAATAGGTAGGGGACAGGCATGCAGAGAAGGAGATGGGGTGGATAGGGTAGCAGGTGGAAGGAGAAAGTGGAAGAGCCAGGCAGAGAAAATGGGGAGGAGAGGGGAACAGGGGAGGTGAGAGATGCAACAAGCAGCAGGGGTTGGAGGGAGAGTGACAGGTATGGATAGAGGGGGGGAGGAATAGGAGTTTAGATGGGGGTGTTAAGGAGATGGCAGGGAGGAAGAAACATACTTTTGACCTTCAAAAATAGTTTGTTTGTTCTGTGTGTGTGTGTGTGTATGTGTGTGTATGTATGTGTGTGTGGGGTGGGGCGGTATCCTCTTTACTCAAGGTTGTTGTGTAGTCTCAGAGGAGCAGATAAATGCCGATACATGTGCAAAGTTGCTCAATCTGTAAGGTGCAAACATCAAAGTAATAAGAAAAACACGGTCTTGAGGCGAGGGGGGAATAGCATAATTGCTCCGTGCTAGCTTTCAAGAGGAAAAATATCAGCACTTCCAGCCATAAAAACATCCCAGACCTATTCTCATGTACCCACTTAAAAAAAACCCAGACACTACCAGGCACAGTGTAATGGGTTTGTTTAAAACTATTAAATCCAACTTTTAGGCTGAGCATTCGTGACAGATCCCGATGACATGTTTCCTGCGTTTCTCTTCATTTGCGTCACTTTTCGGGGGATTTTTCATTATACCATCTCCCCTCGTGTCAATGCACGGTCACTTTATTCTATTCTGGTCTCTGTCATTTATGGTTTATGTAGCGGCATTACACTGTCTGGACATGAGTAAGTGCTGGGGTAATTGAATCCATTTGAAGACAAAATGAAAGTTTTAAAAAAAGAGAAAAAAAGGCGACGAATTGCAATTACAGCCAAGTATTGAAATACTCCGGTTTAAATGTGCACATGACAACTTCCTGAGACCAAGACGTATTTAATGATTTGGCCTAATCTCAACCTTGAGATTTCCCAAAATGTAGAAACTCATCAGGATGAGCTTTTTGCCAATGTTGAGACTCTCTCACCCTCTCTCTTCCCCCCTTGTTTGCAGATATGAGCGAGGTCTGCTACGCTGTCTCCTGATTTTGATAAAAAAGTAGCTTTTATAACAGCAGCTTTACAGTAACTTACTTTCCCATGCATATTTCTCTGCATGATGTAGCTACATTGTTTGACATTCACTCTTTTTCCTCTTGTGTGTGTGTGTTGAGCAGGAGGACTCCAACTAGGGGTGTTAAAAAAGAAACCTCAGCCCACTTACTGACCTTGTCTGAACTGTACAGTACACACAGTGCTAACAAGAGATGCCTTCAGGTCAGAGAGGGGTGTTAAAATTATGAAGCACAACATCTGTGTGTGTGTGTGTGTGTGTGTGTGTGTGTTTGTGTGTGTCTTGTCTGGAAGGGGGGAAAATAAAAGGAGGGTGTCTGGTTATACTGCGTTCATGCCCGGCCAAACTACATCCCACACAAGGCTTAGAGACTGCTGGCTCCTCTGGACTTTTTTTTTTTAATTAAAACTCCTCACTTTCCTGTGTGTGTGTGTATGATCACAAGTACTATATAAAATATAGATAATACATAATGCATACTGATTAATACTCCATTCACCAGAGTGTACAGACAACATTACTGTTATAATAATTACCGTAACAAATAACAGACAAAGCGAATGACAGGAAATTTAATTCCAGTACTAAAATATAAGCATTGAAATATCAGTGTTTGTTCAATAATTTTGCATCTTTAAAGCTGTTGGATCCTGTGATTCCCACTCAGTCGCTGCCTTAAACATGACATTATGCTTTCACAGTACCTGTGTTTTATTTGTTCTGACACTCGCTTTATATGGGCAGAAACGAAGCGTTTTATAGCACTTGACACTTGAAGTGGGCTGAATATTTTCTATTTACAAGAGAAATAAAAGTTATAGATCAAGCACTTCCATCAGATGGTTCACTTGCGGGTTGAACTCAGCCAGGTGAGCTGTTAAATCATAGAGTTGCTATGGCATTCGTTTGCATGCCATTAGTTACCAAAGTGAGAGTTATTTTTGAAACCTTACCTGCGTCAGTGCAACACATACAAGCCTACGTGTGTCTTTAAAAGGCAATTAAATTCAGATTTGAGTCAAGGAGTTTAACACTGAGGGATTTTCTTTTCTTTACAGTGTGTGCACTGATTAGTGTTTTGTTTCAGCTAGCAATAAAATCCCTTTGAACAGCATAATCTGAGAACCAGCATATGCAAGATTGGTTAATAAAGACACACAACCTTTTAGTTGTAAATAGTAATGTGCAAAAGTTTCGAGCTACCCCTCATTTTCTCACGTTCTTGTAATATTTTTAAGTAGTTCTTCAGGTTTTATGAAGATCTGCCAGTTCTTCTTTGACCATCTATACATTAACTCTCAACTTAGCAAAGAACCAGTGTTAAACTGTATAATTAGATGTTCCAATTTGACTGCATGGTGTGCAGTGTGCTTTTTAAAAAAAATGAGGAAACTGGAAATGTGGAGAATCAAATTAGAATTAATTAGAATTAGAATTAATTAGGCAATAAGAAAAAAATCTAGCAAAGACCTGACACAGCACCTGAGACATCCATCAGCAGGTTCATTAGTTCACTAAAGCATCATCAGAGATGGTCTGTCGAAGAGTGGCTGTCAAGAAGCCATTCTTAAGGAAGGAAAGCAGTAAGAAAAGGCCGAGGTATGCCAAAGTACAGAAGAGCTGCACAGAAAACCAGTGGCAACAGGTCTTATGATGAATCCAAATTTGAAAATTTTGGCTCAAATGATCATCAATGTGTACGATAAAGGTCAGGAGAGAGGTACAACAGAGAGTGTTTGCAGCCATCTGTAAAACATGGTTGAGATTTAGTCACAGTTTTAGGGCTGTATTAATAACACAAGTTAAATATTGCAGAAGCTATGAATATTAATGTATGTTAGTATATATATTTTCTGCATATTTCAACATCAGTGATGATGCCACACTTTGAACATCATCGCTGATGTTGAAATATGCAGAAAAGAGGACAGACGTTTATCCGTCACTCAGAATCCGCACAGTGATGTAGAGTTCTGGATAGCAAAGGTTAGTCAGCACACATAAGTGGAATAGTAAGTTGTATAGCAGCCTGACTGAGATGGTCTGTGAGCCAGTTTTGGAACCGAAGCCATATTTTGCGGATGACTGGCCTAGAGAGGCAGAACGTAGAGTATGGGTGTCTCTTTGTACGTGTGTGTATATGTGTATTTGTATTTTTACGTGTGGTTGGCCTGTGGTCTTCATGGTGGGGAGAGGTTAGGGGCTTTGCACTGTAGCAATGGCTAAAGATGTGATATGATCAGAACTACTAACGTTTGTTGTGTGTAGAAATATCTTCAGTAAACCACCCCCATGCTTCAAAGGATGGTGCTTAATGGGTCATATGTGAAGGAAGAATGGTGTGTGGGGGTTTTTTTTTTCATCATGAACAAATGGCATGCTGTGTCCAAGTTTCACATTCATGCTTCGTAAAGGAAAATCTACATATACACCGACATACCGTGCAAGCAAGCTGATTGGTGTTTATTGCCAATAATCACTAGTTCCAATAATCTGGACAGTCTGTGTTTGTGTGTGTGTGGTTGTGACTCATGTTGGAATGTGCCTGCATCTCAGATTTCTGAGTTTTTTAGTCAGTCACGTTCTGTGTGCTGGCAGAATTGGCAGTTTTAACATCATCACGAATACACACATAGATAAAGAAACTCAGTCATCATGTTTAAATGAGGCCACATTGACTTTTCACTGTATGGAGCATTTAAAATATATTTGATGCCTCGTTCACACAAGAGTAAAAATAGGACAACAACCTCCTTGCACCTGGGAAAAATCTGTGGTTGCCAAGTCATTGCCCAGTGATTGCATGAACTGCAAATAGTTGTGGCTACCCAGAGGTTGAGGGTGCAACACTCTCAACATCTCGGCGACCACTTTCAGCTGGAAGGTGAATGCACAGGTCACCTGGGGAAAAGAAACCTGTCTCCAAACAATTGCAGTCCAACTCAGATTGACTGCAGTCATTCTCAGACGGGTTTTTAAAGGTTTGTAAATTTCCATCTAATTTATAAATGCTGATTGTCTGAAAGCTCTACTTGTCTGAGACGTGTCTCTCTACAGTAGGAAAATTGATTCAACTGGTAGCAAACTGGTTATGTTCTGGCTAAATGCCTATGCCATTTTGCAGTGGAATGACTACGTTATTATTTGTGGGGGAATTTCTGAATTTGTTTCAAATCTCTGAGGTTCCGGCTGGACTCTGACTGCAAGTTTTGCTTTGTGTGAATTTCCATGTACGTAGACAGCAGCAGATTTGCAACAGATGGCAAGAAATTTATGATTTTTGCTGATTCGTCACAGTTAATCACTGTATCATCACAAACAGATTGCATGTAATCGCTAACTTGACAATTTTCTATTGCAAACCAAAAGTTCACTGATTATGGTTTTGGTTTTGTTTGTTTGTATTTTTTGCCATTTTATCACTGTGTTGAAGAGCCAAAGTTGCTTTGAAGATAGCAACTGACTGTGAGTGGTCTCAGACCACAAAGTAATCATTTCAAAAGCAACAAGATCACAAGTTCATTCAATGTAAACAGTTGCAAAGATTTCAGTCACCAAGCACTGTTTTCCCCAGAGTGACAGAGTTCATAAGAAAACTGTTTGGTGTGGCTCAATCACTCGACCATCCCGCAAAAAAATGTGTTTTGTGGAATCCAGATTCAGCCAAAACACTGGGAGTGGCGGGAAAAAACAATACACCAAAGTATTGTGATATTTTGCACGGTGTAACCAAATATCGATGTTTTATTAAATCAATCAGAAAATACTAGAGGGCTGCAAGGTTGCCTGATAGGAAGCAGCCTTTCAACCAACAGCTATTGTCTGACTTGGCCTGTCTGGAATTGCTCTCAGTGACTTTGTGCAACTTTTGGACTGCTAATTTACAAATTCAGACAGATTACCAATATGTTGCTACCTTTCTGAACTGTTAATGTGCACAACTTGAGCTGGTTGTATTTTGGTTATATCCTATAAAACAGGAATGTAATAGGTAAATGTAAATTTCTGTTAAATGTATATTTCTGGCGATGTAGACAGCACCATATTTGTGATTTTTGACCCTTCATTACACTTAATTGCTGTATTATCAGAAACAGGTTGCATGCAATTGCCAACTTGACTCCAATCAATTGCAGACTGAGAGCAGACTGACTCTGTCTCTTGGCAAAGTTTGTGGCAGGTTTTAATGACAGTGTTGATATACTTGATAATTTCATTTTGCAGCAAAACAATATGAGATAGCTATATCTTACTGGATAAAACAGATATTGACAAAGTTTAATTTTGTGGACATAATTGTAGTTGAAAAAGGTGATAAAGTGCATTACATGTTATCTTAATGAGTTAATATTGCATCATCTAATGGTTCCCCCCTCTACACAACACTGTCAGAAGTCTTTGATCCAAAGCCATCTGTAATCATATTGTATCTTCCATGTTCTCTTTTCTTTACTTTTCTTTACCCTTTACCTTTCATATATATATATCCAGAAGTTTGTTTTGGCAAACTAAATACTGGTGATAATTTCTAATAGATTTTTTTTTAAATTTCTCGTTCCCTGGACGTCTAATATTTCTGTTACCTTTAGCTCCAGGTCATGTTTCTGATGATACTTTCAAAGAACTTTTACTTAATTACAAAAAATGAATAGGGAGTTTTCACAACAGTAGTGCGTTGTATTGTTGCTGCTTTAAACCTAAACGTTGTTCATCTCAGAACCCGGGCAAAGAAAGCTAAAACTGGCCAACTTAAAGATTACACACTCACACACACAACACACACACACACACAACACACACACACACACACACACACACACACACACAGACGTACACAAACACACGCACTAAAAAACCCTAAGTCCACCATTACTAATACCACTTCCTTTGGCAGGATCATCTAATAAAATTTGAGAAATGTTTTTAGATTGTGAGTGACGCACTGAAATATTTCTTTCACTCTGGGTTTGTGGGGAATGTTTTTAATAGCAGCTAACTGTGTGGCTGCTGGCCGAGTGGCTGCTGTGGTGAAAAGGCAGCAGTCAAGAGTCCCTCTTTTTTCATGAACTGTTTGGGTGAGGAACTCTGCTGACACACCACCAAAAAATTGTGCGCGTGCATTTACACTCGTACACAGACACGCCCATGCTCTGCACTGCATCGTGCACACAGTTTCATCCCTAGCAAACATGTGCACACATGTGGACAGGAACAAGCAGAAAATGTGCTGTGTGCACAGATGGATATAGACATCCACGCTTGCACACACACACACACACACACACACACACACACACACACACACACACACACACACACACACACACACACACACACACACACACACACACATTCTGTAGGCACACAGTATTTATTCTAAGAGTGTATCCCTCCCTGATGACCGGTTAGGGTGAGGAGTGCTGCCGGCAGAGCGGACCAATCCAACTCATTCTACAGTTGATTTACTGTCCCACCACCAGTCCACTACTGTGTAATTACACCAACACACACACAGACACACACACACTCACACTCATAATTACAAACACAGTCACATAGCACAAGCACACACATACTGTACAGTACATATGCACATGGATAAGACTAACATGGCTGTTACACTGATGGATCTTTTCAGCTTGTAGGGCTGGTTTTTATTTTCTTCAGGTCTACGTTTGTGTTTTATCATTTCCATCAATTCATTTTTATTTATATAGCACCAAATCACACCAGCAGTTGCCTCAAGTCACTTGATACTGTAAGGTAAAGACCTTACAATAAATGCAACCCTTGCACTTGGTGACTGTGGGAAGGAAAAACTCCCTTTAACAGGATTATTGCTATCTTTTGAGTACATGGCAAAAGTATGTTCGACTCTTGTGTTATTTTAGTTATTTTATTTTAAACTCACGTGCTACCTCAATTACTGGTGTTTAATTTAAGTATTTAATACTCACATATACCTCAGCCTCCTTTGCAGCCCTGATTAGAATAAACGGGAAGATGCTATTTATGCACACACAAGAACATGAAGTTTAGTTTCATATTTTTGCTTGACAAAAATGAGGTAGGATCAGAGAAATTATTAACGATTGAAGCAAAGATGGGAAAAAGAAAAAGGTTCTAATAATTTGAATCTTAGGCAGAAACAGAGTTGTGAAATTTGGAAAAATTTTGAAGGTGATACTGGGGGTGGGTTGCATAACCAGACAGTCAAAGGTACGCATCAAAAATCAAATTAAATACATTTTTAAAAACAGCACCTGCACGACTGCTGCATGAGGAAAATTGCACTCGGGATGATTCAGACAAATTGTGTGAAAAGTCAACCATAAGCCCACAGCTGTTAAAACTGAAACTTTTATTTTAATACTTGTTATTTATGTTTACACTTTGCCCTTTTCTGCAGATGAGCAATGTGGTTCCTGGCATGCAGTGTGTGGACTGGTCAGGAAAAACAGCCAATCTATAGATCAATAAAGACAGAAAAACTCTCTCCTCTTTACACCTTATGAAAACTATCCACACAATGAGCAAGAGTCAAATCCCTATTTCTTAAATTCTTTTAATGAAATCTGAATTTCTTAAAACTGAAATTGAACTAATAGTGCCTTTTGTTTCTTTAATGCTATGGCAAAACAACCACTCCGCTATAGTGGTTTCCCCTTCTACTCATGTAATTTCGTCCTTTTCCTCAGCTGAGTCTGCCTGACCCAATCCGATTTGTCACTCTCAAACCTGCAATTGTATTCAAGGCCAAATATAGGGGTGGGAATGCTAGGGTGGGCTGTCTATGTGTCACACAACAAAGCTTCGCATAAGGGTGTAGCCCTCTCCCTTACATCCTCCCACCTAACCGCCCGGCATGGCCAAGTTGTTTGCATGGAAACGCGTCTGTGTGCATGCGTGTGTATTTCTGTGTGTGTGTGTAGTGCCTGGTGAGGCAGAGAGATTACTCCCTCCTCCCATTTCAATGCTTTATTTGGAGAGTTTCTCAGAGATTCGTCTCCTGTCACCCCCCCTGTCTGTAACGCTGACCTTGACAGTCTTTGTTTCTCTCTTTCATGCTGTTCTCAAGGTTAATGCAGTTTCAGTTTCACCTGATTTTTAAGCCTATTTTACATCACTGACTTTGAAAAAAAACAATTGGTAAAAATCTTTTAGAATTTGTTTAAGCGTTTTTATTTTTTTGAGGAACCGAGGGAAATAAACACCAGCGGGGAAGCGCCAGCTTTCTGATGGGCATGTGATTTGTACAAAGTTACAAGCCGTTGTAAGGCATGAATTGAAGGCTCCCTATTATTACATGGTAGAAAAAAACGAGCAGCCTTTAATGTTGAGAAATGGAAAGGAAGATGATTATGGTTTATGTGCTAGGGCATCCCGATTATACGACCACAAAAACCCATGCTGAGTCACATAGGTCAGCAATAGGATGTGAATGAAACAGATACACACACAAAAAAAAAAACAGGCGCGCAGTCAGAGAGACAGGGAGGAAGTTCCTCAGTAATAATTTCATAACATAATGTTTTTAGTTTCTTGCATTATTTACATAACTGAAGGCAGAAATCGGTTTCTATTGTTCTTATATGTGGAAGTGAATTTCACAGTTTTACTTTCTTGCTTTTTTGAGCATAAAACCTTTCAGAGTTTAACTTTTTACTTGAAAATCACTCATTTATATTTTCTCATTTTGTCCATTATGGTGTTTATACTTATTCCAGGTATACAGATTTCAGCATTGCAATTTTTTTGTGCATCATATACAAAAATACAGGATATACCTAACTATCATACAAAATATGCATGATCAAAAATATGTAAGCCACTAAAAGGGAAGATTGTAACCCGCCAAAAATAAGTTTCATTTTTATGCTGTACTGAGATTTGTCTGCAACAAGAACTTAAAATGCTATGTTTAGCATTTTAAGCTTTTTACCCTGCTGATGTCTTAGGTAGAAAATGAAGATATTCTATGGCACAACTAAACAATTCTTAAAACAGAACAATCATTAACTAAAATCATTGTGATCATGATCATACTGGTCAGTAATACCTTATTATTTTTATTTTTGAAACTATAAAGTATTTTATTATAGTTAACTTTCATTGTGCAAATATTGACACGAGGTCACACAGCCACCGAAGACTGAGTTAGGTAAGTGGCTCAAAAACAGCGAACATGCAGACAGCTGTTTGTTTTCCATTTTAACCCTGTAATCAACATGTCTTTTACCCATGACTCTCCCATAACCTCAGCTGCATGTTTATTATTGTTGCAACAACAACAAAGACCCTGCATTTTCATAAACCTGTTGTTTTTGTACCATAACCCAATCAAGTCGGTTTTGCATATTAAGAGTACCGGGGTAATGGCTGTGTAACAATCGTGTATGAGTGTTAATAACAAAACAGGTAAGGTGACCAAAAATATCTCAATCACTAGCCCAGCTAATGCACTGAATACACTGTCTTTTATTACTCAAGATTTAGAGGTACTCAAGAGGTAATTCCATTAACTAAGTGCATGATAAAAATTTACACTGGCTTCATTAATAGATCATGAAGTTATTTGGTTTTCTCACCAGCTTCAGTAAAATCTAAATTATTAACCAGATGTCAAAGCCATAAATAACTGTATATAACATATTAGCTTAAATGAACTTTTATTGTGTTAACCACATCCCCCGACAAAAACCCCAAACAAATACATAAAGTTTTTTTTATTTCTTTTTTTTTTTTTTGCTGCCTTTTCTTTTTCTAGTTAATTATTGACAAAAAAAAATCACTACTACTCACTTAAGGTGGACCATTTTCTTGCGTGTTATTCTGACTCAGCAGTGAATTTCATTTTGACAGGCCAAAAGAAAAAGAAATTATTTCCTTTCATGGAGAAAAAATGTGGTGGAGAATGCTAGGCAATCCGGTACACTCCAGCAGCGCTAGACCTGTGCTACAAACACAATCCACATGCTACGTAAAATTTAAATCACCACCACAACCCAGTGAGAGTCAAAAAGCGTGTGGGTAGCTAATCTGGTGCAGGGAAGTGCTGTGTCTGAATTTGCATACTTCCGTTTGAAGATTATACACATGTGCTTTCTTGTCTATTGTGGGAATTTTGATAGGTTAGCGTTAGCGTCCTAAATCAAACACAGCAAGTTTCGCACTTTTTGGAAATGACAATACCAATAATGATAAAGATCTTTCTTTCTGTGAAAAAAAGGAAGAAAAACAAAGTTTGTACCAATAAACTCCTAAAACTTTCCCCACAACCATTTTTCATTAACGCGATAAAGTAACGTATTATACTAAATTATGTAATTACATTTAAATTACAATTATGTCGTCACTTGCGTCACAAAACCTCTTCAGTTGTCTGCACGCTGAAAAATATCAAACAGAGACGTGCTTTTTTGTTTTTGTGCAACTGCGCTGCAATCAGCTGATTTCAGTCTGTGTGCAGGACAAACGTGATGGTGAAATGCAAATGTCCAGGACAGCAACAACTGGATTGTACTGCTGACACAACTTTCACTCTTTGCAAAGCATCGGTATAGACAGGATGCTAACACCAAGCTAGCTAAAATCTCATTGTGATTTTAAAGCTAAGTGAATGCCGACCTCATCATAGCAGCCAGAGTCCAAACTTCTTCAGGTAACAAAAGCTGTGATGAGCGGGTCATATATAAAAATGTATGTGTCCTCGTCAAAATAGGGACTTATGTTGGTGTTTGGGATTATAGCCTAAGGTTTGTATTGCTGGGCTGCGCGGTGGCACAGTCTTTCTGTGTGGAGTTTGCATGTTTTCCCCGTGTTTGTGTGGGTTCTCCCCAGGTCCTCCGGCTTCCTCCCAAAGTCCAAAGACATGCAGGTAGGGGGGACAGGTTAACTGGAAACTCTAAATTGCCCATAGGTGTGAATGTGGGAACAAATGTGAGTGCAAATGGTTGTCTTTGTCTATGTGTTAGCCCTGCGACAGACTGGTGACCTGTCCAGGGTGTACCCTGCCTCTTGCCCTAAGATAGTTGGGATAGGCTCCCCCGCAACCCTGAAAAGGATAAGCGAATGGATGGATGGTTTGTATTGCTAACTAGTTATTACGAATTATAAGACAGTTGTTCCAGGTCATTTTATAGAGTAACAAGAAAGTAATGTAACTTAACCCAGCAAGTAATTAAGTAATGTACTACATTACTTTTAAGAAAAGTAACCAGTAATATGTAGTATATTACTTTTTTAAATTAAAGACCCCGTGCGTGAAAGCATAAATGTGTACCTGTTAGCTAGCTAAATAGCACTGACATTGCCATCACTGCTGAGGGAATAGCCTCCACCTGTGGGCTGAAAACTTTTCGCTAACTGGCTGGCTACTTACTCAAGTTGGCAACCACTGAGGGTGAGAAAATATAGAGCATTACGCACTAACATTATTTACCTTCATGACTACACCAACCATGTACTGTGTACCTACACTGGCTGTGAACTTATGTACCTAAAATAGAAACTATACCAGCACAGTGACAATCTTGCTTATACAAATCCATCTAGTAACACACCCGTTCACCATTTACTATTATGTACATCCTATAGAATATTATAGGTCATTTGAACTCCAAACACGTCTCCCATCCCCGCTTTAAGAACACAGCACTGGCACATTAACAGGTAAATGCGGCTTCTTCTCCGAAACCATTCCGAGTATGACTAACTACTTTACTTCGCACACTTTTCTGTCAACCCAACTAACAGGTCTCGCCTCTTCTAATCCACACTCCCTGCTCTACACAATGAGACATCAGAATAATTTGTCTGACGAGCAGGGAGGCACATGGCGCGCCCCACGCTCAGGTGCCCCTACTGCACTGTGATGAGACTCTTGAAATATGCAGCGTGCGGCTACACCTGTGACTCACCTGCGCATTTCTGCACCTCTGAGATATCCCTCACCCATTAACCCATTCCCCCACCCCCACCCCAAGAACCCATCCTGCACACACACACATTCATCTACAGGCCACTGACACCAACGAGGGCATGGGCTGAGGTGCAAGACGCCGCCTGCGTGTTTTAATTTTCACCTCCCCCTCCATGACCCTCTGCAACTGGTGACACAAGTGGCCTCCTGCTGCACGCCTCTCCTGTTTTCTCCTCTGCCGTCTGCCCCCTTTTCCCCGTCTCCTCGATTTGCTCTTATTTCCGCCATGCTTCACTTTTCTCAGTTCTATGTTGTTCTTACGCTACACACACACACAAACACACATTTTGTAAGCATATGCATGAAACAAACAACAAGTGAGCAGCAAATGCTTGAAATAATAATTATTAAAAAAAACCACAAAGCCGTGATCTTCACCTCACGTTTTTCCACTCCCTGTCCTCTCCTCCCATCTCATCCACTGGCAAGGTTGCGCTTGCAAATATGCAGATACTTATTATTATTTTCTGTATACAGTGTTTCGATGCTGATCTGATGCATGTGCACCTTCTTATACCTCTTGGATGTAGTTTTCTGTTTATGTTTACATGCAATCATCTACATATGCTTTTTAATGCATCCCCCTGCACTCGTTTATGTGCGCCTTTTATTGCAGGGTGTCTTTGCACGTTTCACAATAGTCATGAGGCTCTTCTGCACTATATATATATGTGTGTGTGTGTGTGTGTGTCTCATCAGGTGATGAGGTGTTTACTAGGTTCTGTCTTTAGCCTGGAGGGAGCCTAAGCACACTCTTGTCCCAGCCACCACATACTAGAATAATTGGCCTTTTCACACTGTATAAGCTTCATTACCAGCACCCTTATTTGCATTGCAGAACGTAATGTGCCACTGAGTATAAGGAGTGAATGCATAAACAGTTTTGGTTCAATTGATTTTAGTAGAGTTTGAGGAGCGGGGCTCACAATGAATGATGTAGAAGGCCCACCAACTGCAGCAAAATTTCCCTCCTGCATTTGTCATTAGGCCCACTCAGCTTCTAATGGTTCAGTATCAAATCATTATATATGTCTCAGTAGGTGTTTGCCACGTTTCTGCCATGAGTAAGACAGTCAGCGCGTTGACGCAGTTATCAGTGAGTTACTGCAAAGTGGGTATCAGTGAGTTTCAAAAGTGCCATCCAAAGCCTGGCATAGCTGTAGCAAAAATTATGTTAAGATAAGATGAGATAAGACTTTATTGATCCCACGCTGGGGAAATTTACTTGTTACAACAGCTCAAAGCAAGAAAAGTAAAGTTAAAAGATAATGAAGAAAAAAGTCGTGGCAACAGAGATTATTACAAACAGATTATGTTAAAAAATACAAAAATCTTATTAAAAGTACAGCAGATAAATCAATCAGACTCAGTCTGTTATGATGAGAACAGAATGGGACACATCTGTTGCTAACCTGACATGATCTTTTAAACATGTCGAAAAGGTATGAATGGAGAGTTTAATACAATCACTTGTGAAGTTGCTGTAGGTGGTGTTTTCTCCTTTGTGTTGTTTGATCTCCCTGTCCTTTCTCGCTGCTAGGCTCTTTCTTTGTTTGCTCTTAAAATAAACTGTTGATTTTTTTATCTGCTCTTTCCGTGTACATGGCACTGAAAATGTGATGCCACATTTAGTAAGACATCTTGTGAATGTGTGTGGGTTATTATCCTAAAGCTGAACTTCATTCTCGCGGCATTAAAACAAGTTGAACCAAAGCTATTGTTCTCTTCCATCAACCAATTCTTTTTTGACCGTGACAGTAACCACGTTATGTCTACTTACAGCAGCTGCTGTACTTTTAGCAACAATTTAAAGGTACTCCACTCTAGTACATTTTAATATGAACTTTTGACTCCACTACATTAACTTAAAATACAGTACACTGTTAAAAACTGAGCCACTGGTGCTCAATCCTTTTGTCTTTCACCTACTTAGAAAAATGTGTACGTGTATGCTATGTATTGCAGCCTGTCTCACTTCCCTCTAACCTTTCTCGCTGGTTTCATTTGAATTCTAATTGCAAATGAACTAAACTAGGATCTTTATTAGCATATCTGTATGCCAGTATTTTTAAGATCCTTTACTACTTTAAACGCACAGACTCCAGTCACCTTCTCTTCAATAAGCAACACAAGCAATTAGACCTCCTAGTATTATTTTGGACTGAGGTACATAACTCTGCACTTGTGCAAGTAAAGAATCAACATGAGTCTTTAGCCCTGACAGTGTCCATGCGTATTCTTCAAACAGTTGGCAAATGGTTGCTGGTTGTTGCTGGGCGAAATCTGTCACAAAGGGGTGAGCTGGATCAAAAACCTCTTGCAGTCGCCTGAAGTTTGTCTTTAAACTCAGGCTAACTAATCACTAAGTGGTTAGTAAGATGCAAAGCTGAAATGCAGGACATTTACCTTCTAAGTGAAAATTGTGCCTTACCGCTGAAACCGACATGTTTCAAAATGTGCAGCTTTTACTGTAAAGCCAAATTGTCTCTGTTTCCATTTTGTGTCAAACGCTTTACAGTTTCACTGCTTAGCAAGCTAAGTTGGCAAGCATTTGCAGGCAAATCGGCAAATACAAACTACAAGTGACTTTGGCGATCTACTAGTGCTGTATACCTGTCTTTGACCAATTTCCTGTAGCAACATAAAGCAATCTTCTGCTACCTCTCGTCAAATGGTCAGGGAACACATTTTAGTGACCGGGTTTACGAGACAGTCGCCATCTAGTCTCACTTATAAGACTCATATATATCAGTCAAGAAAATTTAAGAGGAAAATCTTCATGTTTATACAAAAACAGGCTGTACCTCTTGCTCATACCGATCTACACTTTGCTGCACAAAAATGGAAAACCCTCCAAAAAATAAGAACCTACATTTTCCTATACTATACAATCGTACATGTGTTTCTTCATTACTGAACATATAGAATTTATGTGTTTTTGTACACTCTTAAGAAAAAGTTCATTGTTTAAATGACCTGTTTAAGCAACCTGTTTAAATGATTTATGAATAATAATGAATATAAGTGACACTTGTCTTTTTACTGAAGTAGGTTAATTAATGTGAAATATTTACTTATTTATTTTATTACATTTTTAAATTGGAAGGCTCTGAGTGATTGTTTTTGTGAATCTGTGAGTTAACCTATACCTGTGCTCTCCTAAATCCTTCAAGGGGATTTAGTAATAAAACTCTGGCTGCTCCTCCTCCTTGTGAGACTCATTTCTTTGCAGAATTGTCACTTTATTAAATGCTAAATACACACATTTAGCCCCACATGTCTACAGATGTCAAAGAGTCTAATACTACATAAACATTTAAAGCACTTTTCCAATTACAGTTTTCACCTTGTTTAGTAAGGGCCTGACAAATCCTGTAGAGTTCTTTTCCTCGATGTCACTTCATGTCATCCTCCTCTCCACCACTTATGTCAAAATGCATTCAGTCGAACTGAGAGGTGACCTTGTTCAACTGTGTCATTTGTTCACAATTATTGACTTGAAAAATTTCACAGAAGGTTAAAAGTAACTAGTTATTCTTATTCAAACACTTGTACTTAGGTACAATGCTGAGGGTTTATGACTTTACGTGTGCGCAATAGTCCAGGCAAGGAAATACCAAAAAGTTGATTCTGTTCCTCAGCAACCGAGTATTTTGAGTCGGAGAAACGTTTCATTACTCATTCTAGCTACTTCTTCAGTCCGTGCATTTATTTTCATCTTTGCTACTTTATGTTACATTTTACTTGTTCCATTTATCTGACAGCTGCTGCTTCCATTTCAGATTAAAAGTAAAAGAAGATTATTAAATGTAACATCCACTCAGGAAAAAAAAGCTAGCTGTGTTTGGGCTGTGACTCCCAGAGGCTTCTCACATGGTTTCACTTACATAAATATAATCCAGTGGTTTTCAAAGGTTAGTTTAATATCAAATAAAGAAAAAAATCAGAGTCATAACCTGCAAAAAAATCAGCGCCATCAAACCTTTATCTTCCTGTTTGGTTTTTTACCTTTTGCACGGCACTCTACACCCAGCCCTCTTATAAAATAATGACAGTGGTGGGAGCTAATGTGACTACTAATAGGGAGTGGATGTGAAGGCAAATAGCCAGTGCTATTTTAGTGCATGCAGGGATAACTGGCTTGACTGTGAAACAGTAATGGACAGCAACTCCTTGGGGTCTGTGGGTGAGGTCAGCGCTACCAGGGCATGTCTCTGCTTCTCAGGCGGACAGGAAAGACTTTGGAAGGGGAGGGCTGAACTGCAGGGTAGAGGGATGAGAACATGGAAACAGTAAAGCGAAACTGGATAAATTGTGTGCTGCTGCATGTGCACTGCACCTGCAGGAAGACTCTCACACTCACACACACTTATCAGCAGCCTACAATGTAGTCTGATCCTGCAGGACACAAAGGGGAAATGCTGTCACCATGGCAATAACACTGATCACACTGTAGCTTCATGTGCACCATGGCAACCAGTGAAATGTCATCAGACATGTGAGACCATCTTAATCGATATCTCCAAGTTATGGTTAAATAAGAATCCTTGTAAACAGCAGGAATAGTGAATGCATCGTTTTCCATAAAACTGTTTTCTGGACATGTGTGGATACAACTTCTGCACTGTCTGAATGTCCCTGTTATCGCTTAGGTACTGGCAGCTAGATTGAGATTGTTTTCACACCTGTGCTGTTTATTTTATTTAAATCAAACTCTCGTTCATTTCCCCCTTTGGCGCAGTTGGTTTCTGCAGATGTTAGCATGGTAATCGCACCCAGGTGCAGAACAAAAGGTTCCAGATTAACTCCAGAGCGGTTCATTTGTTCCGAGAACGCGATCCAACCTCGATCTGACCCAACTATTAGGTGAACAGTGCAGGTTTGAGCTAATTGCCTCCCTGTAGCCAGCCAAGCTTTGCAATGTCAAATATGATTCAAGAGATTACCGTAGATGTGCAGTGTACATAAACTGCGGCAATAAGCTGTTGCTGGGGATTCTCCATGATGTTGTCCACTACTCCAGAACACAGCAGCTTTTTTACGTGTTTATTTTGTTGCTCTGTGCCTGACAAATTTGACCAAATCACTGGAATAGAGCTAAAAGTTCACTAACTCATTAATTCAATATAGGTTTGAATACTGAATAGTTATTGCAGTAAACTAATGATCGCTATGGGGTTGCTTTAGCGCAGGAGGTAGAGCAGGTCATTAACTAATCAGAAGGTCAGTAAGTGTTAACAAAGAATGGTAGATTACTATAAAATCCCCTGTGTTTTTAAAGTTGTATTTTATCTGCCTAAATTAAAATATGATCAGACAGCCCATTGAAAAAACATGCTAGGTTAATGAGTTTCACTTTCTGGTTAAATCAACATTAATGATGTAAAAATGCATTATGCACAGTGATGGTATAAAGAGCATCAAACAAATCAAACACAAATCAAATTAATTACAGATGTTAACAGTCAAGGTTAGAAGCTGGTTTAAGGTAAATAAGGTGCAGTCATTTTTTTATTAATTTTACTCTAATTTCACAATTATTTATACTTTTAGAAATTCTTTTAATTCATGTTATTATTCGTACGCTATATTATTCTAGTATGCGTATTTATAGTATTTTTGTATTTATAGTGTAATGTGATTTTAAGTAATTGAATGCTGTAAGTCTGCACATCATGGAACTGATGAAAGGAAGAAAGAAACTCTCACATTTGGATACCTTTGATATTTAATTTCAGTTTACCTGAAAAACTACTACCCCACTAAAGGATCAAACAATAAGGGAAATGCACATATCTTCACAGACACAATGCACAATAGAGATTTTCTAATCTAAAGGGGTCATCATTTGCATATGCATCTTTGCCATCAGTTTGTGACTCAGACGCAAAGTCTAAAGGCCCATTTCATAATGGTCTGATATGGTCTACTCACAGGCCTGACCCAGAAAACTTGGGCCCTTTCCATTCATGTAGAAAAATGCCACACACTGCAAAAAAAATCAGATTATTAGACTGATCTTCGTGGAAGAGGAAGAAGCACTATCTTAGTTTTTTATTTAAAAAAATAGACAAAGAAAAACCTGCAGCGGTTACTTTCTGATGAATGCTTTGGCATTTTATGCAGGATAAATCACTCCATAACTAGCAGAGCTTGTGTTTGTATACGCCCATTTAACTTTATCGTTTGTGCAATGATCTTGTCACATTTACAGTTAGACTTTTAAAGTTTAGGAGAGGCAGTGAAACATGTTGTGGTTTCATTACCCAAACTGACGACTCTGCGAGTCTGGTAAAGAGGTAAGGAGGTCTCTCGTGCATCAGACAATTTCCTTCACGTTCTAAAACTGGCAAACCAATGTGCATGCTTGCACTTCCACCTGTGCAGAGGGGAAAAGGTGACTTTTAGTAAGTCATTCACTCATAACCTTTGGAGTCATCTGAAGATCTTGTATTGCCTTTTCTCTATTATGAGTGTTTTTTTGTGAGCTGAGGACAAATGGGATTCACTTACCAAAATGACCCAAATCCAGAGTTTAGATCCAATTGATGCAATCCCAAAATGTGAGTGTGTGGGTATAGCAGGATGTTTGTGTGTGTGTTTATGTGTGTACGCGTGTGAGTGTGTTTGTGATATTTAATAAGGTAGTGAAAGTCCCAAGGAAGGATTTTGGTGGTCCCAGCGTGGCCTTTTGTGCCGTCGGCCAGAGACTGATGCCCAAGGAGGTAAGCTGATTAGTGCTTGTTGGCGCCACACAATACAGCACCAATGGTCACAGCAGGCAAAGAGGAAATGTGTGTTACAGTGAAACGTATGGACAAAACTGCACAGCCAACTTTTTAAACCGCTTGAATTAAGTGTATTTACATTACAACATGCTCATAGTCTTTACAGGTTGTTTGATTTCAAGGTCACTTATAGGCAGCTCCCTTTCACTTATGGCATGTACTGGCTGTGAAGATATAAGAAGAGGAAGACAAGGATATGAGAACACAAGGTACCTGCATGTATGTTATGTATACTGCAGCTATAAATAATAGACTAGTAACAACAATGACCAATGAATGTTGTTTATTTCAGTGATTTAACGGTTAATAAAATCACTCCCCCTTTATCATTTAGAGGTGCTGCTCCCTGCTGAAAACGAGCAAAACGTGGGGTACACCCGGGATAGATTGCCAAGCAGGGACTCGGCCGACAACCATTTACACCTACGGGCATTTTAGAGTTGCCAATTAACCACACAGTAACTATTATATACATAAAACTGTCAGAATATCATCTGCAAAATTTATTTCAAAAAGGTTGGCTTATCATTTTATTATATTATTATTAAAAAAATACATTTTAATTGAGAACATATAAAAACATATTATATTAAACGGATTGCATTTATAAAGACTATAATAATAATGTTTATTATTATTATATGGTAACAGTTTTCTTAATTTTATCCCCAGGATTAACCCCTACAACCTAATGTATCATATTTGATAGACACACATCATTGCGATTTTTTTCTCTCCAAAACACTAAATAAACTGTGCAATAACTGATACTATGGTTTAAATGTAATGGCCTGAACTATAAAGTAATTTAAAAATCCAAATGTTTGCATAAAGTAAATAAAAGTGAATCTTGCACATAACTGCACTGCTGAAGTATCGTGTGGTTTATGTAACTTATCAATTGTGAAAGCCTACTTTCTTCAGGCTTCCTCTGCCTGTAATCCAGTTCAGTGGTTTATATGATAACGTGTCACCAAAATTCATAGTTAGCAAGAGAAAAGACAGCTGCTTTGGTTGATCTGGTAGATATATGACAAAGTCTTTAACATGGCGCAGTCATGCATCCCAGTCTCAACTTTCCCAATCACTTATTATCTCATCACCAGCTCGTTTTTTAACCCTGGCATGACTCTCCAAGACAAAGTACAGCAGTCAGCTGCACGCAGCAGCCACAGCCCTTTCCCATGATGCCCCTTCCTTCCTTCCTTTGTCCTCAGCCTCTTCCTGTTCTCTGCTTTCTTCACTTTCTCATACACGCACACACATAAAAAGATCGAGTGCTTTTCTCACGTCGTGATTCAACCAGTATATCTCTCTACTACTCATTTTTTCGGGTGCAGTCATTTTCACCGATCTAACGCGGTTAAAGTTATTCGCGTGGTTTTAAAAACCGTTACTAAACCAAGAATAAATCATTTTACTTAAACATTTTCATGCTTTTTATATAGCAATAACATTTGTAATAATAATTCTGAAAGAAACGGTTTTTGTTCACTCTAAAAAAAAAGTGATACTCCCTTCCTTTTGTCTTGCAGATTCAGCACTGAAAATCAAAAAAATCAAAAAAAACCAAAAAAAACCAATGAACACTTCACACGCATTCGTCCCCTTAAATGTGCACAAGCACCGTTTGCCTTGCTGAGATAACAACATTATCTGAATTGTCCGAAGCCACAGTCATGAAAAAAAGACGAACCTCGCTTTTCACGTTGTTTTTCAAGATTTTCATACCTGATACAAGCCAGCCCTGACCTCAGTTACTGTGGGGGGGAAGTATTGATTTTACTTTGACACTTCTTCTACCAAGCGTAGCTCTCACGATCTTGTTCAGTGTGTGTTTATCTCAAATACATAAGAAGGAGACCATTTTTCTTTATTTTAGTGCCCCATTGAGTAAATGTGTAGGAGTACTTCACAAGAACAAACCCAGTTTCATAAAGGCTTGGATGTGTTGTAAAACCTAATTTAAATCTGAATGCAAGAATATGCCATTTTTATAAAGAAGGAAAAACTTGTATAAGGCCAAAATAATAAAAATAATAATTTCTTTTTTAAAAATGCAATTGGTGGAAAGCATTACAACTAATTAGGCTTACTGCTAATATGATCGGGTATAACAGGAGCGTCCCTTAAAGGCTAATTCTTTAATTTTTAACTAACTATTAAGGTGACACCCTACTCTAAGAAGGACTGTGGGGCAAATACGATTTTTTTTTTGTTTTTAAAGCAGAGAGTATGCAGATTTCATCATCTGTGGTAGATAATATCACTAAAACGTTCAGAGAATCCAGGAAACACTTATACGATATATGCACTGCTGTGATATTCATCATGTCATGTTCCCAAAATAAGATGGACAGTGTGGAAGGGGGGAAAAACATAGAGGAATAATCAGTGCCTTAGGCTCTTTATTGTGTTCCCTGAGCTGTTCCTGAGCAGTTTTTGTAGTGTGTAAGGGGGTATTATTCTACTGGGGAAGGCTGCTGCCATCGGGGATTACCGTCGCCACTGAGGCGGTGCTTGGTTTATGTTTAGGTGGGTGGTACAAAAAGTAACATCCACATGACTGCCAGGAACTAAGGTTCCCCAACAGAATATCATGTCACTGCTGAGTAAACACAGGTGTAATTAATAGCATTTGGGTGGGCCAAGGCAGTGGTCCTGTGCTCGCTCTGAGGATGTAGTCTTTTATCATTTTAATTTTATTTGGAAGTAAATGGGATAATGTTAGGCTTGTTTATTTCGAGCTTAAGTTTTAAGGATGGTGAAACACATCTGCTCAATCTCACCAAGAATCTTGTTAAGACCAAGCACCCAACCACATCTGGCTCCATTATCACGCAACACTGAGAAATCTGCTCAGCCCTACCTATTCACTGGTCAAACTCGGCATAACAGCGCAATATACTGTACATAATTTAAGCTTATGGGAACCTTATTCTTTTTTTTCTTACCATGCTTTTCTGCTCTTGTTACAGTCAAAGAAAAGGCTCGAAGAGACTAAACTCCAGTGCGCTGGTTGACAGATCATCTCTGTAAACACTGAACCGCCCTGCTGAGTGTGACATGTGTGATTAGCAAGAGTGAAATACCAGCACCATCTGTCGAACTGCCAAGCTACCTGACTGTCAGGGCATGACGTCTGTGATCACCGGCTGATATCTTCAGGAATCTCAGATGGCTACTTTGATTGATTTCAATTGCATGCCTGTTCGAGCCCTAAAATGGACTTATGACCTGCCTAGGTTCTTTTACATTGTCCACCGCAAAAAAAAAAAGGAAAAAAAAGTTCATTTTGACCTTGAACAGTGAAAGAAAGAGAGATAGATTCTCCTCTGGCTACGTCTGTTCGAGGGTTTCATAACCTTGATAAATAGTTGCAGTCTTACAGTTAAGCACAAGCTGTACTTACTATACTATCTTTCCTCTACACACATTGAGCTAAATGTAAAGATGACAATAGCTGATATATGTTCAGTGTGCACAACTTAGTGTTTGTGTGAAGATGTCCAATCTCACAAAGGTTACTTGTTTGCTCTGATGCGGAGCCGTGGATGAAGCTAAGAGATACTCTTAGCATGCATGCTGGCAAGACAAACACACACATGTGAAGTGCATGTTCAAAGTGAAATCACATCTGAAGCCCAGTGGATACAAAACAAAACACAATTCAAATGCAAAAAGGTGGTTTTAAAACCCTGTCAATCATGTTAGACATAAGGTTAAATCTATTAACTCTAACCAGCCATAAGCTCATGTCATGTCCTTCCTAAAACTACCACGTAAGACTGATAACAAGCCCAGAAGGTGAATAAACTGAGTGTTCAAGAAACACAACAACCATCTGCGATGCAGTTTCCTTTCCACCTCCCCCAGTTCACAGACGTCTTGCAACACAACTGTAAAACAGTTGCTTTTCCTTCTGCACATACAAAAATGAGGGCGATCGATTGAGCTGGAGCTGAGTGCAGGGAGATGCTGATGGTGTGTGGTGGGCCCTGAGCGAGTTGTTGATAGGTCGTCAGGTCACCCACCCACCCACTCCTCATTTCCCATACCACACTGCTGACATGGCAAAGCTCAAAATGGTAGGCGGTGCTTTTTAAGGTGAGTTTTGGGGTTAAGACCTATGTATGTATGTATGTATGTATGTATATATGTATCTATCTATCTATCTATCTATCTATCTATCTATCTATCTATCTATCTATCTATCTATCTATCTATCTATCTATCTATCTATCTATCTATCTATCTATCTATCTATCTATCTATCTATCCGTCTGTGTTTGTGTGTGCGAAAAACACATTTCTGTGTTTTTATGTTTGTCAGCTTTTCTGGTTATGTGTTTGCTTGTGGGCACAGTTTTGCCCACCTTGTATTTTGCATAGCACCACTTGCAACTCAAGTCATTTACTATAAGAACTGTGGTGTGTGACTTAAAAGTGTGTCACTTAAATATATGCGCAGACCTATTTTTTTTTCCACAACAGACATTTTCAAATGTCAGGAGGGGCACTTGTAGAATTAATCAAATGAATGATTGCTCACTACCATTATGTGTACTGTTAAAAAGCCAGAGAACCATCATCCACAGTCGCAAAGAAGCAGATATATAACCGGATACCTTTCTTCTGTTTACCGTTTACCAGTAATTAATAATCTGCTTTCCTTCCAGATATCACCATTTGCAACAATCCCATATTAATTTTTTATTCATTTGTGATTCCCTCTTTTCAGATGTACTTTTAGGACTTTTTGCATACACACAATGTCTAAGATCTAACCATACATGTCCTTTCTCTTTCCAGAGGTGCACTTTAGCCTTTTGCGGTATGACTTTTGTGCTGACTTAGCAGGTATTACTCTTCTGTGCAGACCCTGTTTGTGCATCAGGGCTGCACAGTGGAAATGTGCACCACCACCCTGCGGTGGCTGAACCATCCCGCTGATTCTGCGCAGAGGAGGAGGTGGTGGTGGTTGGGAGGGGGGTTGCCTTTCTGTCTAGCAGGCACAAGCTTCAATCTGAAAGTTTTCTTGTCTGATCTTTGCTTGATTTCTGCAGGTCCCCTTAAACGCTTTAGACAATGGAAACTGTATGCTCAAAGTGTTTTGATGTCTTTTTACTGTTATTCCCTGCTTTGTAGGGTTAAGTTCATTTTTAGATCATCAGGTGTTCAGTTTGTTGCTTAGTGGCGCGATGCATGTGGCAGCTAATCACAGGGTTGTAAGACTCAGTGGGTAAGCCAGTTCAACAATCCTTAAAAAGTAGATACAGGTGATAAAGTTCAGAAAAAGTAGTACCGTTTTATGTGTTTATGAAACAAAATGTGACAGTTCATTAACATTTGAACAAAGACTAATTTTCTTTTTTCAAATCCATTTTATTTTTTTATTGTGTTTTCCTCTCTTCTCTGCAAATATCAGCAGAAGCTAATTTGCCTAGGGGTGACTGAACTGTTGTTTAAAGGTGTACGCAACAAGGTTTCAAATTGCACCAAACATTGCATTAGATATTGATATTGAACCCATAAGCACCTTTTTAAATTGGGCAAAATGTTTCATTTGACTCATGCAAACCTGAAATTCTGCCTCTATGTGTTCGAATTATTATTTTTGTGTGCGTGTGTGCAGTTTTAAGGGGAATGAAGCCTATTTTTAGATGATGAAAATTGCTTTAAGGGCACACAACAAAATTGGCATCCACCTCTAGCAGCGCAATTGTTCTTGCCATATCCAAAAAAGAGCCAATTTTGTCAATTCTGTTTGGCAGCTTCAGGAGGACAGCCGCTACATCACGGACATTTATTATGAAGCTGACGGGAAGTGCTGAAGGTTTGTCAGCAGAGTGAGTATGGAGAGTCTCCGAAAAATGTGACTGTAAGAGCGTTTTTTTGGTTTTTTGTCAATGAAAGACTGAGCATGACAACCAATCCTTGATAAACAGAGCACAGACACCGACTTGGTTTTGAGTATGTGCTGTTGTTGCGTGAGTCAACTCCTCTGTTCTTGTGGATGACTTTTCATCAGTGAGTCATCTTTTTGTACTAATGGCTGATAGATTATTTATACAGTAATTATATGAGCGCAAAAAATAGGATGCTAAATATGAATTTTGATAATTCTATCTCAACGTACTGTAACATGCAAATAGTTTGAGAATGTAATTGCAACCTTACATTTCTGGATGTATAGTCACCTCTTTCTATACACTGCCAAACCTTTACTATACTCAGCTGTGTTTCGTGACCCTTCTCAACCTTCAGCTCATGTCAGTAAAGGCTGGCATCTTTAAGGAGGCCCAAGAAGACCGTCAAATGGAGCTCCGTCCACATGTGAACTCATTTTTCTGATGCCGAGACCTTATATGGGATCTGTAGGCTGTGTCAAGGTCCAAAAGTTTAAAATAGTAAGCAAAAAACTTAACAGTGTGAAGAGATTGCATAAAAATGAACACGCTGAAAGAGGTGGGTAGAGGGTAACAAGTGCAGAGAAAGGATGTTGGAGGGAGGGAAGATTAGGCATTAAAAGGAAGAGCTGGATGGATGGGTGGATGGATGGATGGATGATGGATGAGGGAGGGAGCTAGAAAGCGATAGAAGCACAGAGAGAAAAAGAGAGAGGGATGAGGATGAAGTGTGAGTTTGGCTCAGTGAGAGCAGCTGTATAGAGGACACTGTGGGTGGAAGTGGTAGAGTCGTGGGTGAGCTCAGAGTTTAACTGCCAACCTTCCCTGGTCTCACAAACTGTCCGTCACACACACACACACATTGCGCACACACAGTCATTCACGTACATACATACTGGCTTGCACATGCATACACACCAGCATGCAGAGTTTCAGCTTGACAACCTGGAAAACTTTCTATGTCGTTTAGCATATGCCAGACACGAGAGGAATCTGTCCCTGTAATGAGTCGTGTGCTTTCAGTGCCACCCCACTCACACTGGATGTTACATTGTTGGAGACAAGTTGGTTATAGCAACAGTTGAGGCAATATTGGTGCATATGAATGAGGGAAATGCAACTGTGTGCAGGACGGTTTGGATGCAGCTTGTAGATGGAAGCATAAATGATCTGGGTGGGAGGGATTTGGGGCGGGGTGGGGGCTTGGGGTGTCGCTCGGTTTGTGCCAATTTGTTCCCATGCGTGTAGTCAATTGTAGGTTGCCTCTTCTTGCCGAGACTTCTGCTATGATAAATAATGAGAGCACCAGATCCTGAAATAGAGTACCCCCCCTCCCTTGTCCCTGTGGTCCGCTCTTGTGAAGCTCCCGTCCAGCCGTGACTTTTCCAAGTGATCCCCTCCCTGCTGCCTCCTCCGTTATGGTTAGCATGCCGGCTAAATCTGTAGCCGTGCGTCTGTAATTAGGCTTTGCCTTTGCTGGATTGAGTGCTACACACTGGCAGCTGGCAGGCCAGGCCAGCGCAAACACACACAGACACACGCACAGTGATACGCATGAACGATTGCACACAGACACACACTTTATCTCTCATGTAGAATAAGAGGATAGAGGGTCTGATGGTTGCAGCGCAGGGTGGAGTGCTGGGGTTAAAGAGCAAAAGGAGCCAAAACACCGATCGTCACCCAGCTCACCTTAGCCTTCATCATCCTCTGTTCCCCCTTCATCATCGTGATGTCCTCAATGCTTCGACTGTCTCCTCTTTAGCTCTACTCTTTTGTCAGCTTGGCTTTTGCTTTTCATTTCTCCCCACCCCTCACCTCATTCCTTCCTCTTCCGCTCAACCCCTTCCTTCCTCGTCGTACCCCCACCCTACCACGAAACCATGCGCCTGTCCTCACTCTTTCGCTCCCCAAATTCTTTCGATTATTCCCACTTCTCCTCTCTTACCTCTTCCCCTGCTCAACCCATCCCATCCCAGTGCTGTTGAGTGTAGAGTGGGTAGGTTGACCTGGCAACACTTAAAACCACAGTAGTTATGAGAGCTTTTTATTTCCAGCTATATATATTATCAAAAAAAAAGAGAAAAGAAAGGAAGAAAAAAAAGAAAACGTGTGATGTTACCTCAGCCCTGTTGCCGCCCAATGAGGGGGCTCCAGCGCAAGGCAGCACGCGCATACAAAATCACATGCTCATACACAGATACAGGTATGACTGTAACTTATAATTCCAAGTGAGGTTTAACTGAGGTCATCTGTTTTTGTTTGTTTGTTGTTTTAGAACCACAGGTATTAGTAACCTTAAAGACTGAGATTTTATATTTGACATCGTAAGCTTATAAAACAAGCTCCATTGTTATAGTTTTAACAGGGCCTTGCATGATTAGTTAACTATGATAACTATAAGTATTATATTTATGGATACTTCTATGTGTATGGCAGTTAAGATAGCTATTTTTGTGCTTAAATATTTTTGCTTGACACGAGCGGTGCATCAGTCCCCTCATCTACATTTTGGCCCAGATGTCCCAGAACATCTAATAGCATCCAAATAGAGCATTCCTACCCAATAGAAGTTCAGTGTCTTCCTCAATTAAATGACCATGAAGATGTTTAAATAAAACATTTCCTGTCCTTTCAGCACTGTGTGTTTTTCCCCTCTCACTAGCGCGGCTTGACACCCGTAACTTGTGCTTTTGTGGCCTATAACTGCATGCTTGTTTCTGACAAGAGCCTCTGATTCCGTATTGAGATGAAAGGCATGAAAGGCCAGTCATTTGTGTCAGCGTGTGGTTTCGTCAACTCTGCCAGGACACTCTCAAGTTTTGCCGGACCCTGTAGTCACATGCCCAACCAGCGGCGTAGCTATTTTAGCTGTTCCGAACTGCAAAACCCACAATCCTCCACTGACCAGCACCCTCTCCTCTCTGCTAGGTATAATGACTATGTGGATATTGATAGACCAGGGGGATTATTATCGTTCACTGAATATGCTTTTATTTTGTCCCACATGTGACTGGCTCAATCTGGAAAGCAGAAAACAAGCAATCATGTATCCTTCTTTCACTCTGCCTTTGTTTTTTTTCTTTCTTTACTTCTTTCCTCTGTGACCTGAGGTTGCCCCATAATACGTACATTCGTGCATATTTTACCTTAAGAATATGTGATTATAACCAAGAATCATAAACACAGAAAATGTCCAAAGCAAACTGAACTAATCCATAAAATATAAACATAGTGTTTTTTTCTGAAATTCACTAAATTCTAAAGTCAGGAGACAACATTTGGTGTGCTCATACTTTGTAAAATATTTAATCTGAGTTGATAAAATCATCTGCTCAAATTGGCTGCTCTGTGGATCTGAGGTCAACACCATGCACTTTTGTTTGGAGAGCAATATTCACATATTTTTTTTTTGTATAAATAAAACCATTTTAATACAAGCACTCTTGGCTGTAGTTGGGGGTTAATTGGACTGCTATGAGTTGGAATCTGACCTCCTGTGAACCAGCACTGTATGCTACATGAAAATATTGTAAAATGTAATTTAATTCCATTATACTTTAACATTCATTTCATTCATTCATTTCATTTATTTGTTCATTTTCAGGCACAACAAATACCTATATTGAACATAAAATGCACAAAACAAAAAACAAAAATTGCCTGAAAAAGGAGTGGGTCGAAGAAAACGTATTAAATCCCACCCCTATACTCACTCATCAACAAAAAAAAACAAACTTCCCGCAGCTACGCCCATCATTGCATACAGACCCATCAACAGCCCCGGGCAGATACAAGCATCTAAGCGGCAGCTCGCAAACAACAATTAGAGCCTTCATAACTGAATACAGAATATATAAATTATAAATTGCATTACCACAGGTAACAGGCAGTAATAACTACAAGTAACAAACACACATACATATACATACATATATATCTACACACACATGTACATATATGTACATACATACGCACACTTTTTTTTTTTTTTTTTTGGGAATCCATACCAGCAATGGTAAGAGGACAGACATTACAGAGCACACTAAAACCCATCATTGAGTATACTGTGACCAGACCAACTGTTTGTAGAGAAATTTAAATCTATGAATATTTTTGCATTGTTTCAATTGTAAACTCAGACTGTTCCAGATTTTCACACCACATACAGACACACAAAAACCTTTACGGGTTGTTCGAGTTCTGGATAATTTGAATTCTCCAAAGCCTCTCACATTATAAACCTTTTCTCAAATTTCAAATCTAGTTTGTAAATTTGCAGGTAAAAGTTTAGTAAAAGCTTTATACAAAATTATGGATTTATTGTAATTAACCAGATCCTGGAATTTAAGTAACTTTGCCTGAAGAAAGAATTTGTGAGTATGATCTAGATAACCAGCCTTGTGAATAATACGCAGTGCTCGTTTCTGTACTGTGACTAATGGATTAGTTGTATTTTTATATGTGTTTCCCCACACTTCCACACAATATGTAAGATATGGAAGAACCAGGGTACAGTACAGAGTACGAAGTGCATCTTTATCAAGGAATTGTTTCACTTTGTTCAAAACTGCGAGGCTTCTGGAAATTTTGGTTTATATGTGTCTGACGTGGGGTTTCCATGAAATTTTGTTATCAATTACGACTCCCAAAAATTTGTTTTCACTCACATTATCAATTGGTACACCTTCAATGATAATTGGTAATTCTATATTATATTTTAAATTACCAAAAAACATTGCTTTAGTTTTATTTATATTTAATGATAATTTATTTATGTCCATCCATTTTTTTATTAATTTTAGCTCCCTGTTTACGGTCATTACAAGATCAGTATAATCATCGCTACTGAAAAATATGTTGGTGTCATCTGCGAACAGTATGAGTTTAAGTACTTGAGAAACATCAAAAATATCATTTATGTATACATTGAAAAGTTTTGGTCCCAACACTGACCCTTGGGGAACACCACATGTAATACCAAGTTTCTCTGAATGGTAATGCCCTATGCTAACATATTGTTCCCGACCCGTTAGGTAACTTTTTAACCAGTTACCAGCTTTCCCTCGAATACCATATCTTTCCAATTTATCCAATAATATTGAGTGATTGATTGTGTCGAAGGCCTTTTTGAGATCAACAAAAATACCAACTGCATATTTATTTTTATCCAGTGTATCAGTAATTTCTTCTACTGCCTCAATTATCGCCATTGAAGTGGTTCTTTGCGTTCTGAAACCATACTGACCAACATTTATTATTTGATGTTTTTCAAGGAATTTTTCTAATCTTGAATTAAAAAGTTTTTCTAGAATTTTTGAGAATTGAGGCAGTAGAGAAATAGGCCTATAATTGGTAAAACTGTGTTTGTCATTACTTTTATATAGTGGTATTACTTTCGCAATTTTCATTTTTTTTGGAAAACAACCGGACTGAAATGATAAATTACAGATATATGTTAAGGGACTAGCAATATTCAGAATAACCTGTTTAACTACAGACATATTTATGTCATGATAATCCATTGAAGACTTACTTTTACATTTTAATGTGATATTTATTACTTCTTGCTCATTTGTAGCTGAGAGAAACAGTGAAAAGGGATTTGATTTTATATTACTGATATTTTCATTTTTATGACACGGGATGTCTGCTGCTAGTTCAGGGCCAACATTTATGAAGAATTTATTGAACCCATCGACAATATTACTCATGTTGTGATTTTCACCATTTGCATCAGTAAAATATTCAGGATATGATGTTCCAGAAGATCCTTGTTTAATTAAGTTGTTTAACACATCCCAAGTTCCTTTTATATTGTTTTTATTTTCATATAATCTTCTTCTATAATAAAGTTGTTTGCTCGTTCTTATAATATCAGTCAATTTATTTCTATATGCTTTAAATCTTTGTTCCACTTCTTTTGTTTTTACTTTGATGAACTGTTTATACAGATTGTTTTTCTTTTTGCAAGCATTAATAATTCCTTTTGTGAGCCAAGGACTTTTTATCTTTTTTTTCTTTGTCATGTGTTCGTTTACAGGACAATGTTTATTGTACCACATAGTAAAAATATCTAGGAAATTATCATAAGCCTTGTCCACATCTGACTCTTCATACACCGAATTCCAATCTTGTTGTGCTAAATCGAAATTGAAGGCATGAATTGCTTCTTCATTTATTGTTCGCTTTGCTATCATGATCTTGGTATCTATTTTTTTAAAATCACAGTCACACAAAGTAAAAACTGGTAAGTGGTCAGTTATATCACAGACAAACATTGATGCATTTTTCCTATGAGAAAATGTCCAAAATGCATGCAAAAAATTGTAAGCTGTATAAAAGTGTAAAATTAAAAATATGAATGTGATTCTTCATCAATGCATGTCTTACATTTTTTGTACATTATTCAACTGGGACACTATACCATATTTCACTGTTTGAAAAAAAAAAGACAGATGATAAAGAAAATAATTTTCATCTAGTTCTCCTATGTCTTTTTTCAGTCAGTACAAAATACATTTTTGCTTGTATTTTTAGCCACACTCGTGACTTTTTGAATGCCAAGACTGCTATTATAAGCTTAATATGGTATTTTCTTAGACTTTAGCTTAAGACTGAATAAAACTATTGTGATAAACAAGCTATCAAAATGCGTTCTTCCACTTTATACTTTGGTCCGTTTTAATAATAGTCATAATGGTCAATAAGATAAGCATGTACTGATGTATATTTTCCAATGTTTGATATCCTGGCTATGTAGCTGAACTGCTGGGAAAATATGTAATCAGAAATAAAGTCAAACACTGGGCACAGTTATGAGGTTCATGTTCAGTTTGGTGTCCTATTGCAAATTTATTAAGAGTTTAAACTTAATATTTTTATGTGATAACTGTTTGTTAAGTCAAATGTACTTTCACAGAAAGATTAATAATCCTACATAAGTAGCTTCACAGTGCAAAGGTTTTACAATCAAACTATATTTCAAGTGCATAAAGTAAAGATTTTCAGTACTTATATGTTGCTGATTAGCTCGACCTATAATAATACAATTAATGTGCAATAAGTAACTAAAGCTTTAAAATAAACGGCATGGACCTGAAACAGAAAGTAGCATAGCAAAGATATACTTAACTAAAGAACAAGTGCATCAAACCTGTACTTCAGTATTCAAGTATATGGTGCTGGGTAGTGTAAGATCAATAGTGACTTAGTCCAGTGGCATTCGTGGGAGGCTACTCTGGAGCTCCAGAGAGGGCCAGTGATGTTTAAGGCCAGTGCCACCCCATGCCCTCCTATTGGACATGCCCCTGGACCACTAACAAAATACCAATGGTAATGAAAATATTAGCTACACTGGCTAACACCAGCAATTATCAGGCATTATGGCTGCCAGTATTGTGCTGTTGTCTAGAGTTTGTGCATATTAAACCCACCATCCATGAGTTAGATGTGTCGTCAGGATTGAAAATGTAACTGTAAAGTCCAGCAGCGAGCATAAGAATCGCAGTCAAATGATTCAATCGTCATTACCAATCAGTGCACAACTTGCCTTGTCTGATTTTGAACTACTTGCATCTCCTCAGTACAAGAACTAACAGAAGCATCAAAACTGAAACAGGGTTAGTATAGCACTACACCAGCAAAATGTTACCACAATCTTAACAGGCTTATTTGACTGTTTCTCTTAAATCAGAGGCCTAATAGCTGATTTTTTTTTAATTTAATTTTTTTAAATTTTTTTTTGTGTTTGTTTTTTACTTTTATAAATATTTCTTCTCAAGTTAGCCCAACGATGTCTTTAAGCTCTGTTTTTGTTTCCATTAACTCCCGACTGGCTCTTCGGTGCTTAATACTCCAAATATTCACCAGCTAGTTGTTAACTGTGTCTGTCTGTTAGTTGCTGAGCATGCAGCAAACTGCGAGTTAGCATAACTTGTATTTAGGGTGATTATGTATGTGGGACAGGCTCAGTGTTTTTTCTTTGTTTTTGCGTAACTGCTAACTCAAATATTTTGTATGGGACAATGGAAAGAGAGCAGATCGACTTTCCCTTAGTCTCACTCTCAGTAGTTGTTGTCACATCTACACCAGGGGAGTGAATCTGCTGAGATCCACAGATGGATGCTGTTTCTGTTCAAGGGCCATGCTGAGAAAACCACAGCAGACTGATCGCAGGTATCGGCCCGCTGATAACAGACACTGTAACCTTTAAAGCTGTGTCTCTCTCTGTCTCTGTGGAGAGGAGTGGATCCTGCACCACATCCTGTCAACCCCACATGATCATGGCCTCGACAAGGCTGCTGCAAACATCAGCACGCAACAAAGAGAGCAAAAATGTGGGCTAGCTGAAGGATCGAAACCTGGAAAAGATACTTTCTCAAGTTTTTTTTTTCTTTTTTCAATTCACCGAAAGCAAAGCAGCAGATAGAGGAATCACGTTCACATTTCCTGCTGTCGTCTTTTTAGTGAAACAGTCACACTGCGTGTCCCTCTGTGATGGCGTTACTGCCCAACCAAAGCTCTCCCACCTCCTCTCTCAGTGGGTCAGCTGGGCCCAGGGTGTGTGGGATGTTGCTGTATGTAGAGGGAGAGGGAATCTGTGTGAACACTGTGTAGGAGAGGCTAAGAAAAACATTACGGCCTGGCAGCTATGTTGTAGGGAGTGGAGGATGAGGAGGAGATTTGGGGGGGAGGAGTGAGGGAAGGGAACACTGCGGGTGTGGAGGGTGTGTGGGGGTGGGCATGGGCATGACAGAGGGGAATGGAAGAGTTGATGTTTGCGTGTGCATGTGCGTGTAAGGGGTGGGGGTGGCCGCTGAGCTAATATCTCTGAGTGTGTGGTTAGATCATATTCTCTCCATGTCATCCCAGGCTGTGGGTGGGGTTTTGTGGTGGGGCTCGTTGGGAGACGGGGAGGGATGGGGAGAAAGAGAAGAGAGAGAAAGAGGGAGAGGTAGAAATGGATCTGGTGAAAGACGGGTGGAGGGGGTTGAGAGATGGGCAGTGCCGACAGTTCTCACTGAAGCATACACCAGCGTTACACCCCTGAAGTGGCAAGACTGGTTCACATGAGCTCGTCTCCTGTTTTTTTCCTTCTTCTTCTTTTGTTGTTCTTTTGCTTCCTTGAAGCTTTAAACTAAGGAGACGCTTTTTGAAGTATGTCACAAGTTTAAGAATTTTGACAGGCGGAAAAAACACACCATTTACCAAGTATTTCTTAGACTGTGGCAGATTGCATTATGTTGAAGGTATTTTGGGTAATGTGGCAAAATTTGATAAAGTTGACAACGAAAGAAAAAACATGGGAAACTTCAAATGCAGTATAAGGCCAAAGGTACTGGGCCACAACTCTTAATGTTTGAATTCAGATCAGCTATAAGTGGTATTACTGGAAAGTGGAAGTTTTTAGGAGCCACAGCAACTCTGCTAAACCACGTCAAGTTGGGCTGAGGTACATTAAAGTCGTTAAAGTCGATAACGATGCGCTGACTCATTAACTGCAGAGTTTCAAATGTTCTCTGGCATTAACATCAGCACACAATCTGTGCACCAAGAGCTTCATAGTATGGGTTTCAACGTTTCCATGTAGGTGTAAGTTGTTATGTACTTTTGTCCATGTTGTAGCCTACCACTTTGGTACACGATAGATCGCAACAGCTATTATTTTTGATACAAAATTTGGTAAAGACATTTAGCTGCCATTCAGGATGAACTGCAAATAATTTTCTGATACTTAAGGTTTTATTTGGCATCACTATCTGATCAAAATTTAGACTCATTTCTAATTTTGTTTTCATATGCACCCATTTTCAGTGATATCTACTCTGATAACAGGAACTTAACCTATATTTGACAACAACATTATAAAACTGGAAATTCTGTTTTCGGTGCGCCACCCCAGTATTTTTAGTGGCTCCCAACACAGTCTGGAGGTGCCCCTGGCTCTTAGTCTTCCTTACTGTCTGCAAAAATTAGAAGAATATAATTATACAGATACACATTTTCCTGAAGATTGCTGTATTACCTTATTTACTGTATAGTTATTGCATTTACCTAACTTACTGGTTGAAAAACCCTCCACAGCCTCTTGTTTGTACAGAACACACCAATTTGTTTGCATTTGCTCTCTGAGCAGTAGAGAACCTATAAAAATATGATATAAATCAGAAACAGACAGTGTTTGACTTTAAAGTAAAAGCTTTATTTTTTGCATCACGCCCAAAATGGCAGACAGCTATGTGCGCACAATACCATGCAAGAAAACTCTCAGGAGAGCAGAGAAGAAGGAAATGACAGCTGCTGTGACTTCTCACCGAAACCATGGGGCGTGCAGGTTAGCAAATCAAACTCCAGATTGCTACAAAATCCAAGCACGGTTGGTGTAATGATAACACGGATTGAAAGACTTGAAGTGTGTGAGTGAAAATACCCAATACTGACATAGAAAACACAGCTTGCATGCAACATACTAATGCAGTTTTCATTCATACTTGTTTTTATCTTTTCCTCCCAAAAAAAGAAATAAGATGAAGAATCTGTAAAAATGGCCTGCATTGTTGCACATGTCAGAGTAAATGGATCTGCTGCAATCTCTGTTAAGACAGTTGACACAGTTAAGCCCTTAATTCTCAAACCACCTCTCTCCCATCCTCGCCTTTCCCTTCTTCTTTCCTCACCTCTTTCTGTAAGTAATTTTGGCTCCCTCCCCATTTCTGCTTTAGTTAGGCACGTCAGACTGGTTTTATGGGGGTTATAATGCAACTTCCACATGAGGGTGTCTTGTTTTGAATGATGACTAGTCTTAGCCCCTGAACCAAGTTTTGCCTTATCCCACTTTGTCACGAACACTCACACCTTTGGGTGTGTCTGCTTATTGTGTGTCTACAATGAGCAGACACACTCATACCAAAAATGGATATTTGATTGGCTAAGCATGGTTACTGGGGCTGCCAACCATGACAGCTGACGCAAGTAATCAAAAAGACCACAATTTACCATGCAACAATGATTACAAATTGAGATAAATATCAAATGACAAACATGAGAGTCTCCAGTCAAAGTCCTTTGATTGGTTATGCTTCATGTAGTTACAATTTAGTCATGCTGGTCCTATTCTATAGGTGCTTAACAGTGAGTAGGGCCGTATTTCTCACAGGAGTCCAGTTACATGTATTTATTTTATAAATAACAATGTGTACGGGCTGTTCCTAGAGCCACCCTGATTCTCTAATTTAACATCAACAACACTCCTCGTAACTCTGCTGCTACAGTAATAAATTTAAGAGGCAAAAACTTCTTTTGCCTTGTTTTTAAAACTTTTGCCTCTGTCGGGGTGTTGCTTTCAAACAGCACTAGCAGCTCAAGTTAAAATAGCTCAGATCAGACTTGCAAGCCCGAAGTTCTGAATGCTGGTCAGTACATTGGAGCACCGCCCTGACACTGAGCTGACATACAGCAGGAAGCCATCTGTTTACACTGGTTTAACACTACATACAAATATCACACCAGAAAAGATGTTCAGACACTCTTCTTTTATCTTCAGCGTGTAAAAGAGATCCAGACGGATTAGTCTTGAATGCAGTCTGTTGTCATTTCAGGGACAGCACACAGTGAGCAATAAAAGCTACCTTGTTTTTATCAGAGCCTTAAAAGATACATTTACTGATACTGACAAAACATGTCAGCGCCACAATGGACAATTTCAAGAGGGAGAAAATCAATGCAACGGAACAAGAGACATTTTTTTATTCACGCGTTCTTCTTCCTCGTCAGAACCCAGTGAGCACATTACCCACAATGCAACACAACTGCAACTCAGCAGAGATTCGGTTGTGTTCTGTTAGTACCCTCAAGCCTCTTGCCTTAAGCAGAATTAAGTAGCAGATTACAGAGGTCTACAAAATCACCCCCACACTTTTTCATTTGAAAGCTTCATACCCAATGATGCTGACTCAGCTGACATAATTTGAGAGAATTTCTGAGAGTAAAAATTTGTCTTTCAATCAGCACCGATAAACCTCAACATGTCTGGTGATTAGAGATGTACTGGGGAAATATTTGCTCTGGATTTATTAAACTTACATGTACATAAAAGGTTGTGTTTTCCTCTAAAAAAAAAAAAAAAGACCACTTTTACTTCATTTTTCACAGTGAAACAGTTCTCTCTTATAAAGGACCCAAAGGACATCACATGTAAATGCACTGGGTGTGCATCGTGTTTCTGTGACAACTGGTAATGTTGTGAAAGAGTATATTTATATGCAAGCCATTTCTCAAAACATGACCATCCGTCTCTCCATCCAATTTCTGATGCTTTTTTGGGTTGGGGTTGCTGGGATGCCAGTCTAAACACAGATGTCCAGACCTCCATCACCTCAGGTAGGTCCTCTAGCTCTTCTGCTGGGTGGGTTTCCTACATGTCTCCTCCCAGGAAGACATGCCTGAAATGTTTCACCTAGAAGATCTCCAGGAGGCATCTTGGTCATATGGCCAAACCGCCTCGCCTGGCTGCTTTACATGTGGAGGAGTAGCATCTTTGCTTTAAGTCTCGCTGGAATGTTTCTCATCCTAGCTCTAAGTGACATCCCAGACACCCTTTAGAGGAAACTCAGACCCGCTGCTTGTATTGGTGGTCCTTTTTGTCTGATCACTACCAAGAGTTTATGACAACAGGTGAGGGAGGGAACGTAGATCCACTATCCTTTCACTCATGAACTCATGAAGACCCAGAGATACTTAGACTTCCACACACAAGGCAGGAACTCCTTCTCTACCCATAATGGGCCTTAGACTTAGAGGAACTAATCAAAGTCGCTTGCAAACTGCCCAAGAGTGAGATGGAGGGTGCCACACGATGAGCTCAGAAGAATCACATCATCTGCTAAAAGCTTAGCGCTGGTACTGAGGTCAACAAAGCAGAAAGTCTGCACCTAAATATTCTGACCATAAACGTTATGAACAGAATCATCATGGTGAAGCAAAAAGAAAATCAACAGCAAACAACAAGCTGCACATTCCCCATCTGTCCGTCCATCCAACCTTCAAATGTCCATTTTCTTCAGTCTTAAAAAAGAAGATTGTTGCCTCTCGGCGTCCAATCTGAAAGCTATAACATTAAAGATGTCAAGTATTGTCGTAGCCAATGCGTTAACTCGCCAAGGACTCTGTGTGGGATGAGAACACGTTTAACATGCAGCTGGCAATGGCTTCCTAAGTCTAGTGTCTTTACTGACACATCTCATGAAGTTTCTGCTTTGAAAACATTGCCAAGTTGTAACATGAAGAGGGACTTAACATGACTTTTTTTGGTGTTTTTTTTTCACCCCACCCCCTCGCTCATGCAGAAAAGTGGAGGAGGACAAAGAAGTGGTTGATGTTTGTACCTCAGGCATCGGGTCATATATGTTTGAACCTTTGGAAGCAAACAGACCTGACAAAAATGTTGATGTTGCTGCAAGCCGACGCCTCCCACACACACCTACACACCTCTAACCCATTGTTAGCTTGATGGACCAAGTTCACTTTTTACAGGAGGAAAAAAGGGAGGCTAAATATTTGGCAGATCAGAGAACAACAGACAGAATATGTATACTAAGGAAACCTTTCAAATTTTTGTTGGTCATGGGTTGTATATATTATGATCTTTAATTGTAATTTAACTTAATTATTTATAAAATAACTCATTTCTCAGTGTTTTCACTGTATCCATAATGACTGGTTTGGCTTCTGAGTGATCTCCGCATATTGCTGATGAATTATCAAGAAAAAACTGCGAAATTGTGAGCATCATAGTATATTTTACTTCTAAGCAATACATACATTACATTGCATATATCATTTCCTCTATGGATCTCTAACAGAGCACTCCACCTAACCATCTCTGGTGATTGTCCACATAACTGAATTTACTGCTCTTATACTTTAAAACCCTCACAATACACACACACATACGCACACAAATGCTATTCATGAAACAGATTTCATCACCCAAAAGATGGCCTGTAAGCAGAAAAAGGTCTATGTGACAGATTTGGTGGATAAGATGGTGACACCCACTCCACAGGTGGCAGGATGAAAGCAACAGCAGCATGTGGGTGTAACTTCGAGTTGATGTTCTGTGTACCGAACGCCTTTTTCTCTTTGTCGTATTCAAAGGGGGAAGTTTTGTACCCTGGACCCCGGCTTCTCGCACGTGAAAACAGCAGGTAGCAGACGCATGCAGAGACATAATTAAAAATCCTGATTTTAATCAGTGTTGGAGGTGATATTTATGCATGCTGTAGAGGAGACTTGTTTATACAAAAAAAGAGGAAAAAAAACCCCCAAAAATAACATTTGCACAAGATTATTCACTTTTTATCTGGCGAGGAATCAAAATTCTCAGAACTCCTCTTTTGCTCGGCTGCACTGCCCTTGATGTGTCTCGTCCTGCTTAAGTTTCTCAGAAACCCCGGTAATTAACAGGGTGGTAAACCTTGCCAACGGATTTATGCTAATGAATGTGAACCAACCATCATGTTTGTTTTAAGTGGCTATGAAAAAAGTTGAGAATTTTTGTTTGTTTGTTTGTTTCTTTGAATGTATTTGTGTGTGTGTGTGTGTGTGTGTGTGTGTGTGTGTGTGTGTGTGTGTGTGTGTGTGTGTGTGTGTGTGTGTGTGTGTGTGTGTGTGTGTGTGTGTGTGTGAGGGCCTTTATAGAACTTTCATAGCTAAATAATGCCGGCTATATTTATGTGCATCAATCATAGCATTTAACAGTACGAGATAACAGTGTACTGAACAAATCATTTTGAAACCGTACAGCTGTCATTTACAGAAAAAAAAAAATGACTCAAAATCTTAATAGTTCAACTTTTCTGGAATGAAACGTGTTCACTGATATCAGCCTTAATATCTATGCGCTTAACATGGGGATAAAAAGATAAGAAAGTTTGCGAACAGCTAGCATGGCACTGTGCAAACGTAGCAAAATCTTCTACATACACCTCTAAGGACTTTAGAGTGGTTATGTGCCTTTACACCTGATTTTAAAGTATCAGCTGTCATATGGACCACCTCAATGCTGACAGCAACCCATGTAAACTCCTCATGTGCCTTGTTGAGGTTAGAGGACAATGGACATGCTGCTTCCAGCTGGAAGGCAATAATAACAACTTGTTACAACCAAGTCATGCAGAAGAGCATCTCTGAATGCATCATATATTGAATCTTGAAGCAGATGGGCAGCAGCAGAAGACCCTGGAGGCTAAAATTCGCACTGGCTCACCAAAACTGGACATTAGAAGGTTGGAAAAATGCTGACTGGTTTAATGAGTCCTGATTTCTGTTGCAACATTTGAATTGTATGGTCAAAATCAGGCACTAAGAAACATGAAAGCATGGATCCATGCTGCCTTATATCAATGGTTCAGGCCACTGGTGGAGGTATAATGGTGGGGGATACTTTTTAGCACACTTTTAGCACCTTAGTACTGATTAAG
Organism: Maylandia zebra; assembly: GCF_041146795.1. Classification (NCBI taxonomy): domain Eukaryota; kingdom Metazoa; phylum Chordata; class Actinopteri; order Cichliformes; family Cichlidae; genus Maylandia; species Maylandia zebra. The sequence continues at coordinate 49,738,885 of NC_135173.1, read as the reverse complement.
CATCGTGTAAATACCATAGCCTACCTGTTGATGGCCATGTCCATCCCTCTACGACCACAGTGTACCCATCTTCTGAGGGCTGCTCACAGCAGGATAACACACCATGCCAAAAAGCTCAGATCAGCTCAAACTGGTTTGTTGAACATGGCAGTTCACTGTACACCAATGGACTCCACAGTCACCAGATCTCAATCCAACAGAGCACCTTTGGGATGTGGTGGAACGGGACGTTTACATTATGGACATGCAGCTAGCAAATCTGCAGCAACTGTGTGATGCTATATGCTGCAATATCTGCAAAATCTCTGAATGTTTCCAGCACTTTGCTGAATAAGTAGCACAAAGAATTGAGGCAGAGCTGGTGGCAAAAGTGGACCATGGTACACTTTTAGGCAGGTCTGGTGATGGTAGAGGTAATACGGCAAAATAGTCCCATTAACCCCAAATTTGTATTATTTTGATTTAATAATTGAAGTTTATTAAAAAATCTAAACCTTTCCTACCATGTCCCACGTGTTCAGACGACAGCTGTTGCTAGGTATCACGATCTGTGTGTTTCTGTTTAACTCAACATCTCGCGGGTGATCTCAGAACGCACACACACACACACAGTAACTCCAACTTTCTGTCATCTCCTTCTAGTTTTGTTCTGTCTCTGAGACAGTTTGGAGAAAAGCAAGATTTTTTTTTTGCTCAAGCTCAAATGTTTTTCGTTTTTTTTAACTCGTGTAAATGTGTCAGTTTTGTTTGCACCACTGCAGGCAATTTCAGCACTAATTATCTCTCGCTGCTGAATTTGCATTGCAATTACGCCACATCTGAAATACGGAGTATACCTGTACTTTTCACGAATTGATACTGGAGAGTTTTATTTTTGCTTTTGTGTATAGGGTTTGAAATTTCAGTATAGCCTTTTGAAGAATGATTATTTCCTCACAGGCTTTTTAGGTTTTATCAACAACAACAGTGCCAAAAAAAAAAAAGAAAAACAGAAAACGCTGCACAGACAGATCAGCTCAGTGTTATTTGTGTTACACCTGCTTTTCTGTCCTATTGTACGATGTCTCTATGCCAAATAAAAAAAGAGAAAGCAAATACTGGAATCCTTGTTCCAAAGCACACTGCAAGGGACAGGACATAAAATAATCAAACACATATTGGGTGTGTACCAAGGACCTGCAAAAGACAATAACCAGAGGATGCCAGAGCTATCACGTTGGTATGTTCTTATGTCTAATTGTCACTGGTTCAAACCCTAACCTAGCCTGGGAATCTTCGGTTTTAATTGCCTGTCAGTTTGTTTGTTTGCACACTGATTAATTATAAAATAGTACGTTACTGTAAAACAAATCCTGCAACAGATTTATTCAAGACAGAGCTAAATAGGTAAGAGCAGCCCACGCAGCTTCTCCTCTGGGCTTAAACAAAATGAAGCAAACACAGAAGAGCTGAAAACTGCACTTCCTTGAATGGCCACTTGGGGCTGACTCCAAAGTGAGCCCGTTCCGACAGTCCCCCAATTTAAAATGCGCAACTTCCCAGCTGTAATAAACATGTGTAGCTGCTTTCACCTTTTGTGACACCTCACAGGAGGTGGTGTTTTCTGATAACTCATGCATTTATATTAAATTAAGAATTGATCTCATGAATTTTGGATAATGCAGCTACTTTAAGTGGCAAGTGGCTACCGGCTGTCTCTAAAGCATCTGTTTGGTCTATTGCAGCACCACCTTCTCATCCAAATATGGAGAGCCCTTCCTAAAAACAAAGCAAAAAAAAAAAAAAAATCTAATAAAAGAAGACAATGGTGAGCATAAAGAATCTGCACACCCAGAGTTAGTGTCCATCTTTAATATGGAGTCTAGCAAATATGATGGACTGACCACCTACCCTTTACCACTTTCCTTCCTTGCATACTGTGTATTTTAAGGGCTCACAGAAGATGTATTGATACTGAGATCATTGTTTTTGCCACAACACTAGCAAGCTGTGAACATATCACTGACAGATCACCACGTTTCACACTCTCCCCCCTTAGAAGGCCGTTGGAGTTAGATGTCAAAGGTTGTCTTTATGGGGTTTCTTTAGGAAACGTGTTAGCAAATATTTGCTCATTCTGATGTTACAAGGCAATATTCTCATCTTTTATGATGTTTTTTTTTTTTTCTTTTAGTCTGTACCAGTCACTCAGGGAAGCACCTGGCACATTAGCAACTAAATTCCCCACAGTGTTCAACAGCTAGTCCCAGGTATGTCTGACTGGCAGTCAATGCTATAGAGTGATCCAAAACAGTAATGTAGCTAAACGTGATTAAACGCACTACAGGGCTCCATAAAGCAGGCAGGAGCTGCAGGTTTGGCTGAACAACCTTTTTCTATCTCACGCTGTAAGAATGATGAAATCCTTTCACATTTCCGCGCTGTTTTCACTTTGTCATTTGATGCCTTACTACGGTATAAAAATATGAATCATTGACACTTTAATCAAGTGATGTGGTTGCTTTTCACAAGTGTGGCATTTCCACGTGTTAAAGCGAAAAGGCAAACAGCAGCTTTTCTCTGGGGCTTGTTTGACAGACACAGAGCCTTTTGCCCCTCTATCGCCCAGCAACATTTACATCACCGATTACACCCTCTTATTATATTGCCATTATGCTGCATTACGGGCTTCAGAGCAACACAATGGTTCCAACATCTTGCCAGGTACGAGCTGTTACAGTGGAGCACACGCCCAAGTACATTCAGACGCTGTCAGCGACTCTTTACCACCCGTACCTTTCTCAAACTCCTTTCATTTCTCCCCCTGATACGTCTTTTGTTCGACACCTGATATGAACCCCTGGAGCTCCTGGTCGGCACAGGTAAAGGCCCACCCACTTTTTTCCCTTCACCCTGCAGATCAGCCTTACTGTGACTATTTTATTCCCAGTTCCTGCCTCACTGCTCGGATTTTCTAACCCATGCTCCTGGTTTGGAGCTCTCGTCCAGCGTCGTCTCGGGCTCGAGACCTTCAGGCACTGGTCAGGCCCAAGAGCACTCTCTCAGCTCTAGTCAGCACCACAGCTAAGCTCTGTCATTTCTCAGCTGTAATCATACCACCCCAGTCAAACGTGCAAGCAGGTTTTTAGGCTTGGCTTGTTTTAGTGTTAGAGTGTGTGTCACTCCCCTCCCCTAAGCACAGGTGGACTTGTAGGGAACATTGCCAAATAGTTTTGGTTTAGACGGAGGGAGGGGTGTTGGCTGAGGCTGGTGGGTGTAGCAGGTTTTTTTTGTTTTTGTTGTGTTTCTTAGATAACCGCTTCGTGGAGCGGTACCTTTTCACTCCCCCAAATCACGGACACACCTTCAGAGCAAATTTGAGTGTGTTTCGTGCCTGCTCTCACTTTCACAAGTCTGCCAGTGCTGAGACAGTGCTGTGTTTCCTGACAGGGAGTGAGAGAGGAACTGAAATCAAAACTTCTCTTCTTAAAAGGTCAGTAACATCTCGCTGTCTCTGTTCACTTTTCTGCTCTTTTCTCTGTCACGCTATCATTTGTCATCATCGAAAAAGTCGTAAAGTGAGGTTCACATTTTCTCTCTGTTCTGACAAAAAAAACAAAACAAAAAAGTTCAAAGCATACACAAGCTGCCGGCTACCTCCTGCGCACCAGAATCAAACTAACGGATGGCTGACCTTTTGCAGAATCGGGCTCTTCTGTGCGACCCATTTAAAATTGCAAATTGCTCCATGTTTCAAACTTTTCACGATGGAATATATATGTTTAAAAAAATGTAAAAAAAATAGACTGCTCAGCTATGCAGAAACTTTTCTCTGTGCATATCTCGCAACAGATGTGCACACAGTGAGTGAAAAGACTCCCCCTTTCAAACAGCAACCGCACACCAAGGGAGGAAGCAAGTGAAAGCATGACAGAGCTGGAACAGATTGAAAGACTGATATCATTTTTTTTTTTTTACTGTTACTTGTTTTTGTTGTAGTAGCAGCTTGTAGAACTACACGAAGATTGATTGCACGTGACTTTAATCTCGCATCTGCGACTGTACGATCGGCCCGAGCACAGCCTGATCATACAATGCCTCTAACTGACGAAGTAATAACAAGACGATCGGACACATGGGTTAACATCTGTCCGGCAGGAGTCCGTTTAATCACCGCTCGCGTTTTAGAGCAATCTTAGCTTCTGTGCAACAGATGTGGGGGCAGAGGTGTGACATTCACATTTCTTTCACTCTTCCTGTGACTCCTCATCAAATGCCACGAATAACTTCAAGAGTATCATTACAGGGCAGTTATACACGATACTGTAACAAGGTACTGAAGTATTCTTGAGACGACACGACTGAATCATTGTGCGAGATGTCAACTGTCCTGCTTTCCGTGTTAGTAAGGCTGGCATGGTCCTAACTGAAGTGGCGAATCCAAAACCTTCGGCTGATTTAAAAAAAACCTTGCAATTATGCACTATATGCTTCAAATACTGTACAAACGAGCGGTGGTTTTAATCAACAGGTTATGACAAAGGATCTCAGTTTCCAGTACCGACCTAAAAACAGGCAGCTGTGGTCTAAAGCAGCTTCACAGCTCACGAACCACATTATTATCACCAGGTTCTCAATTTAGATACGCAGTGTGTTTCCGTTTATCAGAGAACTAGATGGATCGTATGAAAATGAATGGAAAATTAGAAAATGAGCCGCTTCCTCAAAATGCGGTGCGAGATGATAAAGGGAATGTGAGCAAAACAAAACTTCAAATACAATAAAGCAGCATGTACAGAAGATATCAGCTTGAAAGCTTATCAGCCATCATTGTTAATTTAAAAAAAAAAAAACAACCTTACAGAGCTTTCTTTCCTGTTGCTGTGAGGTTAGATGGGGATAAAATCAAGTAGACGCTACCACACCTATTCTCGTCTGACTACAGCTCCACGTCTGCTTCTTTCTCTCTCTAGGATTAGTGATTTGAACCTGATCCTCGCTGGTCTTTTGTTGCAGGGCCTCGCTTACGTCGGCTGTGTTTAACAAACATTACCCGGGACAGATTTCAGCCGGTGTTTGTATAATCTCACCTACAGTATGCCGTGCAGATCACGACAAGCCGGTTAGCTTAGCGAGCCGGCGTGTAAGGGCACAAAAAGTGCTTGACTAAGAGATTTTAACAGCCCTGAATCAATTTGTCAAAATGAATGAAGACGCGGCTTCACATCTGAAGAATTATGCAATGTGTTCATTGTGAGACTGACGGTGAATGAGTCCGCACGCCTTCTTCCCACCTGACAGCATGTGGGCATGCCCATGTAACAGCATCCACACAGGGATACACAATCTGATGCTAACCTTCTGTGACACAGATGTCATCACGGCAGCTGTCCTGAATCTGATTCTTTTTCTTTAAGAAAACTGCTCAGAAAGCAGAGAGGACAAAAAAACGCCCTCCAAAAAAACCTGATCTGTTAGACGCATACCCGCAAAAACTTGTGTTCAGGTTAATGCGCTGCGTGTGTTTGCATGTCTACAATGGCAGAGGAGCCATTTTTGTGTGCACGCGTGCGTGTCCGCCCTCCTCCGTAGGATCGAGGTCCAGGTTTTGTTGTGTGTGTGTGTTTTTCTCTGTGTGTGTGTGTGTGTGTGTGTGTGTGTGGAGTTGGGCTGGGTGAGTAAGCCGCCCCTCACAGATGAATAGAGGATGGGAGGAGGCTTGAAGAGGCTGCCGTGGGTGGGAGGCCCAAGCCCTGCCAAAAAAGCTCCTTCTGTGGGATTTGTGTACTTTTGCGTTCCTCACGAAACACAGCGCCTGGCTCCAACGACAGAAGCAGCCGGGGGGAGGGAGGTGGGCCCTTTCTCTCCCAGGGGTCGGCTCGATCACACCCTCTGCTTTTCAAGCTATATCCCATCTTTCCGTTTACAGTGCTCCTCCTTTTCATCTCCACATCCAGTATTTTTCTTAAAAATAATAAACCGACCGATTATACTCGCACACTTTGACTTCCTGGGAACACCTCTTGCCTCACACTTCCTGCTCACCACCTACCCTGACACTAAACTCTTCAAAAACAACATAATCAAGGCATTTGGGTTCCTTTAAGTTATTACTGCTTTACATAAATATATCGCTTTACTTTTGAGCTGTGTGTGTCTGTGCTTTATCTGAAAGGTCTCGCAAAACTGCAAAAACAAACTCGATCACACAGAAACTTGTTTCATGTTATGAACTTCTATTAATAATGCAACAGTTGCTTTGTATTTACTAAATCACAGAGTGTCTTGTAGTGGTTTTTTTTATGCATTCCTTAGCAGGGTCATAGTCATCAGAGAAATATTTTTGTCATACATTTCAACATCTGAAATGTCAGTGGCAGCCGCAATTTGTAATGTGGTTGCGCAGTGAAGCATTTCACATACAATTTGTGGGTGTTTCCTGAATGTTACCTAGATAATACAAAATAGGGCCCCTGTAACCACTAGCAACCCACCTAGCTTTAACCTGGCGACAAGCACAAAGAAAGGCATTGGCTCTCGGCAGTTTGGCAATCGGGTAAAATGACTGGCTGGTAAATTAGAAAACGAAGAACAGCCGCACGTACAGTGCGGGGAAACATATAGAGCATAGAGCCGCGTGTCATTCAGCATCAGGGAGTTAGATGAAGAAAAGAAGAAAGGGAGGAGAAGGAAAAAAGAGAGCGTGATTTCATAATGTCTAAAAGAAAGATCTGGGTTGAATAAGTGGGTCCACCCACCTGTGTGTGAGAGGCAGTGAGAGAGAAAGCAGGGCTGGATGGCAGTTTTAGAGACATGAGTGTGTGGGTTAGGCTAGCTGGCCTGCTTATGCTATCTAATCACTGGGAGAGAAAGGAGAGCAACATGCCTTGATCCACCCACCTACCCCAGACAAACAGCAGTTAGCCTGCTAAGTACTATATGTAGTCGCCTGCAGCTCGAGGTGCTTCACTGGGAGATAAAATGTGACAGAGTTTGCAGGTAACACACACACACACAGAACAATTATGCCTCACTCTGTGCTTGGGAGAAACAGAGATGTGTCAGTCTAGAGGCCACTGTGGTTCACAACTTCGTAAGAGAGAGCGTTTGAGTTTAAGCTGCCAAACACACAAACACGCAGGTTTCAGGTCGAAATAACTCTAATGAGACATCGCTCACTGTCTTTTGTTTTCTAACCAGATTAGTCAAATTAATTTTAACCCCGTCCATGCAGATTTCAACGTTCTTTATCTCAGAATATTTGCTTTCCGTGTGTGGATCATTTTATAAGTTCTGCTTGTGTTTTGTCACAGATTAGTTACCTGCTGTGATACCTGAGTGGGTGGGATGAAATTGGGTTCGCCTCCAAAAATAGCTGACCTGCGCATCGAGCTTGTGTATTTTGCCAGTGTGCATGCGGTTCACAGCGGTCCGCCACCTCGTGCATGTGTGTGTGTGCATGTGTGTGTGTTCCATGACAGGCATCTGTCTCCCCTGCCCTGCAGCCTGACTGGTTTTAATTAGGAGGTGCCAGAGTGCCCGAGGGCTCTCTTGCTGACACACACACGTACACATGCGCTCTCTCTCACACTCGCACACACACACACAAACATGCGTGCAGCATACACACAATACCTGAGGGCAGACAGAGGCTGTCCCACCAAGGCTGGCCTCCTTCTCGTTATCACCGTAAGGAGTTGTCTTCATTCACCTGACGACCCTCGCGAAACACGCACGTACACAACGCTCACACAAAAATACAGACACCAAACCAATCCAGCAAACACAACAAAACCCATTCTGAAGTCAAATTGCGCTAGCGGGGCCATGACTCTTTGTACATTTTGTTGGGATTATTACGCCTTGAATACATTCTTCTCAAAAAAGCGGCCTCAAACATGACGAATGATCAAATTTACCTTTAAGAAAACACTCAGTGGATTCATACAAAGGAGTGCAGCCAACTGTGTGAGACTTTCACTGAGTACTTGCAGTTCTTTACCTCCCTTCTGGCAAAGCTTCCCATATTTATTAGGCTGTTTGAAAAGAAGGCCCAATGGGAGAAAGTTAAAGCCCAAAACAGACAGGTCAGCAGACAGGAAACGCCCTCGTCTCACTCACCCAAATGGCATGCTCCAAGGTGAGTTCTAATGACCTCAGTGCAATGACAGATGGGTGTGTATCTCTGTGAATGTTTGTCTGCGAGTGAGCGAGGCAGAGCTTGCAGTGGGTTTGAACACATTCAACCCTCCCTTTGTGTTTAATCAACATTGCATCTCCAAGTGCCTGGCTGTCCTTGGCACTTGAGGCAAGGGATGTTAGACCTGGGAGGCTGCTGCGATGCCCTATCTCTGGATGGAAGAGGAGTGGGGGTAGTGAATGCCTCCCTTTCCTGCTTCTCTCCCACACCAGGCCACACCTGGCTTCAGAGTCAAAGTATGAGTTTGGCCGGTCGTGTTTGTCTGCCTCTACAGTTTTTATTAATCCTGGGAAGGTCAGCTGAGCTTGTCCCTGAACTGTTTTAGCACGCTCGTGGGCTATGTGTATACTGCTGCATTTTAACACTGATTCTTAGCAGTTATAAGTACTTCTTGAAAAGTCAGAATCCAGAACTGCTTTACAGACCCCCTTCAGGTCAGAGTTCACATTTATCCCATCAGAAAGTGGTCGGTCACTTTTGTGGAGGTGAAATCTATATTTATGCAGCTACTTTAGTCAGTTTGGCATATTCGCAACTTGATGAAACAATATGAATGTCTTTTGGGAACACTTAAGAAAAAGTGATTCCAGCAGATATTCAGAACCAAAGTGCGTCCATAAGACAGCCTCAACTCTCCAGGCATCCTTGTAATACCTCTTTGCAGCTAGTTTGAGAAGCGTCTACCTAAACGCTAGGTGGCGGAGGCAGGGCCCTGTTTGCCAAACAAGGCGAACTAAAAAGCAGCAGTCTAGGATCACACTATTTCATACCAGTGGCACATGTAAAAATTCACTCTGTGATACGTGGCTGCTGTGCTGCTACGAGACCATCTGAGATGCTGATGAGATCTTCTCAGACGTGCCAAAAAGAGCCAATTTTAGTATTAAGAATCGGACTGCCGTGTTTATGGTCTGCACAGAAGGCCAAGCTGAGTATAGCACCAAAGTTTTCATGATATCAACTTTATGTAATGATGCTTCACACCCCATCCCCCATCCAAAGTGCCAATCTGGTGCCCTTGTATGTGTATCTTGCTGGGAGCAGCAGGTGGCAGTAAACAGGTACACTGACACACCAGTCAGAGAGACGGACAGACAAAACAGATGACTCTTACTCAGCCCTCATGACTGTGAGCGCGCACAGAGCAGGCGGCAAGATCCACCGCTTTTTCCTGGAGAAAGGGGAGGAGGAATGAGTTGTTAGCTTAGAGAAACACAAAAGACTGAGAGACACAGAAAAAACGTTTGATTGTTATTTGCACAGCAGTTAAAAATAGCTTATGTTATTTTGTGATTAAGCCAATTAAACTCGTCGCTGCATATGGGATGAAGATGCACTTTTTTTGGCCTTAATGCACATTTCTCACCAGATTTTCTGATTTAAGTCATATAACATGTTCAGGTTGTCCTGAAAAGAAAGATAGGCAGAGCTGAGATTGTACGAGCAGTTTTAAAGGCCTTTAAATTAAGCTGCGTATTAATTTGCCATAGACGTTTGTGAAGTTTTGTCACCAAACACAGAGCTGCATGGCAAATCTGTGTTTAACAAATTGCATGTCAGCGCCACGAGATGACTGTTTTCAATCTGCAGTTCAAAAGCCTGCACTTCTTTTTGTGTGCTTTTTTTTCTTCCGAGTTTAGAACAAAGCAATACGCACAGGTACCACTTACAGAGCGCTGCTGTGACGGCAGCAGGCGTGTTTAGAACAGATAGTCGAACTTTTTAGGAAGACAAACGCTGTTTTTCTGGCCGTCTGGCTGGGCTGCTAGCAGTTAGTGGCTTACCCTGTTTATATATACTAGATGCCAATGCGAACTGGCCTGGGCTCTCACCCTGTACAAAACAGTGTAAACCACCGTGGGCATGGGCTGCGGTTTGCTTTGGTCCATTTTTTCCCCAAGTGGAAGTGGGCATAGCATAGTCTGATGTACGCTCTGATGTGTACTTGTTTGTGGAGGTTAACTCAACACAATTTGACTCCTTTCACTGTCTGATTGTCGGTTATGATATACGGTCGGTCAGAAATATTTTAGTAGATTTGAAGGTCCAGCAGCCACCAGGAAAACAATGGCTCGCTGCGTGCTCTACCATCGTGGACGAACATCTGCTCGGATCTCGCTTGCTGCCTTTAAACAGCAAGACTGCCGCTCTCTCTCATATTGCTTAGGCGGTAAAACTTATACGAATAAAAACAGTGAAGTATGACAAAGGGTGTGGTTTAATGATGTCACACAGGAAAACCCAATGGCTTTTTCGACACTGTGAATGTGCTTTGTCATAACATTTGGCTTGTGCGCGCGTGTGTGAAAGCAAAGGCAAAGGAAACACTTGTTCTCCCTTTTTCTTTCCCTCCGTCTTGCCATCACAAACATCTGACTCAACACAGAAAGGAGCTTAACAGGCAATCTCGTCTTGAAGTTTAACATCTCCTCAAAACTTCTGCCGAACCGAGTTTCCTCCTCTGTGCTCGAGCCTTTACAGAATGGCTTATTTCTACACCTTTTTCTGCATGAACTTCCTCCTCCTCTCCACAGACTGACGTGGTGGTGCTCGCCAACTGTTACCCTGCCTCGGCGCTTTCTGACTCAAAACAGGACTCTAACGTTGGCCGTCTGCTCTTCACGGCCGGGTTTCTGAAACTTAGTTGAAACAACGGTTCGACAAAGCGAGAAAGAGAGAGAGAGAGAGAAAATAAAAGGTCTGTAAACAGACGCTTGTGGTATTTTTTTTCTTTTGTCGCGTTTGTGGTCTAATTCTGTCTCAGATACAGACAGCTTTTAAATAATACAGCCTTTCAAATTAACGCCACTGACTGAATCAGCTAGTTTAACGGGGTTATGCAGAAGTCTCTCAGGTCAAAATAGGTTGATTTATTAGGTTCTTTTTCCAGAAACTAGTCAGTTCTTGCTATCAGTATTTCTCTAAGGTGGGGTCAGTGTGTGGCTTCCTGTGGAAATAGCTTTAGATTTATTTCAAGTTTCATTTTTAATAGAATAGAAAAGAGCAGGTGTGGGAATAAAACTAACCTGATTTAAGTTCCACTTGCATTTCTGCTTCTCCTCATCTCAGTCTGAGACTCACCAACAGAGGTGCACAAAACGCTTTCCCAACTTTTCTCTCTGTCTCTCGCTCCCTCTCTTTCTCCTTTCCATTTTTACCCTCCCTCAGTCTCCCCAAACAACCCCTTCGGGTTTCTTTTGCCCCGGTCCCTTTCTACCAAAATCCACTCTAACACAACTAAAAATTCATTTTGTCTGACCTAAATCAGAGGGTGTCTGCGCCATGGGCTTATTACACACTGCGCTTAAACTTGTGTTGTGGAGGAGGATGGGGTATTATTATCTTCCAGCTACCCACCCTGCTATAAAAACTAGTGGTGCGACATCTCCACAGCGCAGAGCTGCTGCCCTCCCTCCCTTCTTCCTCTCACTCTCTCACTCGTCCTACATGAGCCACACACAACAGTGAGCCTGCCTGACTCTAAACTCCACACCAGCCACTCGGCTACACAGACAAACCCAAGAATCGCTCTCTGCTCTCCTCTGCTGCGCTGCTTTGCTTCCCTTCATTGGATATTTTTCCTTCCTGGGGTGTTTTTTTTTTTTTTTGTGAATGGGTATCTGAATCTAGTGTGAGGAGCTTGTGAATGGACTGACTGACAGACGGGCAAAGAGCGAGGCAGCTGTGTTTCAATTAAAGAGAGCTATGCTGAGAGGTCAAGTGAGGAGCAGCGGAGCTTCTTAGTAGTCTGGAAATACAAAGACACGTGAGAGGAATTGAGAAAGAGAAGGTACGGTAGGTGATGCCTGCTGAAATCTGTGGAATGCTGGGGGAACGTATCAAGACATGTGCAAATTTATTTGGATGTCAGACTTGTGGAACATCCACATGGGTGTGTGTGTGTGTAATCATTTCTGAGTATTACAGAGGATGTGTGTGTGTGTGTGTGCGCCCGTGTGAATCAGCTTGCACTTTTGGGTTGTGTGCATCACTTCAAATGAGCGCTTTAGACCATAAAGGCCCGAAAAGGTGCAAACAGGTCAATAAAACCACTTAACGACTCGTGTCATTATTCGGGCTGTGCAGTGTAAACACTGTGCCGTAAAGATGCTGGAAATAGCGCAGGCATTTATAGCATCACAACACATCTTGGAAATGCCAAACATAGTAGTTTCGGTGGACTTAAGTGCGTGTTTTGTCTCCAAAAGTAATTACACATTACAGTTTCTGTATCTATATGACACTCTCCGTTAAATCCACAAATACTCAGGTAATTTTTTTAAAAAGCAGGGAGGGGGCATGTTTTAGAGCACAGACAAAATAGACAAAAAAAAACATGTTATGGATTTGAGGCTGAGCTGTAAATGATTGTTTACAGCAAGTCAGCTTATAAGACCTCTTAGCTCATAAAGTTACAAAAAGCAGTGACCCGTAGTGCTCTTGTAACTGTTTACTCGCCGCTGTTTTTAAAGTTTCTGGTCTTCTTTTTTTATTCTACATCAAATTCTTTGTTGGAGCCAACTGAACAGAACAAAATGTAAATACAGTTGCCTACAACCAGCACATTTTAGAAAGCATTATTCAGCGGCATACAGAGATGCAAAACAAGGCTGTGCTGTAATGCTGACGTGCTGGTGGTAAACTACATGCAGTTACACACTATGTTAAAAGTCTGCTTAATGATTTATTAATCATATCTCAATTAATCCAATCAGTTTTTAAGCTTTACCTGCCAGTGTGTAGCTTAGTAAAGACACTCAATATTATCCTGTTTAAGTGTAAAGTTTAAAAAGCCTGACTTTTAAAAATACAAATAAATGTGAATAACTGCAAACTGGAAAACTGAAACAACTTTTTAAAAAAAAAATGCTGTAATGATCATTTTATACTGTACCATCCTTACTTGTGGTTTGGGTTTTAACTTCCTCTGCTCATTTTTGGGGGTCTTTCCTCAGGCCAAACTGAAGAAAGTATCAGATGAGATTTAGAAACTGTCCATTATTTCAAGCTGAATATGTGTGATTGAAAATCTTTCTTGTTTTATTGGCAATAAAGTAAACTTTTGGGGTGACTGAGACGGAGGCGGGTAACTGTGGGCCCCCCTGAAAGGCTCGAGAGATGACATTTAGCGCAAAGAGGCGCTTTAAGGAGCCGTGCGATTTGAACTGACCTTGGATCAGGTCCAGTGTTAACTTTAAATGAATCATTCATTTTTAATCAGTCAAGGCTGAGCGCTAGCCAAAGGTACAAATAACTGCAGACTTTCTGAATTAATTAAGTGAGCAATGCAGTATAACATTGTATTTAATGGCACTTTATGCATTTGACTGTGAATCTGTAGTTTGAAGTTACTTTGAAGTGCACAGCTTCAAAAGTTTATTTGTTTAGTTGGGGTTTTTTTTTAACCTAAATGCTAACAATACTTAAAAAAAAACCTCTGTGCTTTTGTTAAAACACACACACTAATTCCTAAAGCACTGACTGTTCCAAATAAGCAGCGGTTTCTGTTTAAATACTCGGATTTTGACCCTGACATTTCACCATTACTGCAAAGAGAAAATAAAGCCCCAGTCATGAAGTTTAACTGGCATTGTGTCCTCCTTCCTCACCTTCTCTAATTGACAGCAATTAAGATAAAATATAAAAATCTCCCCCCCTTCATGCGGCCTAGAGGCTCAAAACTAACACTAACCATGGAAGTGTCTCCTCGAGGTGCACTGCTGTTTCACTGGCGATAATGGACTAGTTTACACAGCAGGTCAAATGAATGTCTTCCCTTAATAAGGGGGGTGAATTTTGGCTGTCAATACTGTAAATTATTGGCTGTGCAATTGTCCACCTGTGACAGTTGTTTCGCAGGTGTTTGCTATGGGCAGTCGGTGACAGGGGTAAACTCTGGCGGCTGGTGATTTAGCATGGGGGTCAGGTGGATGAACGGGCCTGACAGGAATAAACTAGGCACTGGGTGTTGGAGCGCACAGGCCAAATGAGCGTCTGCCCGTCACAAGGCTTGAGATGGACATTAGCTGGTGATTTGTGGCCTGAGCAGTCAGGTTTGGGGACAAGTTAGCCACTCTACTCTAGGCATAATGATGATACAGCTGCAACACGGACAGAGCGAGGTGGAGGAAGAGAAGGAGGAGGTGGTGAGGAGGAAGAGGAAGAAGAGGAGAATCATTAGGAGGAGGTGGCGCTGGTGGTCAGTGCCCGGAGAGCAGATGAAGTTCTCGGGAGAAAGACGACACTGGATGGAGGTGACACATAATTTGGGGCGGGAGTGCTGAGTTGAAAGTGTTGGTGACTAAGTGAGGCATGAGAGGAGATGCTGGCCAGTACAGGAAGGCAGAAAGAGAGGGAGACGGAAAAGCCTTTATTAGAGGTCAGTTTAGTAAATGAGTTGAACTCGTGTGAACTTTTTTTTCCCCACACTTGGAACTTCTTCCTTTAAAGCGGTGATGCAATTGTGACAGGTGCTAAAAGTTTTAATCAAAAACAAATTTTGTTTGTTTTTTGTTTTTTAATTCACTAAAAAAATCCAGCCATCTCATTATGGCAGGTTGTTAAACCTGACGACTACTTACCGAGTTGAGCTTTATTGCTAATAACTTGAAGTTGGTTTGAAAAGGGGACAGAAGGCGAGTCACTTTGTGCCCTTTCTCAAGGCGTCGCCGCCCTCGCTCCCCTTGATGGGTGGGTGGGGTGTTGCGTGTGCGTCTAAAGGGCTAAGACTTGTTTGGCTGATGAAATGTCGCTCCAGGACCTTGTGGTGGGAAAGCGGTGCCCTCCTCCCCTCCCTGTCTATGTGGCACATCCTCCTTAGATCCTCTCCACATTGTAATTAGGGGCTGGCCGCTAAGAGCTAGTGCTAGCTAGTGGCAGGCAAACAGTGGGAACGGGGAGGGGAGTGGCACTCGTCGGTTCAGTGGGTGAACAAACAGCAACAGCAGCACGTGTCCCATAGTTCCAGGAGTGGGTGGGATGGGTCGAGAGCAAAAAAAGAAAAGGAGAAAAAAAAAAAACGAATGCGAGACAGTGAGTTCGCCAGGCCCTCCCAGTCGTTTTCTCCTGCTCTTATCCACTCAGTGTTGTTCCAAGCTCTGCACTATTGTTTGCCTTGGCAGGCTGTCGCAGGGAGGGGCCCCTCCGCTGGTGTTTGTGCAACCTGTTAGGGAACTTTTAGGGCCATCTGATCTCTCCCTGCTGGAGATTCTCTCACCTTTTTGCCCAGGCCAGGTTATTACTTTTAGGGAGGTTGTGCACATGGCGTGGGAATACAATAAAAAAAAAACTTCTATTCCTTGTAAAAGTGTAAAGTTGTGATGTGAGCTGCATACATCTTCATCATCATTTCCATTTTGCAAATCGCCAATCAAACAGCTCTGCCCCCCCAGCTCACTGTAACTTTCACTGTCGCATCGAGGCCGGCGTGCGTGCCTGCGGACATATATCCTACACTGCCACCTCCTCTATAGACATTTTAATTATGTCCACACTGTATCAATGGCACGAACATGGCAACAGTTCCCTAGCAACAAGATCGACAAGAATAAACTACATGTAAGATTGGTAAGGTACCTGAATTGTACACCTGCAGGTGAACTTGGGGATTTTTTCTGAAATAGTTTTTTTTTCTCCTTGTTTTTCCTTTTTTTTTTTTTTTTTAACTTCTGGCGTGATTCACTGCAGGAAGCTCAAGAAAGTGAGACACTTGGGTCTGTATGTGTGTGTGTGTGGCTTCAGAGCTGGCCCATTTCGGTTCAGTCAACAATGCAGCTGTGGTGTGTGGGGCTGCTTCAAAGTATTTATCTACACATGCCTCCAGTGACCACCAAGTGCGGATGGCTAAGTTTGAGCTCTATTCATAGATGTGAATGAATGAGCACCCTGCCAGCGGAGGTTTGATCACTAGAACTGTAAGCAACAGTACAGTGAATCAACAGGTGGGAGCTCAGGCAGCTGTGGAGTGGAAAATGTGAAGAAAGAGAGCAGACCGAGAAGAGATTCATCTGTGCGTTTAGACAATAACGTGCTATATATCAGGCTTTTCAGGCACCGCGTTATAAGTGAAATGAGTGAGGATAGACTGCAAGTAAGCATTTTGACAGGATACAGTATCTAGAGTACAATCTGACCTCTTTTGTCGTTTTCTCCACTTCTCACCACATCCCAGTCTCTCTCTCTCACACACACACACACACACACACACACACACACACACACACACACACACACACACACACACACACACACAGTATTGTTCCGATGAACGTATCGGCTTGCCTCTTTTTCATATCTGATAGACGCAGACAAGAGGGATGGACGTTATAAGCGCTATCACAGAACGTCTCTCACACACTTTTTTATCACACCACCCAGTTTCGAATTGAAAAGTAAGAAGTAAGAAAGAAAAAAAAAATCAAGAACCGCTTTAGGACTTATTAAAATGATGGGCTTCCCTAACTCACACACTTGCAACAAGAAATGATGATAACACATTCAAGAATAAATATTACCCAACGTGATGTTTGCTCGAAATGAGACATGCTGTATTTACCACTTGTTGCTTTTGCTGCACAGATGGCACGCAAACAAGCATGCCTACAGTATATTTTAATAAAGTTAGACTGTCACTCATTGTGTTAACACTATCGGCCTCGGCGGAGAGACTCCCCTTATTCGCATATGAAAGCTTTTTTTGAAAGCCTTCACCCCATGAATGGACGCCGCTTGTCACCGGTGACAGCAGCAGCACCCGTCGTTACCGCTGCACTCTCTGCGTCGGCGTTTCAGAACCCCGCTTTGTTGTTTTCTTTAACATGCCTTCATTAAATCCTGCACCATCCACGTGGATGAGTCAAGTCAAGTTTACAGGGCAGGCTCTTTGCACGGCCAGGAAGCAAGAAGCCAGCTCTGTGGATTTTAAAGAACTATTATTCACCGCTTTCAAGTCAAAGTGAAAGTACATGTGACCAGTCATCAAATGCCAACAGGAAATTAAACAGGACCTGTTTAAAGCGATCAGCATAATATTTCACACTTGTGTGTACTGTTTTCAAGTCAGCATGTGGGCTTTTTCCTGAAAGATCCCCCCCATATTAAAAAAACCAAAGGGCTCTTGAACAACATGTAATAATATTGAAAGTATTTTCAGATTTCTTATAACGTCAGTTGTGAGAAAAGCGTCAAAGGAGCTTTTGTGATGAGTATATCAAAGTATTTGCAAAGACATTTATTACACACAGTAAATCTGAAGTGTAAAAATGAACAGTATTTAAAAATACTTTTCAATACCTTTTTTGATGTTGTTAAATTATGCATTTATACTTTTTTCTGCATTAAAAATCAAAACCATTCACTGGTATTTATTTTTTAAATTAGAAAATAAAAGTAGCTTACCTTTGGGATTAAAAAAAAATAGTGCATTAGATTCAATTTTTTTTCCCTAAAACATTATTCAACAAATATTAACAAATAATAAAGACGCAGAATAAATGATGGGAACCTTGTCAAAATGTAACCCCGCTTAATTAAAAAGCAAAGTTTCAGGTCGAGAATAAGAGAATTAATTTCGGTGACGATTCAGAATTTGTATCTTTTTTCAGTTGCCACCAGATGTTTCACTTGTACCGCTTTTTGTCTCTACAACCAGCAGAGATAAAGAGAGAGAAGATGGTCCACCACAGAGAGGAGGATCTGATCGGAATCCCCTTCCCAAATCACAGCAGCGACGTCCTCTGCAGCCTCAACGAGCAGCGTCGCGACGGGCTGCTCTGCGATGTCATCCTCATCGTCCGAGACCAGGAGTACCGCACCCACCGCTCCGTCCTGGCCGCCTGCAGTCAGTACTTCAAGAAGCTCTTCACAGTGGCCACTACTGATGGCGGAGATCCCAATCACGCCGCGGCTGTGTATGAAATTGACTTTGTGGCTCCAGAGTCGCTCACAGCCATCCTGGAGTTCGCCTACACGTCCACGCTGACTGTGACGGCGTCAAACGTCAAAGAGATCCTGAATGCAGCTCAGATGCTGGAGATACCCTGCATCATTAACGTTTGCCTGGAGATCATGGACAGCGGTGGCGGAGGGGGTGGCGGTGGGGGTGGGAGAGAGGTGGAAGGGGAGGAAGATGAAGAGGAGGAAGAAGAAGAGGAGGAAGAGGAAGAGGAGGACGAAGAGGAGGACGCAGGGTCGAGAAAGGATGAGCACGAGGAAGAAGAGGACAATGTCAGCGAGAGGTCGCTCCAGTCTTCCACGAGCAGGGGGGAGCGGACGCCCCCGGGGATGGAGGATTCGCCACCTCCGAGCACCTCTAAGTACCACCAGCAGTTCGGGCTGCACAGGGAGACGCCCCAGTCGCAGTCTCCAGAAACCATGAGAAAGCAGGTGAAATTCAGGGGATATCATCTTGTTTTTGTTGATAATCTTATCTTATTTAAGCTCTAAAACTAATGTATCTAAAACTTGTGTTTCAGGAGAGCATTGAGACTCGAGCTCTGAAAGATTTCTCCATCGAGTCTCTCCTGCAGGAAGGGCTCTACCCTCGCATGCCAGCACTGGACAGGAGGTCCAACTTTTCTCCTCTCCTCCCAGGATTCTACCCCCCGATGTGGGCCGCTGAGTTCCCAGCTTTCCCTCAGCAGCTCCTGGAGCCAGCCCACCACCCTCACATGGGGGCTTCACCACAAACCAGGCTCCCCCACAGCTTCCCTGCCTCCACACCACTCGAAGCCTCCAGACCCCTTGATCTGGCCGTAAAAAGAGAGATCATAAAGGAGGAGATGAAAGATGAAGTCCCTCCCAGTATGCTCCAAGGCGAACTGCTGAAGGAGTTTGTCAGCTCGAACCTGGACGGCACTATGAACGCAGGGTCAGTGCCAGCGGAGAGTCATCCGCTGGGTCCCATTAAGGATGAGGCAGACTTTCGGTCGTACCTGAGTTTTCTGAGCTCCGCATCCCACCTGGGTGCGCTGTTTCCCCCCTGGCAGCTGGAGGAGGAGAGGAAGATGAAGCCCAAAGCGTCACAGCAATGTCCCATCTGCAACAAGGTCATTCAAGGAGCTGGGAAACTGCCACGGCACATGAGGACACACACAGGGGAGAAACCATACATGTGCACAATCTGTGAAGTACGATTCACCAGGTATGTGGAAAGCAAACCCAACTGCTGCACATTAACAATTTGCATTATCTTGACATCTTCATCTAGCATACAAAGAGTGTAAACTGCAGGGTTAACGGAAAAGTACCCCATGCTCTTTTCACTGAGGTTAATCTGTTTTCACCTCATCTGAATATCAAAGACGGTAAAGTGGAAAGCCCCCTCTGCTTTTGCATTAGTGGTATCTCACTTACCTACATCCTCCCACTTTGGCATAGTTTCCACTTTTATTTTTAGAGCAGAACTTTAATGTTGACACTAAAAGGAAATCATCTGTGTTGGCTTTTTTTTTGTAAATCAGTCACTTGTAAAACTCGATGACTGAAAGGGCAATGGTGTAGGATTTATGTGTTACTCTCATTTTGTGAAAGTGTGCGGTTTTCTTCTTTTCTCAGACAAGACAAGTTGAAGATCCACATGCGGAAGCACACAGGTGAACGCCCCTACATCTGCCTTCACTGCAACTCCAAGTTTGTCCACAACTACGACCTGAAAAATCACCTGCGCATCCACACGGGCGTCCGTCCGTATCAGTGCGAACACTGCTACAAAAGTTTCACGCGGTCTGACCACCTGCATCGACACATCAAGCGGCAGAGCTGCCGAATCTCACGCCCCCGGCGGGGACGGAAGCCAGCTGCTTGGCGTTCAGCGCCCCCCGGCAACTTCCTGTGTCCCCCTACTGCTGCGACCAACCGGTTCGAGGAGAGCAGGTTGAGCCCCGCATACCAGGGGGTCAAGAGTCACGCACTTGGGGAGCTGCTGGGCCTCGGGAACAGAGGTCAGGGGTTTAAGAGCGCGGACGCTGCCGGCAGGGAGAGTAGGGAGGAGCTGCGGGCAGAAGGGAAGCACATCTCGGAGGAGGAGAAGCCAGGAGCTGGGAGGCAGAGGGGAGTGTTTGCTTTTGCTCTAGCTGGAGAAGAAGTGCTTACCCAATCTCCATATTATGCTGCGACCTCTAACCCCTGGGCCATGAGGCTGGAGCGGGCTCCACCCATCCCTGAGCCGGCCAAATGAACACTGGTCTGCAGAAGACAAAATGAAAAAAAAAGACAAAGAAAATGTCTTTAATCTCTGCATCTCATCTGCTCCAGAAAGCTAAAGCACCTTTTACACAGAGAGAGAGAGACAGCAAGAGAGAGTGACGTGTCAATGAATAGCTTGAAGCCTGCTGATACGGCAAACAGATATTCAATCAAAAAGCAGACTTCTGTCACATCTGCACGAAACAGTAGGTCAACACAGGTCTTACTATTCACATTAATGAAGGTTCTCTTCTAAATGAATGTGATTAGCAGCACCCGTGAGTACCTGCAGCACGATGTCGTGGCCGACGGCGACAAAAAGGTCTATTTCTTCATCCCCGTGAATGTTTACATATTCCTTCAAAAGAAGCAAAACAGTCTGTTTATGAGGGATGCCGTTTTCGTACATGTATATTTTTTGCATTATTTATTCAAAACGCTGTAAAAAAAATTTTTAAATTCTGATAAGATTCCTCTGAAACTGAAAAATTTGTTTCTTTAAAATGCAGAATGTAAACACGTGATCGCAAATGTATAAAAAGGGGGAATTTATTGTCAAAAATGGCATTAAGTAGATTTAATTAACATAAAAGAAAATTGAAATATAGCTTAATAAATCAATAAATAACCCTTCACTGAGACAATTTCACGTTTTTATTTTAAGTCGTTGGGTTTATGTGTTGAAAAAGGGCAGCGCTCTCCAAATAAAAGCATCTATGGTGCTAGGATGCTTTAGTTGTCATCTTATAGTTTTCTAAAAATAAAGGGAGACCACTTGAAAACTTAATTAGGAGACACGATGATGCATTACGATCCCTCCACTGCCTTTATTCACATTTAAGCTCTTTTGTCTGCACTATTGTACATATGGATCCAAACTTTTTGGCCATGCTGGTGTTAATTACAGTTCTGTTGCTGATGTTGTAAAAATAAAGGAGTAAATAAATAAAGAAAAAGAAAAGAAAAGCTCTTAAAAGACTATGAGAAATCCATCCAAAGATGTGTGCTTTGATATTTCAGACTTGAATAAGATTTTGTTTTAATGTTTATGACCACGTGTCTTCAGAGGATGTATATTTCTGACTAATCGATTGCCGCTCTAGCTACACGGTATGCTTGTGTTTTGTTTTTTGGGGGGTTTTGGGGTTTTTTTGGTTTGTTTTGGGGGGTTTCTGCTGCAAGAAATCAATAATTTTTTTTCCGTCTAATGTTCAGCTCTGATTCGTGTATAAAGAAGTAACAAAAAAATATTTGAATTGAAATGGGAAAGTATTTTCTTGCTATTTATGGCGTATTTAAATGAATGAGCCTTGGCTATATTTTGCAAATCTGTTTTATAAAGACACTAAATGCAAAAAAAACTAAAAAAACAACCCAACTTTGCTCTTGTCTTTATTATGTCAAATGTGTTTGTACTCCTATTTTTTATTTTATTTCTCCAGATCCAGGCAAAGGTTTCTGGAAAGCTCGGTCACATGCTAAATTGTTGCTTAAAGTTAAGATTAGCATAGGGTTTGGGTTTAGGCTTACATCAAGCAAAAGTTAGTGATTAGGTGTGTATTTGGCATAAGTGCTAGAATAACACAAGATTTAGAAAAGGCAGGCAGAGATTATAGTTGAGACAACACGGGATCACGTGTCAACGTGTGTCCGCACAATTATGGATGAATAAATAACTTTACCATCAAATGATCATAAAACGTAATTATAGAAGGCCTCGTTCAGGTCTCCACAGACTCTAAACCCAGAGAAGTTCCCTCATGTCGCACAGTTATTTAGGCATTCATTCATCACTTTTATATCAAGCAATTTAATTACCCTAACATTTAGCTACTTAAGAATGTGTTGGTGGTGGTGGGATGCTTACAAGCTCCCTGCCCAAAATTTTTAATCGTGCTATTTATGCATCATTTTCAGGAGGCACGACAGCCATAGAAGCTGCTTGTGGCCAAGAAGTTACACAATAATTTAAATGTCTTTATTAGCATAAAAAAGGCGAGCGAAATTAGTTTTATCCAGTAAATCAAGTGTAGGCTTTGTTATCTGCTATCTGCTCTTTATAATCTCCACTGCCACTACACTGTTTATTATTCACACCCACACAAACAACACCACAGAGCTCCTCAGCTGGAGCTTTTATGGGTAGGCAGCATTACTGTGATGCCGGGTTCATATCCCTGCAGAGGTCAAGCATATGAGTCCTATAGTAGTATATATAAAACACGTATTTGTCATTAATGAGACTGAAATCGAGACACAAAGAGAACGTAGCAGGATGAATAGTGAACTGCACAGAGTGAGGTTATAAAAGTGTTGCTTGAGAAGTGATTGATGGATTTGTTCAACGTGTTACTGGGATGAGACATCACTAATTAACCCCTGACACAAAAACTCAGAGGCCTACGTCCTGCTCCCTCTGTACCAGATTAACAGTTAGATATGTTCATCTGAACTTTAATCTTTCAGAGAAAAACCCCAGATAAAGTCAGCATATTAGAATATGTGAGCAAATGTACCCGCTGATAACAGATCACCAAAATCACAGTGCAGCTCACTCATGAATGACATTTTGAGCAAACCCATACATCCCTCGGCTGTAAAGAGATAAAAGGATCCATTATTGATTTATTAAAGTTTAATGACGCGTTTGGCATTAAGTAATAACTCATTGTGTTGGCCTTATGGTCTAAGCCTTCCCAGAGGTGTCGTTTTAGTATTTATCTCTAAATGTATGAGTAACACAGAGAAAGTACTGTCACTTTTCACAAGATAAAAGAAGATAAAAAAAGAGAACACTCAGCTCACAAAAAGCCTCTTCATGACTTCCAAGTACAAATTCCCTTCACCATGCCGCCCTCCATCGTTCTATATTTTTGCTCTGACCTCTAGTGGAGGGTTGAAGGTACTGTAAGGGGAAGTGTATCAAGAGAATATCCAAAAGTGTTTCCTTTTTAAAATACAACCTGTGTAATATTTAATAAGACTGATGTTTAAGTAAGATATCAAAACTACCGATCTTGTCTCATTTCCGCTGCTTTAAATAACTTCTACCCATGTACAGGCTCATTAAGGAAATTAAATCTCATTGGCTGCCTGATGCGTGCCTTTAAATCTAGATACAGCTTAATACCTCCAGAGGGCGCTAAAGGTTTAAGTTGAAGTCTCACAGTTGGCCTGAAGGTTATTTCAGGGGTAAGAAAAAATACAACAAAACCAGCTTTGTGATTGAATCAACCAATTTTGCAGAAATAGCGGTATTCTTTGCTTCCTTCTTCTTCTTTTTATTTTACTTTTAGTAAAATATATCTTGGCAAAAATATGCTTGAAATGAGTCACGCCTCAACAACATAAACCACATCCTTTTATACGGAGCAAAGACTCTCTATGGTGCCAGCTTTTTCTGATGTATATTTTTTTGTAAATGACTATTCACTGCTGCGATGACCTGTCCACCTGAAGAGGCTGAAGGCTATTCCAGGAAATACGACAAAGGTTAAGGCATTTCCAGTTAAAATGAAAGGTCGCTTTAAAGATAAATGAGGGTGCTGATTGAATGTGTTGCCATGGCCTTTATACTATATGGCCTTGTTTAGTCAGATTCTCAGTCCTTAAACATGCATAGAGATATTATAAACCTTTCAATAAACAAAGAGAGAGAAAAAAAGACAAACACTTGCGTTTGGATTCCCACGGCTCACAACATCCATCTGTCCATAAATACAACTTTACAATAAAATGAGGCAAAAAGAAACCTGACTCCATTCATTAAACAGCCCCAGCTGCTTTTTAAAGAAATGAAGAGCCACTCCAGAAAACACATTCAGACCCATATTTAAGGTAAACAATGGGTCAGATATGAATAAAGACAGACTCATGTGGCATTATTTATAGGCAATTACGCGACTGTTATTTCTCATCATTTCTACTGTGAATCACCTGCTGAGCACCAAGAAGGACGACAATGTTAGCGACTAACTGGTGAACACAGAGTGCAGCACTTGGACATAAATTTCCCTGAGGATTTGGTGGAAACTAAAACACAGGAAACATGAGAATGAAGGTGAATGTGATCCTTGCTTTCAATCAGTTTATCAGAAATATAACCCCAAATGAATGCAACTGTGGCTTCGTGTCTTCTGGATGTGTAAACATGAAATTCTTTGATAATAAATAAGTGCAATATTTTTCCACTCTTCTGTTGTTCAATTTTGGAGAGCTCGTGTGAACTTTAGCCCACTATCGTTCTCTCAGCTGGCAGGAGAGGCGCCTGGTGTGGTCTTCTGCTGCTTTAACGTTCCACACTTTGTACACTTTGTGCTCATCTGCACAATTTGATTGCAACAAGAGCTTATTTGATTTACTGTCGCCTTCCTATAAACTCGAAGCAGTCTGACCATATTCCTCTGACCTGAATTGGTGCTCGCTGGATATTTTTGTATTTTTTTTCCGGACCATTCTCTGCAAAGAGACGGTTATGTGGGAAAAACTCAGAGATGAGTCGTTTCTGAAATACTCAGACCAGCCAGTCTGGCACCGACAACCATGACACATTTAAAGTCACTTCAAATCACCTTTCTCCTCCATTCTGACGCTCACTTTCGATTTCAGCAGGTTATCTTGAGTATGTCCACATGCTTAAAGGCACTGAGTTGCTGCCATGTGACTAATATTTGGGTTTTTGAGTGTATACAAATGTTGATCAGAACAAGATGGGCTTTTTATGGATATGTCTTTGCAGCAAGATCTTATTCTGTGTGAATAGATAAAAAAAGAACACCTTTTTAATCAAACAGATGTTGTAAAAATCACACTGATGCTTATAATACTGTCTAGTGATCTGAAACAATGTGGTTAAAAAATGTAAGTCACAATGTAAAACGTGGCTTTATTGAAGTGTGTGCGTGACTTTGTGAGCCCTGCTGTGGTGTGACTTCCTGGGTTCCTCACCCTCTCTTTGCTTGGTTATTAACTTAATAATCCTCGGAGGCCTGCAGTAGTACGCACAGTGACTCCTGCTGCGTCTGCGTGTACAGTGTATGTGTGTGCCTGCAAACACACAAAGCATTTCTAATTGAACATCCTCTGAGGAAGCAGTCTGACAATGCAGCTACAAGTTGGCCACAGGGGCTGTTGAAGGTAACACAGTCTGATGTTCTCTGCGGGATTCTGAGAGACTAAAGAGGAAACGCCTTCAATACAAAGAACCTTGAAAAAATAACTTTTTTTTTCTCAAGAACAAGGAACAATACGCATGACGTAATCAGAAAGCAGCTTACCATTCATGTCAGTCCAAAGTGACTACATGCTGTAAATATCTGGGTGCTGATAGAATTCAGCACAGAATCATTCTAAAAGAAACTGTGTTTAAATTCTAGTCATCTAAAATCATTGACTATAATGACTATAATGACCATATCTAGATCAATGGTGTAATATCCAACAGTGTGACCCCAGGGCAGCCCCTCTACATCACACTGGATATTCACCTTCACAATGTTTCAGTAAATTGGACACATTATAGGAGCTCCTCTACATGTTGTATGTATGTTTAACTTTTACTGGGTAATTTCACACATCACTGATTAAAATGGGCACCTTTGCTGAAAATGCTGGCAAATATTTTACCTATATTTCCTAACCATGCTCTCTGCCATTTGCGCAAAATGCTTGCAAACCTGTTGATGTCAACGATGCAAGGATTTGTCTTTCTGCAAGTGTCTTACAGAGAAGTTAGACAGCAGCAGCATTTTAAGTTATGTTTAGCAAACATAGCAAAAACCCCCCAACAAAAAAACAAAAAGTGGTGCTCAAAAGAGGAAGCAGAGAGAGAGAGCGCAGGATTAGAGTGTACCACTAAAACTTCGGATTATCTGAGCTGAGCACAAGGTCTGAACGATAAAGTTCTCATGGATGAGTGCTTTGTGTTTTTGTAAAGTTTAGGTGTTGATAAAGGGTATTCTTACTGTGATACCTGCTTTCACACTTCTGTCCTAGGTGTTGCCAAAACACCTCAAACACTTCCTTCAAAAAAATGATGTCATGATAACCACAGAGAATGAGAGATGTCTCATTTAAACGACAACTATTGCTATGTATTGTGCATCCAGAAGGTATTCAGCCAGTCTAGAAAAAAGACTCTGCAATGCTTGATACTGGGACTATACGATGATATTCAATACCATACAAAAGTAGGTCTCTCTCAGGGGTAATCTTACTTGTATTTGAATTCTAGTAATCTAAAGTGGTTTGCGTGTTAAAAAGTCATGAGTCATGCTCTTTAGAGGGAAGAGTGCAACACCTGGGTGTTGCTAATTCAAACACTTCCTTTAAAAAAATGATGTAATGGTAGGCATAGATAGTGACAAATGAGCTACAGTTGTACAACAACAAAAGTAAGTAGTGGCCGAAATTTTTTGCAATATTATAAGCGATCACCCTGAAAAGAGCAGATAAAAATGTGCAATACATGCTGACAAAGAGTTACTTACACATCTAGCAGATTGAGCATTGATAGGCACACCAACTGTATCTGCCTTTGGGTGGTGCTCTCATTTTGGTGTTGGTTCTGTTTGCGGTGAGTATTACTTCTTGTTCCTGTCACAGTGTTGTTTTTGTGTAGCTTATCTGCATACCTTATTTAATTTAAAACTTAAAGATAACATTTTATTTCATAGTGTAATCTTTACGTGCTTCATCCAAAGCACACGTTTAGGGATTCGCTAGCTGAGGTTAGCTCCTAGCCTGGCCAATTTGCAAGCAGCATAGCCTCTTCAACTGTCCCTCCTGCACTTTCCTGCTCATTGTGTCAGATGTTTAGTTACTCCTTGGCGCCTTCAGTAACAATGATACTTGTAATAAATTTAGCCTGTTTGTCTTTCTGGAGGCCAGGATAACTGAACTGAAGAACCAGGCTTTGCAACCTTGTAACCAGTGCAGCCGAAGGTAGCATAAGCCCTGTTAGCTCTCCCCTGGAAGATTGTCCCGAGCACCAGGAAAACAGGATGGCTAGGTGATGGTGAGGAGGAAGCATAGTCCTAATCAGAAACTCCCTACCAAACCGTTCATGTGTCTAATAATTTTTTCCCCACGCAGCAACATACCCGAGCAACTTTGCCAAAACAATGTGTCGTCTGGTCCCAGCCCAATTGAACCAGGAGTGACATGATTAGCATTTAGCTGCACGTCTCCTTAAATTGCTGGCTGTCTGAGTGGTGTCCAAAAGACAATGTGGGGTTTATAGATAATTGGATAACCTTCTGGGGAAAAGCTGGTGTTGTTGGGAGAAACTGCATCCATCACACTTTGGATGGAGCAGCTGTCGTTTCTAGAAATCTGGCCAAATTTATTAACCCCCCCCCCCCACCACACACACACACAAAATGCCACTGTCCAGAGTTGGGACCAGGAAGTTCCAGTCATAAACATTATGTCGCTTTCTTTCAAGTCCCTGTTAGTACCGTATTTTCCAGACTACAAAGCGCACCTGAATATTAGCCGCACAAGCTAAAATCAGGGGAAAATCCTGTTTTGTACATACATTAGCCGCACCTAACTAAAAGCCGCAGGTGTTTCAATGTTGACTTATCATATGTAAGAGAATATGCACAAAGGGAATTGTCAGGAAAGAGATGGCTGTTTGGAGACACACCCCTTTTATTAATTATTTTGAAAAACAAGTTATGGGTACATATTTGCATAACTTTTTAGGTATATGTACAAGTACCGGTAATTACAAGTACGAAACATGCACTGTGTAAACGAGTAACAAATGTAGTACATAACAATAACCTACAGCACACCAGAAAAATAGATTCAGACTACCTTTTAGGCTCAGGTGCAGTGACACGGCTTTAACAAGAAGAAAAGTCAGTCATTCACCATCTTTCTCTTCTTCCTGCGCACTAAAACCACCAAAGTCCTCTTCTCCAGCATCGGATACGAACAGGCTCAGGATGGCTTCGTCATCCACTCTCCGCTTCTCTCCTTCGTTGTCACTTTCAAAACCAAAGAAATCCTCGTTGTCAGTGTCAGAGTCGAACACCCTCAGAAGGGCCGTGGCGGTGTCCTCCTCTCCATCATGCAGCAGTCCAGTCCTTCGAAATCCGTTGGTGATCATGGATGTTTTCACACTTTTCCACGCTGTCAGAATCCACTGGTGGTGTTGAGCATAACTTGCTTTTCGCAAGTTTATCACCGCCCGTCATCCACGCCTCCTGCTGAACGCGTAGTGCTACTTTGAAGTTTGTTTTTCGTGCTACTTCGTACGGCATTACGTTGCCTGGCGGATGGACATGTGACCAACATACCACTCTTGAACCCCGATACTGTGTGTCTGATCACATGCCCTTCTGCCAGGCAACGTAGTGCCGTACAACAGCGGAACAAACAAAACAAATCGTCTTACGATATGACAAAAATCATGGACAATCCATAGAAAAGCCGCACCTGACTAAAAGCCGCAGGGTTCAAAGCTTGTGCAAAAAGTAGCGGCTTATAGCCCGACAATTACGGTACATGAATTAATAATTGATCAACAAATTGATTTACTCTGCCTGACAGAAACCTGTTTACAGCATAATAATTATGTTAGTTTAAACACCCCTGAGTTATACTAATTGCTGGAGGGCGAGGGCAGCAATCTCCCACTTTAGCATGTTAATCAACCAAAGACCTAGTGTAGCTGCTGTCATAGGCAACTTGCGCATTTAAGTTTGTATTTCTTTTTAGTTCTGACGGCAATGTATCGGCTGTGGTTGGACATCATTACATGTTAAGACATGTCGAAGAATCCTCCCGTCCAAAATAAATGTCAGTTAAAATGAAAAGAACAAGTTGAGCTTTGGTAAAACTCGTGAACACCTAGACAGTTTTTATTCATTTGAAAGCCGGATTCAATTGACTTGATTCAAAATGTAAAAAAAATAAAAAAAATAATCATACATCACTTTAATCACATTCAAGATCATGTTCTGACATACGGCATATCACATATCTTTCTGAAAGCGCTGTAACTAAGTTTAAGGATATAATTCATCCACTGTTATCTTCTTCAGTGCTTTGATAATGCCAAAAAATGGAAAGAGTAGCTACCTGAACGCTACTCCCATAGAGGTTGATTATTAATAGTTTTACTTCAAGTGTGCCTACAACTCTAGATGCTGCTCCAAATCAGAAGTACTTGACTCCCTGGTATAACTATGAAGCCTGCACCTTAAAGCAGATAACTCATAAACTGGAGAGAAAATGGCATCTCACTAATTTAGATGATCATTTAGCCAGGAAAGTTAGTTTGCTGCTCTATTTTTAAAAAAGCCCTCTGGCAAAGCTAGAAAATCTTGGTATTCATCACTGATTGAAGGAAATAAGAATAACCCTGGGTTTCTCTTCAGCACTGTAGCCAGGCTGACAAAAAGTCAGGCCTCTGTTGGGCCAAACATTCCTTCAACATTAACTAGTAATGACTTCATGCTAAGAGCAGTTCTGTTTCCATCATACATGCTTCCCTTAGGCAGTATCATTAGAAGGCATAGCATTTACTTTCACTGCTATGCAGATGGCACCCAACTTTATCTATCCATGAAGCCATATACAAGACACCAATTAGCACTGTAGGAATCTCTTAAAGACATAAAGACCTGGATGACCTCTAATTTTCTGCTTCTAAATTAGATCAAACTGAGGTTATTGTACTCGACCGTAAAAATCTTAGAAATGTGGTTTTTAGCCAGATGGTTACCCTGGATGGCAGTACCCTGGCCTCCATTAACTTTGTGAGGAATCTTGGAGTGATTTTTGACCAGGATATGTCCCTTCAATGCACACATTAAACAAATATGTAGGACTGCATTCTTCCATTTGCACAATATCTTTAAAATTAGAAACATTGCAGATTAATGCTGAAAAAGTAGTTGATGCATTTATTACTTCTATGCTAGACTACTGTAATGTGTTATTATCAGGATGTCCTAAAATTCCCTGAAAAGCCTTCAATTGATCCAAAATGTTGTATTAGCGTAGTAGCAGTAGAGTACTGACACAGACTAGAAAGAGTGAGCATATTTCTCATATACTGGCTTCTCTTCATTGGCTTCCTGTTAAATCCAGAATCAAATTTAAATCCTGCTCCTCACATGCAAGGTCTTGAACAATCAGGCCCAATCATATCTTAATGACCCAATAGTAAAGTATCACTCCATTAGAGCTCTTTGCCCTCAGACTGTGGGCTTATTAGTGATTCCAAGAGTATTTAAAGTAGAATGGGAGGGAGAGCTTTCATCTTTCAGACCCCTCTTCTATGGAACCAGCTTCCAGTTTGGATTTGGGAGACAGACACTAACTCTACTTTTAAGATTAGGCTTAAAACTTGCATATTTGCCTTTCTTACGCTGCGATAGGTCTAGTCTGCTAGGGGATTAACCTAATGCATTGAGTGTTTCTTCTTCAGTCACCTTTCTCACTCACTATGTGTTTAAACTCCTCTCTGCATGTAATTATTTGGTATTACTAATCTCTGGCTCTCTTCTGCAGCATGTCTTTGTCCAGTCTTTATCCACTCACCCCCAACCAGTTGCAGCAGATGGCTGCCCCTCCTCTGCTTGAGGTTTCTTCCTGTTAAAAGGGAGTTTTTCCTTCCTACGTTTGCCAAAGTGCTTGCTCATAGGGCATCATATGATTGTTGGGGGTTTCTCTGTTTTCTTTGTATTATGTATTGCAGGGTCTTTATCTTACAAAATAAGGGGCCTTGAGTCAACTGATGTTGTGATTTTTCACCATATAAATAAAACTGAATTGAATTGAATAGCAGTCATTTCTTGTAAACAGTATATCCATTTTTTTAAAATTCTCCTTCAGGTGTGCCATTCGTCATAGTTGTCATGGAATCCATTAGTTTTTAGTTACTAGACATTTTCTTCCTGTGCCCTCTGTGCATTCCTGTCTCTCTCTTCTTACTTATTGTTACTCTTCATGTTTCTCTATTGGTTGTTTTATATTCCTGTCTTACTTTAAAGTTAAATATCTTCCCCTTATCTGCCTTCACTTAGCCCAACAATCGATCCCTATCAATCAGGCCGAGCAGTCACATGAAGGTGATTATCAATAAATCAACCAGGATTTACGAGTCCACCTATGAGCGTCCTCACATAAAAGAAGCAGTGTTGGCAGTATATGACCAGTCAGAAACATATACGGGTCTCCCAGCAGCAGAGTGGTATAAAAAATGAAAAGGGTACGCAAACTATATTATCTATCTAGTTATAGAGCTGTGTGTAAAAGGGTTAAGTGCAGAAACAAAGTATTAAAAGGCACCCTGTGAATATGTTTTCACTAAGCACTGAGATCAGTGAGACCAGAAAAGTGCTATATTAATGCTGACACTCAGCTATGTATAGGAATATAAGGTCTGGAAGTAGTGTAAAGGTGCCCTGTTTTATGATCATGTCACTATATTAAGGCTTACAGAAAAATGCAATTGATTTAAACTTGTTTGCAGGAAATATAAAAAAGAAAAAGAAATAAATTAGCTCTGAAAAAAATCTATTTCTTAGTTGATGCCAATCTAAAAAAAGACATCAAAGACATACACTGACTGGCCAGTAGGTGGTGATTTGGTATGTGACTGTTCTGAAGGCAGGACTGTGATGCAGTTTCTGCCTCGCCACTAGAGGGCGCGGCCGTTTTGTGAGTAATGTTTGACTGGGATGGAAAATGGTGTTCATGAAGGCAGTGTGA
The DNA here is from genome assembly GCF_041146795.1 of Maylandia zebra. Taxonomy (NCBI): domain Eukaryota; kingdom Metazoa; phylum Chordata; class Actinopteri; order Cichliformes; family Cichlidae; genus Maylandia; species Maylandia zebra. Next base: position 49,706,793 of record NC_135173.1, on the reverse strand, counting down.
ATCACAAGTTATGCTCGGGAGCAGTTTATGTGGGTTCAATGAGAGTGTGCGTCCATAAGACTGGTGAGTTACAGGATATTTCTTGTGTAAGAAGGATAGCCTGTATGTTTTCTTGCTCTGGACGTCCTCTGTTTGTACATTTTCTATAAGCTAAGTTATCGCTAAGCTAAGCGGGCTAAGCTAAGCTAAGTTCGCCTAGGCCAAACTGAGTTCAGTTTGAGTTGGGGATTTGTTATGTGTATTTGCCTTCTTTAGTTGGCATCATAAGTGAGTGGGGCACAAGAGTTAAGTGATGGGAAGATGTTTATTTTCTTTGTTGTCAAATATGGTTCAGACTATAAGTAAAAGCCGCCAGCTTAGTATTAGGGCCTATAAGACAAGTATGTGGCTGTAATATGTTATATGGTGATTATTGTTGTCTATAATTTGATTGTAATTTGTGTTCTATTTTCCATTCTGTTTGTAGAACCACACACACACACATACCCACACCCACGCTAAATCTGCCATTAAAGAGCTGAACGATCATCCCCTGTCCTCGTTAATTTCTGGAGGGTCATAGTGGCACTTGACCTGTGCACACCCTGCGATCACCACCGTAGAACTGAACCTCATATCAGAAATCATCATAACAGTGACAATCATGTGTCTTGAACATAACGTGCTCCCGAGAAGGTTAGGTTTGCAGTGCAGGTTACCATGGTAATGTAACATGCGAGCCAACTTTTAATACTGAAACAAGGGTTAACCCTGAAGTTATGTAGCTACTCACAACGGCCCTAATCCAGCTCTGTAGTACAGGGCTTTGTATTTTGCTTTTGTCAAACTGTTTGTTTGTGCTCTTTGTGTTTTCCTACATTTCTTTGTGCTTTTAACTCTTATGTTCTTATGATGCTCATTTTTTATTATTAGTTTAGCCTGCTACTGTAGGTTCAGGGGGATGATGTGGGTCTCAGCTTTGACCCAGAGTCTCCACCTGGTTGGATATGCCCCTTTACCTAAGGAGACATTCAAGAGGTATTCTTGAAAAAAAAAAATACCCCTTCATCATTTTAAACGCATGTCTTCAACCTGGTTGTGGTGGCAGCAACACCTGCACAAGGTTACAAAAATAGAAAGATACATGGCTTGCTGAAACAACACCAAAGTGACATCACTTCTGTCTTCCAGCATTGTTCATGAGGGATCGAATGCAAGCATGTGCCCAGAGTCCTCACCTTTCAGTATCTCTAATGGTGAAACAGGACAACCTATGGAAGAAACTAATTTCTGCTGCTTGTGGCCATAGTTCAGGGGTTTGTGATTCAGTAGATGGAGCAGCTGTTTGTGCATAAGAACAGACTTCTAGCCCTGAACAACAACCCAAAGGTAGTTTAACTTATCCATTTGCAGAAACACCCCAATTTCCTACTCATAATGCAGCATCCAACATTTTTCAGGTAGGAAGCAAGGCTTCAGGCTTGGAGGGACTAACTCTACTCTATGCTGCAGGAGTTCATCACCCAATTAGGCCAAGAGGAACACATCATTTACAAAAAGAAAAGATGTGATCCCGAGTCCACTAATACCCGTACTTGTCAATATTAAGTGCTAAGAAGACAACACATTGACACTACAGAGATATTTGATTACATGTTAATGCCTAAACATTGGTTAAACTTTTGCAATGAAGTTGCAGTGAAGTTAAAATTAAGATTTTTGCAACTTCATTTCAGTTTTTGGTTTTAATATCAGTCTTGTGTTTTTGTTTCCGTATGGCACCAAATATCTGGAGGTTTGTTTAATAATGTGGATGTCTTTATGATCTTTGTGACACAAATTAAATTTTACTTCTATATTTACTTCTATTTTACTTCTATATATTAATTCACAACAACAGTTGCCTCAAAACCCAACCCAAACATAATCATGAGTTTACTGTACTGAAATGGCATCCATAATCACCAGAACTTAATCCAACAGTGAACCTTTGGGATATTCAAATGACAAATCTGCAGCAACTGTATGATGCTGTCGTGTCAATATGGACCAAAATGTCTAAGGAATGTTTCCAGCCCTTTGTTGAATCTGTTGAAAACAATTGAGGCAGTCCTGAAGGCAAAAGATGTATCTAATAAAGTGTCTTGTGAGTGCACACATTAGAGAATATGTTGTTGTATATTAGAGTAATTTATTGCATGTGCTGCATTTTGTCATCTGCCTTCTCAGACTTTGGTTCATCAATGCTGTAACTCGCAGACAATCCCTCCACAGTTATCAATGGCAGACTGAACTATCAGTGTGTGTGTGTGTGTGTGTATGTGTGTGTGTGGGTGTGTGTCTGTGTGTGCTTGGCCTGAGATAACTGGGGTCAGGAAGGCACCAGTCATAGGACAACCAATGAAATATTTATAGGAATACAACACTAGAAGGTTTTACTGTACAGAGCAAATTCACTGTATATAACTGTGACGGCAAGTCTGCACACACGAGTTCAAGACATCACCAAGAAGATATAACAATAAAGAAAGTGTCTACACAAGGACCAGTTCTTCTTTTAGTTTATTCATGTTTATTTTTAACCATGAGGTGATTTTAACCACCCTCACTGACAATCCTGTGTGGAGTATTGTTCTCTTCCTGGGATCTAGTCCTAATTGTTTTTTTGTTTTTTTAATACAGTTTGACATTTAGGTTCTCTTAATGTTCCACACACACTCACAACTGAAACGTAGTCTAAATAAAGGTTTACATTATTAGCGACTGTTTTTAAATCTAAAAAATCTTGACCTCCAACTGCTGCAGACGAACAAGTGAACTGAAATATCCCAATCTACGATATTTCCTGTGTCTTTTGTGATCAATTCTCTGGATAAACAAATGTGTTCTGAAGACAGGTAAGCTGCATATACTGGCATGCAAGTTTTTCATCCATCACCGGGATGCACAA